>NC_044032.1:72134634-72441999 GCF_901765095.1 Microcaecilia unicolor
GAGGTCATCCCCATTCCCTCCGGTGGTCATCTGTTCATTCGGGGCACCTTTTTGAGGCTTGGTCGTAAGAAAAAATGGACCAAGTAAAGTCGGCCAAGTGTTCATCAGGGATGCCCTTCTTTTTTCCATTATCGATCGAGGACGCCCATGTGATAGGCACACCCCAGGTCCCGCCTTAGCTATGCTTCCATCACGCCCCATGAACTTTGGGTCGCCCCCACGACGGAAAGCAGTTGAGAATGCCCAAAATCGGTTTTCGATTATGCCGATTGGGCGACCCTGGGAGAAGGACGCCCATCTCCCGATTTGTGTCGAAAGATGGGCGCCCTTCTCTTTCGAAATAAACCTGTAAGTGACCACACATAATCAGATTTTCAAATGGCTATCATGTGTGGCTGTATGTTCCTTATCCTTTCAGGAAATGTAGCCCTACTAACCATAGGCGCCCCGTATAAGAGGCTTGGGGAGGCTAAGCCTCCCAGCCCAGCTGTGTGAACTTCCCTGCCCATGGGCATTGCCCCCTTCCCCCCCCCCAAACATAGCCACTTTCCCTCCACCCACCACAACCCAGACCTGCGAAGTCGGGAGACTCCCGCACTCCCGCCAAAGCGGGAAAGTCTCCGCTTCTCCTCTTCGGCGCGAGTCGCGCCACAAAACAAAAAATGTAAAGCGGCAAGAGCGGGGCCGTAGTAGCCTTCAAGCATGGGCTGTCTGCGCTGCAGCCGCTCCTCTCTCTGCCCCTGGAGGAGCAGAAGTTGACATCGACTTCCTGCTCTGCTCCGGGGACGGAGAGAGGAGCGGTGCAGTGCTGGCAGCCCATGCTTGAAGGAAAGCTGCTACTGTTTGCAGTTCTCGTGTGCAGGCCGGCCCCTCTCCGGTGCAGTTCCTGCCCAACGCTCCTCCAATGCGGTTGCAGCTGCGTGGTGTCTCCCAGCTGATTCCTGCTTTAGGGGCATGTAAGTACGCGTGTTACTTTTTTTTGTGTCGGGGCGCTGCTGCTGCAGAGGAGAAGCAGCAGTGGCCAACAATTTAATACCTGGTGGAAGGGTGAGTCGGGAGGCACTAGGCAGGTATGATGGGGAGAGAAGGAGGGGGACATGGAGAAGGGCTGGAGTCCTGGAGAAAGGGAAAAGCTGCTGAAAAATGAGGAGAAAGTGGTGGGGGGGGAGGTGAAAGAGGGAAGACGCTGGAAGGAAGGGTAGGGAGAGAAACTAACAGGCAGGAGAAACATTGTAAGGATGGGAGAGATGAGGGGGCATGATGAATGGAAAAGGGTAGAGAGAGAGAGGACACTGGATGGAAGGAAGGGGATAGAGAGAGAGAGACACTGGATGGAAGGAAGGGGATAGAGAGATACTGGATGGGATCGGGAGAGGGGGTAGACGTTGGATGGCAGGATCGGGAGAGAGGTAGATGAAATGGAAGGATATGGAGAGAGACAAGAGGAAAACAGAAGGATGGGGAGATAAAGAGGGAAGCAACGGATGGAAGGATGAGGAGAGAGGGGGTAGACGGGACAGGGGAGAGAAAGGAAAATCACTGGACACTGGTGGGGAGCGTGCAGAGGAGAGAGGAGAATTGCTAGATATGGAAGGATGGAGGGATCAGTGGAGAGAGGAGATTTGCTAGATGGATGGATGGAAGGACCAGGGGAGAGAGGAGATTTGCTAGATATGGATGGAGGGCAGGGGAGGGAGGAGAGTTGCTGGACATGGATGGATTGAATGGAGGGGAGGGGAGTGAGGAGAAATGCTGAATTTAAGGACTGATCGGAACGCTTTGAGGGCAGATGCTGCAAACTGGAGGAAGGATAGGGACAGGGTGCCACAGATGCTAGACAGAACGCATAAGGACATAGGAGGATGGTGGACCTGGTGAGTGAAAGAATATCAAATGGAAAGAAGACACTGCATAAAACAGAAGACACTGGGACCAAAGCGAATAGATCAGACAACAAAGGTAGAAAAAAGTATTTTATTCAGATGTATTAATTGGAATATGTCAGCTTTTGGAATGTGTATCTATGATATTTTGCATGTAAGTTTCAATTTCTCTAGTATTGCTGCATGCCGAGTCTGACTTCTTGAGGTACTTTTCCAGTTCAATATTTTGCCTTCATATCTTTTGATTTCTAGTTCCTTTTGTCATATCAGTTGCATGTGTTTTTCATGTGTGATCAAGGTGCAGTATTCTGCTAGCATGTAGTATTTGCAGCCCTTTTTTTTTTCACTAGGTAGTGTACTGGTGTTTTAGAGCCCGGTGTAATTACAGTGCTGCCTTTCCATGCATAGGTTGTAGCTCATCCTGTCCTTGGAATTAGTGCTGTTATGGTTTGGTAAGGTTATGAGTGGGTTTTGCACAAGTTTGTGTATAGTGTTTTGCAGTGGAAAGATTGTGTGGTTTTATAATATTTTGGAGGATCTGATGTTGAATTGTTAAAGGTATTAATTGTGGACTATTTTACTTTTATTTATTTATTTTTCCTGTGTGTTGTCAGACAATTATGGATGTAAGCCCCACCCCCGGCACCACCCATAACCCCGCCCCCTTTAGCCTCCCCAAACAGTTGGGCCCACCGACCGCCTATGCTACTAACTAACAAATAACATTGCTATCAACTTTGTAGAAAGAAACTGAACATTTGTATGTTTGTGATGCTTAGAGAAGAGATGGTTTTGATATACTAATTTACTGTCATTACTTCTATCCTTATTTATTGCATATAAGCTGTCAGAGTTTTCATCCCTAATCATTTTGGCCTCTAGAGAATGAATATTGAACAATATTTGGGTTTTGGATAGTACTTTACACATCTATCTCACATACCTGTGATAAAGGAATTCATTCTAGGTTATTTCTCTGGGCCAAGAATCAGCACCAGGGTCTCTATAACATGAATGTTAGAGGTCCGTTTACAAACACATTAAGGGGTATTTAATAAGTACCACATGATTACATTTCTTGAATTTTTGTCTGAGAGGGCATGGCATGGGCAGAGAGTTAGCATGGGAGCATTAGCCAACTAGTACGTTATATTTATTGTATGATTCCTAACGCACAGTTAACTCAGAAGCACTTAGTGCCTCCTAAATCAGAGGTGGTAAGTGATACTGCATTAACATTCTTCAGGTAGCACACACTAATGGCTATAATACCATCTGCCAAAAAAAAGGTGGACAAGCCCTCAAAGAGTGCCATGTAAAATTTGCAGTTATCATGTGGTAAATACCACGTTAAAATGCATTTAATGCAAATTGTAGAGCACTTTATTTATTTTGTGCATTTTTACCCCACATTTTCCCACAAGAGCAGACGCAATGTGGCTTACATTAATTAATTCAAGAGGATACAATACATAGGTGGCACAGATACGGAATGTGACAGGAGGGGAAGGAATATGGGATAACACGGGGTGAATGTCAGGGGTGAAACAACCAGCGAATAACCTGTACAGTCAACAAGAGAGAGAGGTTAAACATTGGAGTTGCCAGTGGAATAAGCCTTGTCGAATAAGAATGTTTTTAAGGACTTCTTGAACAGTTGGGGATCGACTAGCTCTTTTAGGTGTTTTGGCAGAACATTCCAGGATCTAGGACTGATGTGGAAGAATGAAGCAAAAAGGGTCTTGTATTTAATATTCCTGCAGTTGGGATAATGCGATTGAGGTAGGACCTTGTAGTTATTAGGGCATTTCTAGATGGTAGATCGATTAGATTGAGCATGTATTCAGGGGCTTCTCCATATATTATCTTGTGTGTTATTGAGCAGATTTTTAATGTAATACGGTCTTTTACAGGGAACCAGTGTAAAAAGACCCCTTAAATAGAAGGAAAACTTTTCCACAGACTTCTGATCAACTTTCAACACAGACTTTAGAAGATTCCCATCCAATTGGTAATCACACTAAAGCAAATAACAAGAGTCAAACACAGTAGAACAATAACTGGCAAACAGGATCCCTGGACTGGCTTTAAGATAAAAAGTCCCTTTAATAGTCAAATATTTAACAAGTATGTACAGGATAAGAATAATAAAAAGTAAAAGCCAAATCGATCATTGGATTAGGGTAAATTGGTTTGCAACATTGAACATAACATTTTATTAAAGAAGCATCGAAAAGTCTCCTTGAGGTAATGTTACTCACTTTAATCTTCAGCATCTTTGCTACATGTAGCAACAGCAGAGCTGATAAAATTCCACTTCTTGTTCTTTATGATGGCATATCAGAGTGCTTATTAGATGTTCTGTATCCCTTTCCTCACATTAGGGACTAGATTCTATAAATGGTGCCCAAATTTGGGTGCCAAAAAAAAAAAGAGCCACTGAGTATTATTCTTAGTCTTAGGAGACATAAACCTTCACCTGGAAGACACCAACTCTACCAATGTACGAGATTGCAAGGATTTTCTCCACACTTGTGATCTCATACTTCCACAATTGCATGCTACCCATATTAAAGGGCACACATGGACCTCTTCTCTCACAAACTATCCACTAACCATAACATTTTAGTAACAGATTTTAAGTGGTCAGAAACACCTTGGTCTGACCATCACAAACTAAACCTCTCATTAAATTGGTGGAAGAAGGGATCATACATTCACCAGTACATATAACTTATAGCACAAGAGGTCATATTGACACCATCAGAATTTTGGCAACAGATATATGACAATGAATGGATAGGTCGAACGGATTCCACACATTACCTCTCTGACTGGAGATAGATGCAGTAGCGTATTGGACGAATAGCTCCCCTTAGTACAAGAATTTCACGAAGACAAAATGTTATCCCATGGTTTCAATGATGAACTAAAAAAACTTAAAACAATAACCAGAAAGCTTGAACGAGCATAGAAAAAACCAATAGATGAGCATACACTTAATGCATGGAAACAAACACAGAGGAAATACAAATATACAAATATACAATAAGACGAACTAAAAGATCCTATTACAAATCTAAAATAAGACCAGACTACAAAGATTGAAGAAACTATTTCAAGTAGTAGACAAGCTACTAGATACCACTCAATTCACACAACTAACACAGACGTTCCACCTGCTGATGAACTTGCCATCTACTTCAAGGAAAAAAACTATAAAATACGTAATACACTTCCTCAAGAATACCCAGCTGACTGTTGCTGGTCTAAATTTGCTCTTATCACTGTTGACTCTGTTACCCAAGTGATTCAAAAATTCTCCAATACACATTGTAATTGGATGCTTGTCCCAGTTACCTACTTAAATCCGTCCCCAATTGCTTAATTGAAGATCTTACTTCTTATCTAAATTATATGCTCCAACAAGGTCTCTTCCTGAGAAACATGGCAACATCCTAGTCACCCCATTACTGAAAGATATAAAGAAAAAATCGAATGACCTTACCAATTATCGCCCAGTTGCATCCATCCCTCTAGTAGTTAAAGTGATGGAGAGAATGGTGTCCAAACAGCTAATGGATTATATGGACAAGTTCTCATTACTACATGAATCACAGTCAGGATTCGCCCCTTCCAAAGTACTGAAACTGTATTAGTCACTCTTCTGGCTAAATTCAAGCATGAAATTGCTATTGGTAATAGTATACTTCTCCTCAATTTGACATGTCGAGCGCATTCGACATGATAAAACCACAATATACTTTTACTTTTACTTGATCACTTCGGGATTGGAGGATATATACTGAATTGGATCAAGGGTTTCCTAATCACCAGAACATACCAAGTAAATCAAAAACAAACATCTCATCACCGTGGAAAGCACATTGTGGAAGTACCTCAAGGTTCCCCATTATCACCAATACTCTTCAATATAATGTTGCCCCGCTGGCTAAATTCTATCCAATCAAGATCTTCACGCGTTCATTAAGCAGACGATGTCACAGTTTACATCCCTTTCAGACACAACCTTTCTGAAATCACCAATGATATCATGCGAAGTCTGAACATCATGGACTCGTGGGCAACTCATTTCAACTGAAACTAAACACCGAAAAAACACATTGTCTTATCCTCTCATCCCAATACAATAATTATAAACCTACAACCCTAAACACTCTTGATCATTCTCTTTCTATTTCTGATAGCCTCAAAAGTTTAGGTGTTACAACTGATCACCACCTTACACTTGAGAGCCAAGTTAACTCCATTATAAGAAGATGTTTCATTCTATGTGGAAACTTAAATGTCTAAGACCTTATTTCCGAGGGAAATATTCCATAACTTGATTCCAATCTATGGTTCTGAGCCACGCAGATTACTGCAATGGATTATATGTGGGATATAAAGAACAGCTTATGAAGAAACTCCAGACAGCCCAAAACATAGCTGCCAGGTGATATTCGGCAAAACACGATTTGATAGCGCCAAATCTCTTGGATTAAAACTGCATTGGCTCCCTATCAAGGAATGTATTACCTTCAAAATTTGCTCTTTGGTCCACAAGATTATCTATGGTGAAACCCCAGGTTACATGGTTGACTTGATAGATCTTCCGATCAGAAACAGGACCAGAGCATCACGTACTTATTTGAACCTCCATTATCCAAGCTGCATAGGACTCAGATATAAATCAACTTATGCATCCAATTTCTCTTCTTTAGGCACACAAATGTGGAATGCATTACCAAAGACTATGAAAATGATCTATGACCATCTAAACTTCAGGAGATCATTAAAGACCTACATGTTCTGCAAGGCCTATTCAACCGACCCAACTTAAATGCCTCAACTCTGCAACACAACAAAACCTTAGCCTGTATTGGACATTACATGTTCCTTACTATCTTTGACCCTTATTGTACCTTATACCCTCCCCTTACCTGACCCTTACTTCAAATCGTATTTGTCTGTCCCCACTGGACTTGGCGATCGCCTTTACGGTAATATGTAAGCCACATTGAGCCTGCTAGTGGGTGGGAAAATGTGGGATACAAATGTTACAAATAAATAAATATCCTATAAAAGGTACTTTGAGCTGGGCACCATTTATAGAATAGCATGTAGCACCAGGATCCATGCCCAACTTTGAGCGAGAGGATTTACATCAAATAAAACCTGGTGTAAATCTTCACATGTAAATTAGGTGTGGATCCCCCAAATTCTATAATATTGCGTGCATCTTTAGGAATGCCCTGACCCACCCATACTCCTCTAATGACCACACCCCATTTTCAGTTGCGAGATAAAATATTTATGCGCTCAGCTTTATAGAATAATGCTTAGCAAGTGTGCATGTAAATCCAAATTGTTGCCAATTAACACCAGTATTTTGATTGTGAGCACCCAATTATTGATGCTAATTGGCTTGTTATTTGATTAGATTGCATGCACAAATTGGGCACATGCCCAAATTTGGCTATGCGCCATATATAGAATCGAGGGGTAGATGTATTGTTGAGCTTCTGGTAATTGTCTTAGTTTGGTGGCGATAGGGTTACTGTGCTCTTATCCCAATGGTATTTGTAGTTAATTCTCCTCTGAGTCCCTGCTTCTCTCCTCATTCTTCCCTTCCTCCTGCAACCTCCCTCCCACCATGGTGAGGCATCTTTTTCTACCTTCCTCTGTTGGTCCATTGTCTATATCCTTCTCTCCCCTGGTCCAGTCTCTCTCTCTTTTCCATCTGTTCTCTCCCTCCCTCCCAATTCAGCATGTGCCCCCTCTCTTCACCATACCCTTTGGTAAAGGTCTCTGTCCCATGCACTCTTGGACCGATGATCAGAGCTGGCATTAGGGTTTGCCAACCATTGGAGAGGAATGGTGAGCTCTGTCCAGCATGCATTTGCATGCTAGCAGGTCCCCCCATTCCCCCTAATGCAGCAGCCCCCCCCCCCCCCACAAGAGCAGGAACCCTGACCTGACACCCCCCCCAGCGACACGGGAGCAGAGGTCCCTTTACAATGCGAAGATAAAGGACGCTAAAAAATCTTATTTGTCTACTCTCATCTCCAAATCATCCTACTTGAGCAAGTCATTCTTTTCTATTGTAGCTCAGCTCATTCACCATTCCTCCAAGACTAGTTGCACACTTCCATCCTCCAATGATTTGGCATCTTGTTTCATATCTAATGTTTCTAGCTTGTTTAATTCTCTACCCACTGCCCCGGTTCCTACCTCTCTCTCCTCTCCTCTGCTACTCAAATCTACCTCTACTCCCTCTGTTTGCCCAATGGTTTGGGATTCATTTCACTTACTGTCACAATTCGAGGAAAATGAGCCTTTGGGCTGTAGCAAAGTTGGCTCCACCTGTATGACGCAAGCGCAGCATGGCTTCTCACTGACAGCTGCTGACACAGATGCTTGACAAAGTCCAGGACACTGGAGTGGGTGCTGCAGCAAACCCAAGCTAGAAGAGGCAAGGGCCAAGCCCAGCAGCAGACAGAAAAGGTCTGGAACAGACCAAGATCTAGGCAGGCTGCAAGCAAGCAAAGTCAGGAACAGGCAGGCAGCAAATAGAATGTTAGGTATTATTAGGAAAGGACTGGAAAACAAAAATGAGGACGTTATAATGCCTTTGTATTGCTCCATGATACAACTGCACCTCGAATATTGTGTGCAATTCTGGTCACAGCATCTCAAAAAAGATATAGTGGAATTAGAAAAGGTACAGAGAAGGGCGCTGAATATGATAGAGGGGATGGGATGACTTCCCTATGAGGAAAGGCTAAAGTGGCTAGGGCTCTTCAGCTTGGAAAAAAGACGGCTGACAGGAGATATGATAAAATAATAATGAGTGAAGTGGAACAGGTGGACATGACTCGCTTGTTTACTCTTTCCAAAAATACTAGAACTAGGGGGGGCACACAATGAAGCTACAAAGTAGTAAATTCAAACAAATCAGAGAAAATATTTTTTCACCCAACATGTAATTAAACTCTGAAATGTATTTGCCAGAGAATGTGGTAAAAGCACTTAGCTTAGTGGGGTTTAAGAAAGGTATGGATAGATACCTAAAAGAAAAGTCCATAAGCCATTATTAAGATGGACTTGGGCAAAATCCACTGCTTATTTCTTGGATAAGCAGCATAAAATGTATTATACTGATTTGGGATCTTGCCAGGTACTTGTAACCTATATTGACCACTATTGGAAACAGGATGCTGGGCTTGATGGACCTTCAGTCTGTCCTAGTATGGCAACACTTATGTAGGAATGCTGAAACAAAGCTGGGCAGGAACAGGCTGGCAGGAATGCTGGAGCAAGGCTGGGCGGGAACACTGGAACAAGGCAGGAACACTGGAACAAGGCAACGCACACTGAAGTCTGCAAGACACCAGGAAGCCTGTTGCCAAAGCACTGGCTGACAGTAGGAAAATTCCTTAAATATCTAAGCAGGATATGATGTCATCAGCCAGCACCATAGTGCAGGCTATAAAAAGGAAGTGCAAAGTTCCAGAAAGCAGACACAATTCCTCAGACATGGGAGGTCACTTCCAAAATCAGGTAAGAGACATGATACCTACCCTCTATCTCTCAACTCACTAATATTCTATGAACTATGAACCTGACTTTGTGTTCATTAGATCCTGTGCCGTCTAAATGGTTCACTTACCCTACCTATGGTCTTCTTCTTCTTAGTTTACGTATGATAATTCATAGTTTCACATCCGGTCTTGCCCCTTATCCTGGAAGAAAGCTGTTGTTACCCCAAAACTCAAACAACCTGAACTTGATCCTACATGTCCTGCAAATTTTCGTCCTGTTTCAAATCTCCCTTTTGTATGCAAACTGTGTGAAAAAATTGTTCTTGACCAACTTCTCACTTACTGTGAGCAGTTATCCATTCTTCACCTTGTCATACTGTTACAGTTCTTTTAAGTGAGCTTCATGCCATCTTAGATCAGAGTAAGATTGCCCTTCTTGTATCTGGATCTTAGTGCTGCTTTTGACTTGGCTAGCCACTTGCTTCTTCTTTCTTGCCTTATGATATTAGGCTTTCTGGCTCTATCCTGGCCTGTTTCACTTCCTATCTCTGTTGTCCACCTATCCCGGACATATTCTAGGCAGCCGCCTAGACCACTTCAACCAGGGGATTACAGATATGATACTAATGCTGTTCTTACAATACAATGAAACTTCATGTCAGAACTACAACCTCTCCTTTATTAACTTGTACACTCAGCTACCCTATAACACAATGAGATCAAAGCCACAACTTTTTCTTTTCTGTTTCCTGGTAGGTGTGTTTAGTCCCAAGAATGTTTACCAGAGCATGGTTGAAATACACGTCTCAAGGTCTCTAGGCTTCACCATCCATCTGGTCTGCTCTTGAAGATATCTTCCAGCTCCCTTGGCAATTCATTCTGGTTCTAACAGTTCCTTCTGGTCTCCCAGCTGAAATGCAACTTTAACCTGCTTGTCTGTGCTGTCCTTCCCTTTTGGATACTGGGACCTCCTGGACTCCTACTCCAGTCTCTTTGTTTTTCACATCTACTCTGGCTTGTTTCTAAAATCCTCAATCTGCCACCTTATAATAAAGGAGTTTCTTCTGGATTAGGAATCTGGGCCAGCAACTCAGCACTGTGGTCTCTATTATGAATGTGCAGGACACCGGTATAGCATGAACAAGCTTCATTTATAAACTTAAGTAACTAGTTTAGATAGGAAGCTTTCCTATAGACTTCTTAACAACTTTCCACACCTAACATATAGCAACTTTTAAAGTCACATCTACAGCTCTGAGCCAGCTGGAGCTTTCTCAATTGCTGCTCCTGGCTTGCTCATCTCATAAGAACTATAAACATAAAATTTTGCCCTGCCTTCTGCCACAATGTTTATTCAGATTAGGTTACTTCAACAGAGTCTGGGGTCAGCAGTACATCCAGCTTGCAGACAGCTCTCTAGCAACATTCTAAATTAGGGTACATTTGACTTCAAATTAGAACACTTCAAACAACACACACACATTATTTTGCTGCTTCTGCCCCTAATACTGGCAGCTTCTGCATCCCTTAACTATAAATCAAGAGGAACATGTTCACACCATTATCAAGATCAAAGTAGTGCAGGGGCATATCTGGAATTCAGCGGTGGGGGGGGGCAGAGCCAAGGTGAGGGGGCACATTTTAGCCCCCCCCCCCCCCGGCGCCGCCGCCCCCCCCCCCCGGCACCATCACAGACATCCCCTACCGCTGCCAGCACCACCTCCAACAAGTTTGACCCCCCCCTCTCGACCCGCCCGCCATCTGTCGCCATCTGTACCTTTACTGGCGGGGAACCCCAACCCCCGCCAGCCGAAGTCTTCTTCCTGCGTTTAGTTTCTTCTGAGTCTGACGTTCTGCTGCACATACAACGTGCAGGACGTCAGACTCACAGAAACAGAACGAAGCCTTGCGATCTGCACTCCAAATAATTCTGCACCAAATATGTTAGCCTTATCACCTGGGTTATCTTTAACAGTGGAGAAAAAAATCTAAGGCACTGGGGGGTGACCCTGGACTCCTCCCTGACTTTTGAAAAACAAGTCAATCAATTGTGGCAAAAACATTCTTCAAATTCAAACAGCTAAGACTGATCAGATCTTACTTTGATCAATCATCCTTTGCTTTACACGTTCAAATGATTGTTCTTCCCACACCGGTTACTGCAATGAACTATATCTAGGCCTCTCAGCTAAGCTAATGTCCAAGCTCGCTTGATATTTAGACTGAAGAAATTTGACAGAGTCACACCCTGTTTAAAACTATTGCACTGGCTTCCCATTCAGAAGAGAGTTCTATTTAAAGTTGCCAAGTTCTATTCCAAGTTGTATATAGGCTAACCTCGGAGATGCTGAGTAACATTTTTAATGATTTCTTATTTGGACACTCGGCACAGCTACAACACTTTCTGATATTTTGCACCCCAAGTGTCAAGAATATTTACTTTTTTCAGATTTTTTAAATGTTTTATTTTCATTTATAGTTATTCCATTTTGGAATTCCTCAGCTACTACAATACTCCTCGAATCCTTCACTTTTAGAAAAAAACTGAAAACTTTCCTCTTTGAAAACTGATGATCTATGTGATACTTGTAAAACCCTTTCTGATGGCTAATGTTTGTTGGACTCTATGTGGGGCAATAGAGAGTTAAATGACTTGTCCAATATCAATATCAGTTTATTGTTTATATACTGCCAAATACCCTGATTTGCTGTAAACCGTGGTGAATCCTTCTAGTGCATACAGCAATATATAAACAATAAATTGATATTGACATTGATATTGGACAAGTCATTTAACTCTCCATTGCCCCACATACAGACTTAGACTGTTAGCCCTCCAGGGACAGGAAAATACCTACTGTACTTGAATGTAACTCGCCTTGAGCTACCACTCAGAAAGGTGTGATCTAAATCCAAAATCCAGTATCAGGTATATTGAGGCTCATTTTCAAAGCACTTAGCCTCCCAAAGTTCCATAGAAACCTATGGAACTTAGCCTCCCAAAGTGCTTTGAAAATATGCCTCATTGTGAAGCAATACAAAACACTATAAATGTCACTTAGAGCTTATAAAGCAATTCTACCATACCATAATATCAGTAACTTCCATGAGTCACACAACAAGGCTCTACCTTGGAAGGCAGCACTATAAACACTGCAGTGGATACTAAAATATCAATACACCTATGGAAAACTAAGCAAGACTAATAACTATAGTGATCCTACACAGACATTCAGAGTTAACAGAATACCCAACCTCTTTCACATACACAGAACAAAGAGAGAGAGCCTCACCAAGTATAAGTAATCACAAACTAAAAACAGAAATATGTAGACAAAAAATTAAACTGAACTCCCATGAAGCCAGACACTGCACACAATGTAACAACCAGATAAAGGAGTCCTTTTAATGGTGCAGGGAAAAATGGCCTTAGCATGCCCTTGTCCTACACGCTAAGGACACTTTCTACCACAGCAGCAAGATGGCTGATTTTCCATTTTCTTATTAATGGCCACGAGCTAATGTTGACATTAGCACACGGCCATTAAAACGAAATAATGTGTGAGCACTTACTGACACTTATTTTGTGGGCAGTAAGGACTTGCATGCTAATCATGTGCTAATCAGTTAGCACGCAGTGTGCTAACTGAGCAGTGCTGGCACGCCCACTCTATGCTAACCCCCACCCCCACCACCTTAAAAAAATGGAAATATTTTTTGCACGCAATGTACGTATGCTAATCACAGACTTACTACAGGATCTCTCGCGGTTAAGTCCTTTTAAGCTGCGGTAAGCACGCACTACTGCTTACTGCAGCTTAATAAAAGGACTCTAAAGAAAAGCAGTGATGCTTGTCCCCCTGTACTATGCAAACTATAAAGACAGCAGGTTTAGATTTCAAAATCTGACATAGTCTAATCACTACATTACAAAGTGGGAAACAGAAATAAAACAACAAAAAAAAGTAAAATAAGATTCTACCGTTTTATTGGACTAACTTAATAGTATAGAGGGGCATTTTCAATAAAACATCTAAGTCCGATTTTGGATTTTTTGCCGATAATGTCCAAAAACTGAGTGGTGAATACAATCATTTTCGAACCTGAAAAAGGTCTATCTATTTGTTTAAAATCGCCTTTTTCTAGACGCTTTGTGCTGAGTGGGCCTGATATTCAGTGCTATTTAACCAGCCAGGAACAGCTCATGGCCAGTTAAATAGTGCTTAGCCGGTTAAATGTTAATATTCAGTGCAAGATAGCTGGTTATCACCACTGAATATTAGCACTTAGCATTCATGTATCTTCTGGGAAATTATGTCAAAGAAAAAGTAGTGGCAGATATTAAAAAAGCAAAATACTTTGGAATTCTTTTTGATAGCACTCCTGATGTTTCAAACACTGATCAAATGTGTGAAGTGATCAGATATTGAAGATGGTAAAGTTGAAATAAAGGAATCATTCTTGGGCTTCTTTCCTATTTCCTTCCACTGCTGCTCAACTCAGAAAAGATCTTGAAGTCATTGGATAGTGTTGGACTGGACGTAAACCTCTATTGTGGTCAAGGATATGAAAACACTGCAACTATGGCTGGTATTCACGATGGTATCAAAGAAATTAATCCCAAGTCTTTATTTGTGCCATGGGCAAATCATTTTCGGAACCTTTGCAAAGTTCACTCTTTAGGAAGTGTTTCTTCATGTGTGACTTTTTTGGGAACTTTGGAAAAAATGTGTTCATTCTTTTCATTCTTACTCATTGATGGAAAATGCTGCAGAATGTAGGTATAACAGTGAAAAGACTTTCCCAGACAAGATAGAGTGCGTCCTGCAGTTAAGATGCATTTTTGAAAAGTTAATCTTAACCTTTGAAGTACTGTGTGATTCAAAAGAAAATGTGGATACAAGAGGATCCGCTCAGCTTTTGCTCTCTGCTGTATGCAATTTTTCTTGTTTGAGTTATCTTTTTTGGGGAGTGTTAAGTGGGTGTAAAGCTTTGATGAGGTTAATCAGCCACAAAAATACTTGCAAAACCGCCGGAATCAGCCTTAAACAATGTACAGTGAAACTGCAACTTTAAAATTGTTCCTTGAAGATCAGCCGACAGAAATTGTGGAGAAGGCTATTAACCATGCAACAACAAAATATAAGGAAATGAATGTTGATATAGAAATAAGAATCAAATTTCGAAGAAGAATGCCTAGAGAAACAACAAAAGATGCTGGTCATACATTGCCAGAAGAAATCAAAAAGGCTATGTTTGAATATCTTGATCGTTTTCACAAAGAACTGGAGACTCGTTCTAAAGCAATAGATCAAATAATGTCAGCTATCATTCAACCATTCTCTTTGATTTCTGTAGAAAAAGAAAAACTTTGGAAGCTTGAAATGTATGATGATTTTTCTGGTGAAGATATTTTAGTGGAAACTTTTCGACTGCGGACACATTTAAAAGCTGCTGGAATCAATCCCGAAGAAACAAAGACATAGTTTTGCAATTTCTAGAATTTATTGTAAAATGGGATTTTTATGAATATGTGCCAAACTTATCTTTACGTTTAAGACTTTTCCAACTTGTATATTTGTTGCTTCATATGAAAGAAACTTTTCAAAATTAAAATTAATAAAAAGTGTTCTTAAATCAATTATAAGTGAAGATAGATTGACAAATCTGGCTATACTGTCCATTGAGCATGAATATGCGAAGTAGATCAATTTTGATGAAGTCATTGACAAATTTGCAGAAGTTATATGTGAGTATTGTGTTCAATTCTGGTCGCCGCATCTCAAGAAAGATATAGTAGAATTGGAAAAGGTGCAGCGAAGGGCAACTAAAATGATAGCGGGGATGAGACGACTTCCCTATGAAGAAAGACTAAGGAGGCT
The DNA here is from genome assembly GCF_901765095.1 of Microcaecilia unicolor. Classification (NCBI taxonomy): domain Eukaryota; kingdom Metazoa; phylum Chordata; class Amphibia; order Gymnophiona; family Siphonopidae; genus Microcaecilia; species Microcaecilia unicolor. The sequence goes on from NC_044032.1 coordinate 72,149,944, forward strand.
AGGGCTATACAGCTTGGAGAAGAGACGGCTGAGGGGAGACATGATAGAGGTATATAAAATAATGAGTGGAGTGGAACAGGTGGATGTGAAGCTTCTGTTCACGCTTTCCAAAAATACTAGGACTAGGGGGCATGCGATGAAACTACAGTGTAGTAAATTTAAAACAAATCGGAGAACATTTTTCTTCACCCAACGTGTAATTAAACTCTGGAATTCGTTGCCGGAGAAAGTGGTGAAGGCGGTTAGCTTAGCAGAGTTTAAAAAGGGGTTGGACGGTTTCCTAAAGGACAAGTCCATAAACCGCTACTAAACGGACTTGGAAAAATCCAAAATTCCAGGAATAACATGTATAGAATGTTGTACGTTTGGGAAGCTTGCCAGGTGCCCTTGGCCTGGATTGGCCGCTGTCGTGGACAGGATGCTGGGCTCGATGGACCCTTGGTCTTTTCCCAGTATGGCATTACTTATGTACTTATGTACTTATATAGCTCGAAAACAGAAACTGTAATGTTATTATTCATTACTGCGACAGATCTATATGTAGATATGGGTCCCCCCCCTTTTTTTTTCAAAAATACATTTATGTAATTAAAAGGTGTTAATTCATTACTTTTTCCTTCTTTTGGTCTGTAATATATATTTGTTTTTACTGGCATGATGATTACATATACAAGGTTCAATGAAAGAAAAAGGTCACTGTGTTTCTTTTCTGACCATTCATCTCATTTCATATAAAATAATTTTTTATATAGAGGAGGGTGTTATTAAAAATGATTGGCTCTGGGTGTCAAATGCGCTAGGTATGCCAATGACTGGAGTAGGGAGCAGGTCTGCTTTTCTCTGCATAGATCTGTCCTTTCCAGCCTTACTCCTCCCCTCTTGTTTCTTGCATGCTGCCTAGGAAGGGAAGGACTGGAGCAGGAAGGCTGTTCTTTGTTTAATGCAGGGGCGTAGCCAGACCTCGGCAGGAGGGGGGTCCAGAGCTCAAGGTGGGGGGCACAGTTTAGCCTGCCTCCCCCAGCTGCCGACCCCTCTGCCGCCGCCGACCCTCCCCACCACTTTCGATCCCTCTACCACTGCCTAGTACCTTTGCTGGCAGGGGTCCCCAACCCCCACCAGCCGAAGTCTTCTTCAGCGCCGGTCTCCAGTGCCTTCGCTGATCTATTTCTATGAATCCTGATGTCCTGCTTGCGCACACAAGACGTCAGGAGTCAGGACTCACAGAAACAGATCAGTGAAGGTGCCGGAGACTAGCGCTGAAGAAGACTTTGACTGGCGGGGGTTGGGGACCCCCGCCAGCAAAGTTACCAGGCAGCAGTGGTGGCAGCAGCGGTGGGAGGGGGGATCAAAAGTGGCTGGGGAGGGTTGGCGGCGGGAGGAGGGGTTAAAAATAGAGGGGGCCAGGGCTAAACCTGTGGGGGCCCATGCCCCGTGGCCACACCTAGCTACGCCCCTGGTTTAATTTATTTATTTATTTATTGCATTTGTATCCCACATTTTCCCAGATTCAGATCACCTGGCCTATAGAGTTGGGGCATGAACCCTGTGTTCTGATACCATAGTATGAGCAGACATGGGCACACAGCGTTCATGTGATCAATAATAAGATAAAGTCCTCTGTTTCCTAATCCAACCCTCCCCTGCCCTCCCATCATCATCCATCCTATGTATTTTTTCTGGGGATAGGCATAAAAGGGCTGGAAAAACATACATCAGCTCTCTTTGCTCTTGGAAGTTGGGACTTCGGCTACCAGCAGAGGGAAGCAGGGCCACCGAGATGTGGGAGGCGGGGGGGGGGGGGGGGGCAAAATTCCCTGGGCCCGGCCTCCAAGGGGGGGGGGGGGCCCAGTGCCAGCAAGCTCTTCCTGCCTGCCTGCTTCCAGGTCTTGTATTTACACGATATGATTGTATTTAACACGATAACCCGGGTTATCGCTTTAATGGAGTCATTCAGGTCCTGGCCATAGGAGCAGGAGATGACTGACCAAGGGAGGAGCAGTCAGACCATCAGACTTCCTTGAGTCAAACACAGGAAGATAAGGGGTAGGCGGAGGCGATGGCCCAAATGTGGGGATGGCCCGAGTGGGGGGTGCAGCATGGCAGCCCAGGTAGGGGGTGCGGTCGGCAGTCCTACCCCAGGCCTGGCTGTGTCTCTTGGTGGCCCTGGAGGGAAGGAATGAAGAGGAAGAGGTAAAAGCTGAAAGCATGAGTGAAGTGAAAAGGGAGTGAATGCTTGGGGAGATGGTAAAAGGAGTGAGAAACAGAGAGAAATGTAAAAGCATGGAGAAGGTGAATAAAGAGAGAAAAAACATGGGAGATAGAGAAGAGAAGGAAGAAGGCCCAAGTGTATGTGTGGTGGGGGAGGGAGGAGGGGGAAGGATGAGAGAGAGAAAAACACCAGTGGCCAGTGGGGAAGGGAGTGGAAAGAAGGAAAACACCTATGGTACCACTCTCTCAAAATTACTTAGAAATGTAGAGAAGCTAAAGCCAGAAGAGAAAGAGAGGCAGCTGTGGAGTTTCCAATCTGCATAAGACAAGACAAAAATAAGTACTGTAATGACACATACAAAGAAATAAAATCAGAAAATATAAGGGGAAGAACAAGATTGGCTTTCCTAAATCTATGAAAGTTAGAGACAATTCCAGCCTCAAATTGGAATGCTAAAAGACACTCAAGGATCCATGTTGAACGACAATAATAAAATCAAGAAAAGTTGGAAGGAATACACTAAGTCATTATACTGAAAAGATCAAGTGTATCAACAACTGTTTCAAGCTGTACCTTTACGATCAGGAACCATTGGTGATAAAAGAAGTCAAAGTAGCATTGAAAGCTTTATCAAAAGCATTGGGCATTTTGATGGCATTCCCATTGAAGTATTATAGCAATCAGATGCAGTTATTACATACCGCAAGATGAAAAACTGCAAATGATGTGTGTTTTATATTTAGATAGCACACTTTTGTATTTATGCCCACCAGCCACAAGAGGGAGCTTTGGAAAACAAGAAAGTTCCAAAAGGCAGAAACCCTGGTCAGGTTGGAAAATGTAATATTGGCAAATAAACATTCAGAGTACAGGAGGACTTTTATTATCCACCTGTGCTCAATTAAGCAGGTCAGTGGGGAGCTTAAAAGGGTTTAGCTGAGTACTGAAATGGGGGGGAACTCAAAAGGGACACTGAAAGTTAGTGTCTAGCTAGGGTTATAAACCAGTTTCAGGAGAAAAGCAGGAAATAGATACTAGCAGCTCAGTGCTCCAGAGCCTAAAAAGTAGAGGAGGGGGAATGGTTGAGAGGTCAGTTCATTGCAGGGTGGACAGAACTGTTTAAACCCTATGAAAGCACATTCATTGTGCAGGGCTCCCCTCCAGAGTAAGAGCCTAGACAAGGGTCATTGTTTTAAAAATCCCTATCTTCTGATTACACTAACAGTTTCATCTGAAGCTTATGTCAGTTGGACACAAGCTTCCCCTACAGAAACAGTGTTTTGGAAGGTGCAGGTGTCAGCAGCAGTGTTTGGAACATCTTTATAAGGAATGGTTATTGGTCTTCTGATTGGAAGTATACTAAGGTTTATGGTTTATTGTTGATCGACTAATAGCTAGGGTTACCATATTTGCTCGAAGGAAAAAGAGGACACATGCCACGCCCCCTGTCACACCCCGCCCACGCTCCCTGTCACACCCCACCCCGACCCCTGTCACTTTGACCTCCCCCAAAGAAAGCCTGATTCCCTCTCTTCCCCCCCCCCCCCCCAATGTAGATCCCCTCCCCAATTTCCAGCCTCCCTCCACCACCATGACTCTATTCACTAACCCTCCCCTCCTTTACCTTAGTGTGCTGCCCTGGTGGTCTAGTGACCTCTTCAGGGCAGGAAAGAGCCCCCTCTTTCCTGCCAAGCGCATCTGCAAACTGTCTTTCTCCCAGCACCAATTCAAATGGCTACCGAGAGTTCAAGCAGTGACCTTACAAAACTTCTGCAGAAGTCTCACCAAGGCTGAAATCTCGGCAGCCATTTTGAATTGGCGCCAGGAGGAAGTCTGCAGACACGCTGGGCAGGGAAGAGGGGGCTGTTTCCTGCCCCAAAGAGGTTACTAAACCACCAGGGCACCACAGTAAGGTAAAGAAGGGGAAGGGAGGATAAGAAGCCCGTCCACCCACCAGCCTGCCCATTCGTCCGCAAATCCAGACAAACGGGCAGGCTGACAAAACCCATCTGGTTGCCCGACCGTGCCCTCAAAAAGACTGATGAAAGGTAATGCACTATTGTGTAGGCTGAAGCTCTTCCTGTTATAGAATATGCAGGGACGCCGTGATACATGCAAGAAGAGCTTAGTTGAAACCCTGTTGGTTATTGTAGTTGTACCTGTATTAAAAGAAGCAGGAAGGGTTATCATGATTAAAAGAAGAGTGGTTTAAAGCCAATTAATTGATGAGTAACTGCTCCTATATTAAATTGGTGCAGGAAAGTCTGTGATTCTAGAAAGTTAAAATGTACTGACTGAAAAGCCTCATGTTTGAAAGCCAGATAACAAGTTGTAAATAAAAACATTGTACATATTCCGTTAGTGTCCTTGTATTATTGAGAAGAGGATGTAGGGCTGCTGTCCCCATCTCAAGAACAGGCTAAAAGGAACCATCGATGGGGAACATCATTGGGCTGTAAGCTGCTTCCAGTGAAGTTGAGCTTCAGACAAATCTGCAAACATTGCCTTGTTTAAGAAACTACTTACCTTTTCCTAGAAAATCTTTCCCCTCCACCGCTACCTAGGGCTTTGCTCGTCCCCATTCTGTCTAGGTCTTCTTTTTCCTTGAGCTCTCTTTTATTTTTTATTTATTTATTTTATTTTATTATAAACTGCTGAGCTGCCTATGCTAAGGCTAATGTGCTTTATATCAGGTGACATAAAAAAAATAAAATAAATGTCACTTTTGATGACTTGTTTGGCTTTAAAGCTTTTGACTTTTCATGGAATGTAACCACAGGCACATGGCCATGGTTGCTTGCCCAAAGGGGCACAATCTGCCTCTTGAAGCCTCTTCAGAGCCATTGAACAGGAGATTTTGCTGGATTTTATAAATGGGCAAAAGGAAGATCAAAAGTGGAGCTGTTACTGGACAAAAGGCACCCCTGAAAAAAGACCCTATGGATCAACATGTGTGCCTAGGTAGTGGGGTCGATACATATGAAACTACAAGTTTGATCTCCCCTTCTGAAGTCTCATCTTTGGGGAAGCAAACCTCACTCCCCACCCTCTCTGCTTTGGCTAAGGAGATAGTTTTGCCCTCTAAAAGCAAGGGCGTATTGGCCTCTTGTCAGGCAATTGCTTCTGGAGGCACTTCTCCCTTATCTATTGATTCTGTACCAATGCCTGTATCAGTCAAATTTGCTTCAGAATTCTTTTCTTCTGTTTTCTCCTTGGCTACAACGGCTGCACCTGTCTCATCTGATGAGATTTCTCTAAAAGATGTTTGGGCTGGAATAGTAAAAATGAAGAAAATACTACATGAAAATCTAACCCAGCTGTGCAAATTTCTGAGGAAACTTCTGTAAAAGTTTTGGAACATGAGAAATGAATTGAAGCTGTTGAACATGGTTTTAAAAAGATTAATTCCTGGGTTTACAAGACCTGGCAGCCTCTAATATGAAGGATAATTTGGTAATGTAAACACAAATGGAAATTATTGAAAATGCCTCCAGGTCGTGTAACCTGAGAGGATATTAAATTTTCATATAACACAATATCTTGCGCCTCTTGAATTGTATTTAAGAGATATTGTGTAAGTATTGTTTCAATTGTTAACATTTATTATCTACCTAGAGGGTCAAGAGTAACTAATGAAAGTGCACCAGGTGGAACTGATTCACCAACAGCTTTGATTATTTCAAAATTTCTAGAATCATCTAAGGAGTTGTTACCAATAAGAGCTACATTATTAATGACATTTCAGTATGAGGAGCAGAAACTGACCATATTCCTAAGAAACAATTACTTTTTCATGATCAGGCTGTTATGATCTTCCCAGATGTAGCTAGGCCTATGCAATTGAGAAGAAGCTTTTTTACACCTAAAGCCTAGAGTTTTGGCTGTTGGGATGTCTTGTTACCTTAAGCTCCTTTGTAAATGTCTAGTTACTTATGAGAATAATTGGTCATTTTCTTAGACCATTTTTAGATAGTAAACCTTTGTTTCAAAGTCAGGTTCTTTTAATTTGATAAGGCAGATGAGAATAGAGATAGTGGGTTCTATTGTAATTTCTGCACCTGAGGGTTTTTTTTCCTTTATTATGTATTTTGTTATTCAAACTTTCAGCTCCATGTTTGTTTCTCCATTATGTGAACTAGATGCTTTAATCTTTTATGTATATCCTATGTGATTTCTTACATTACTTATTATATTGTTTATAATATTTGCATGAAAAAGTGAATTAAAAAAATGAACCCTCAATGTGACAAACGTTTTGCATACTAAAACCCCAAATAATATGCATTATCACAAATAGTGCACACAGTTTTGAGTTTTAGCCTATGAATCACTATTTGCAGAGTGTTACAGACATTATGAATCTTGATACAGAACGGCAATCTGGGTTCTTTGACTATGAGGTCAGTAATTCTGATTGTTTGACTGCAGAGCTCTTGTTAAAGAGTTTTGAGGACCCCCCCCCCCCCCTCCAGACTATATATTCTACCACTGCAGCACCTGCCAGAGTTGGGACTACTTGGGAGGGGGGTGGGACACCTGATCCTTGATTCTCCAGGATACTTTCCCACTGTTCCTCCAGTTTTCTGGAGGGTTCCATTCTTTCTTGTTCATCTCAGGATTGCCTATCCATGGCACAACTGATATTAAAACCAGCCCAGTCCACTACTGGAGTTAAAACCAGGATGCTGATAGAGTATAATGGTCAGATGACAGCGCCCTCTGGAGTTAGAGCTGACAAATTATCCCCCTGTCAATGGGATGGATGTACCAAGACTGACAGAGGCACCTTTTGATGCTAGGTCTTCTCCTTTTTGGAGACTTTTATGACTGAGTATCATGTGAAAATATGGGTCAGTAATCCTGGGTTGTTTGTGGGCAAATGCATGGCCTGATGTTCCCAGGGCGCATCTTAAAGGGGTTGGTTTTAAAAAAAACCTACCCCCAGCCCTGTAATTCTCTTATCATACATCCTCCCATCTCCCCACACCACCTGATCCCTAGTCATAACCCTTCAATCTCCTTCATAAATAATCCCTTCACCAACCCTAGGTATCTGCTAAGAGTATTTTTGATGGCTAGTTGGGGAGGGGGTGGCAGGAGTGAACCCTGGACACTCCTGCCCCAATTGGTCCCAGATGCAAAATGGGGGCCAAAGCTTCTAATGGCAGTCTCATAGTATTACAACTAGGGAGTCAAGCTTCCAAATGAGGGAGCGCTCCTTTATTTGGCAGGTTAACGCTTTAATGGTGGTACTGTAAGACTACAACTAGGGAACTTTGGCTGCTATTTTTTTCATTAAATTTTTCAATTCTCACCCTTAGTTGTTGTCCCATATGGTACATAACAGAGAATTCCATTGTATCCAGTCAGCTACCTGTCAGTTGCTGACCTGCTTTTCCATATGTGTCCTCAATCTTCACGCTCAGTCCTCAAGGGCTGCCAACAGGTCAAGTTTTCAGGATATATCTAATGTATATACAGGAGAGAGATTTGCATGCCTACTATCTCCATTGTATGCATATCTTCCATGCATATTCATTAGGTCAGAGGTTTTCAACCCAGTCCTAGGGGCATACCCAGAAAGCTGGGGTTTTTGAGATCTCTCTGTTGAATTTAATGGGAATATCCTGAAAACCCTGACTGGCTAGGTGTGCCTGAGGACTGGGTTGAAAACCCGTGCATTAGGTGTATCCTGAAAACCTGACCTGTTGTCAGGCCTTGAAGACTGGGAATAAAGACCACAAATCTATATCTATTCTAATCCCTAATGTGTTTACTACCTATTCCCCTGTCCCTTCCCCCTCCCTTCCCCTACTGTTCAAAATCCAGGATTGCCATGAACTTTCTGGAGACATTTCAAAATGGTCTTCTTTCTTCAAAGGTGCTATCAATTTGTCAGGCCTGTGGTTCAGTGACAGTGCTGTGACTGTCATGCAGGTGATATGGGTGTCATCCTTGGGTCTGGGCTTGGCAGCATTTACAGCCCCTGGTAGCAGAGAGGGAAGTCCAAGTCATTGCATGATGGTGATATCTAGTGGCTATAGAGAGGAATCTTGTTGCATGGCCAGTGGATAAGGACTGTCATTGTCAATGACTGCTATATGAATTGAAAGGGAATATACAATTGTGAAAGAAAACTTGCTTAGTTGTGATCAAAGGCTCATGGTACTATAGCCCAAAATAGGCCCGTTCAACTGAGTTGGATGCCTAAAGAAGTAGGAAATTGCCAGGCCAAAGCAAAATGATTTAACAAATTAAAAATATGCATGACATTGAAAAAATCTTGTCTGATGTACATATATAGATATACATATATAGGGGGGGTGTGCACGTGCACAATCATACCAATTTTTCAAAAGATCAGCATCAAATACTGCCTTTAATTTTCATTTGAATACTAGCTTCAGAAGAATTGCATCACCCAGTGGTGCGTAACCACATCATTGGTGGTCTGTAAGACTCCGATCAAGAATGATGGACTCCATGCCCACTTCTAAAAGCTATTACTTAGTTTCACTACCATTTGTATTTGAAAATCATTAACTTTCTCAATGTACTTTTACTTAATAAAATCACCATCACCCTATTAACGTATTCTCTGAAACTAATCTACTGTGCTATGTACGCTGCAGTGGTCAAAAGCAGAATCTCTCACATCACCTAGAGCTTTATATAAGCAAATGCACACTGGTACAGTACCACCTGAATGTGTGAGCTGGAGCCTTAATGGATCCATTTGATATTCGATCAACTGAGTCTGATGCCTGTAGCATATAATAGGTATCTTTTCAGGATTTCATTGTGCAGGTGGAAGCAGTGTTTTGTTACAGGCATCTTTAGCTGCTGGTTTCTGAGCTCCTGGGTTTCTAAATCTTGGCACTGGGACAGTCAATTCTTTGTACTCTGCTATTACAATGAGGTAACCAAAGGGGAAAAAAAGAGTTTGGTCTGAGACTGTCAGCTGTTACTAATCACTGCTCCATGGCTTGCTGTGAATCCCCTGCTCGCTTCTCCCTCCTGCTCCGCTTAGCACACATAAAGAAGATAAATTACTCTCTAGTTTCCCTTCAAACACTAAATTGTTTGGCACATTCCAAAACTGTGAGTTAGAGATGGACTAATGTGAAGAGTTAAATGGGTATCCAAACAACCCCACAGCAGGGTCCTGCCTTGGCAGATGAGTGTCAGGAAATGTAGCTCAGTCCTGATGGCCATCCAAAAGTTGTGTTGCAATAGCAGTTCCAATGTGGTAGCAGGACACTTTTCAACAGTAATTCCTTTCATCGTATCCTGCATATAGCATAATTTGAAACTGATGTATCAATCCACAGAAAGCATTGCAGGAATGGCCCAATACCATTTTTTGGTGAGGTAAGACCAATTGCAATAATATGCTTTGTGCAAAAAGCTTAGTGAAAAATCAATAGCTTTTTCACTAAGAAACTTAGGGGGTTTGTACTAAAGGTTAGAGCATCCTGTGGGTCTTCTGCAAATAATATGCATTAATCTTTAGTAATAGACCTCTTTTAATTATACTTTCTTGAAGTATAGCTAAATTTCACTGAGAAATTATTCTTTGTGCAATTTTCTTCAATGAATCTAACTTGAATCATCAATGACCTGATTCATGTGATTTGTCAGCTCATTATCATTTTGTAAAAGAAAAATAGGGCCTGTAAAATCATCAACTAGCTATTTTTCAAACACAATAAAACTATTATTCTGTTGGCAAACCCATTCGCACATTACTGCATCGGTATCTTTAACCTCTAGACCATAAAGAAATAATTTCAAAAACAATGGCTTGTTCTACTTAAAACACACATTAAGGATTGAATGGGCTTCTTATCCATTAGGAATGTACACATGCCAAAATGATTTGATATGTTTTCTGTAATTTGACTTTTATTTCTGATTTTAGGGTAATTCTTTCAATTTGTTTCACATATTCATTGTGATAACTATTTTAACACACATCAGAACTTTTAAAAGTCAACAAATCAATAGCACATTGCACTAATTTGTAGGTTAGTGAGCATTAAATCAGTTTTTCATGCACTAAGATTTTCAAGGCATGTTAACAAATCAAGGGCTCCTTTTACAACGGTGTGCTAGCATTTTTAGTGCGTTCTAAAAATCAGTGTGCACTAACCGTGTAGATGCCCATAGGAATATTATTGGCATCTACATGGTTAGAGCATGCTCATTTTTTAGCGTTCATTAAAAATGGTAGTGCACCTTTGTAAAAAAAAGAAAACCCAAATGCTCTCTAAACAAATACACCACTATTATCTGCATTCAGATAAAGGAATACATAGAAATTTCAACTTGGAGGAAATATTGCCTCTATTATTATTCTCAGTCACACATACCACACGTTCTTTTCCAATTCACCTTAGAGCTATGTTTTCATAAGCTGTCAGCAGAATATCAAATGTGAATGCATGAATTAAAGAAAGAAAATTCCAAAATCAGATGTATAGTTTTACATGTAAGACAATGGACAGAACCTTTGGTTAGTCAGCAGAAAGGTACATTATTTACCATATTAAGAGGCCCTTTTAATCACATAGGACCAGAATCTGTAAATGGTGTTAAAATATGGATGCATCCAATTTATTTATTTATTAAGGTATTTATACCCCACATTATCGCCACAGACATGCAGGCTCAATGTGGCTTACATAAACCGGAGAGAGAGCGAGAACTCCGGGTGATATCAGATACAAATGAGAATCGATATATATAAAAGGCGAGTGTCGTACTCACTCGCAAATGCGCAGTAGAGACCTCTGCCCCGCCCCCGCGTCAATACGTGATGACGGGGGCGGAACAGAGAGGGTCTGTACTGTGCATTTCTGAGGGAAGGACACCGCCGTCTAAACGCTCCCCCCACCCGAGTCGCCGCCGCCACCCACCTTCTACCGTCGGGCCCTCGCTCCACTATTGAAACAGCGAGGGTCCCGGGAATGCAGCACTGAGCTCTGCTGAGCTGCCGACATCGCCCTTCCTTCTTCTTCTCTGCCTCTGTCCCTGCCCTCGACGACGTTACGTCACACGAGGGCGAGACAGACAGAGAAAAGAACGAAGGCCGAGGTCGGCAGCTCAGCAGAGCTCAGTGCTGCGTTCCCGGACCCTCGCTGTTTCAATAGCAGAGCGAGGGCCCGTCCGGGGTGGAAGGTGGGTGGTGACAGCTCGGGGGGGGGCACGAATTCGGAGGGGGAGGGGCAGCGGCGAACTCGGCTGTGGGGGCGGGCCTTTCAACCCCCCCTTCCTATAATAGCCCAGTTTTTACGGGCTCAAAGGCTAGTAGTAGAGTAGAAGGGCAAGAGAAGAGAACACACCTAGTGCTATTCTACATAATGTGCCTAAAGTTAAGGAGCCCTTTTACTAAACTGTGGTAAAATGGGGCCTGCGCTAGCATCAGCGCATGTTTTCGACACGCACTGAGACTCCCTTTACTGCAGTGGGTTAAAGTGCTTTTTTATGCAGTAAGTGGACCACTTGCTGTGGCGGCTATTTCGGTGCAAGCGTTGCCCAATTACCACCAGGCAAGCCTCGGCGCTACAAAAATAGAAAATATTTTGTAGCACTGGAAATGGCACACACTGGAAGTGGGAACAACTGCTGGCTCCTGCGGTAATTCCGGATTGGCGCACAGGCAAGCCCATTCCTGCATGCCAACCCTTTAGTAAAGGGCCCCCTAAGTGCAATGTATAGAATAGCGCATAGGGACTATGGAAACGAAAAACTGGTGTCAATGCCTGAAGGTGCGTTCTCCCAAATTCTATAACAATGCATAAATTTCGTACACCCCCGGAAAACACCCAGAGTCCTCCCATGGCGTGCACCCATTTTCATTCTACACACATTGGAATTTATGCACGCCTCTTTTTACAATATGCCTTAAAAAAGCGCCCTTAAATTCCAATATTGCCAATTGTTATTGGCCAACTATCATCACTGATTGGGTCATTAGTGCTACTCGTTCAGTAGCACACATAAATTGTCCATGTTCACATTTTAATGTACGCTACTCTCAGCTCCTTATATAGAATCTGGCCCTTAACAATGTGGTAAGCCACATGATAACCGGAAATGAGCAATGAGACATATCTACTTTTATGGATGTGCTGGCTTAGTGAACCTTGTATAGACATTGTATAGATAATAGGGCTGTACTGAATATTCATATTCAATTTGACCCCAAAATATATTATTCGTATTCGTCCCGAATAGTGATTTTAAATTCAGCTACAAATAATCTGGGGCTCTACTTCGCTAAATCCTACTGAAATAAACACTTGATCTCTGTTTTCATGGTGCTGATCTGCTGTTAGTAATATGTATTGTAACTTGTTAAAATCGTCTGTAGTACCTGAAGATCGGAGGGTGGCCAATGTGAAGCAGAATTTTAAAAAGGGTTCTAGGGGTGATCTGGGAAATTACAGACTTTTAAGCCTGATGTCAGTGCTGGGCAAAATAGTGGAAACAATTATAAAGAATAAAATTACAGAACACATAGACAAACATGGTTTAATGGGACAGAGTCAGCATGGGTTCAGCCAAGGGAAATCTTGCCTCACCAATTTGCTTCATTTCTTTGAAGACGTGAATAAACTTGTAGATAAAGGTCAGCCGGTTGATGTAGTGTATCTAGCTTTTCAGAAAGCTTTTGATAAAGTTCCTCATGAGAGACTTCTGAAAAAATTAAAGAGTCATGGGATAGGAGGCAAGGTTCTGGTGTGGATTAGGAACTAGTTATTGGACAGAAAACAGAGGGTAGGGTAAAATGGTCATTTCTCTCAATGGAGGAGGGCAAACAGTGGAGTGCCCCAGGGATCTATATTCAGACCAGTGCTATTTAACATATTTATAAATTATATGTAAATCAGAAAGACAAGTGAGGTGATTGAATTTGCAAATGATCCAAACTATTCAAGGTTGTTAAAACACATGCAGACTGTGAAACAATTGCAGGAAGACCTTAGGAAATTGGAAGACTGGGCATCCAAATGGCAGATGAAATTTAATGTGGACAAATGCAAGGTGTTGCACACTGGAAAGAATAATCTGAATCATAGCTACCTGATGCTAGGACCACCTTGGGGGTCCGCACTCAAAAAAAAGATTTAGGTATTGTTGCAGATAATACGCTGAAATCTTCTGCTCAGTGTGCGGCGGCAGCCAAATAGGATGCTAGGAATTATTAGGAAAGGGATGGTGAAGAAGATAGAAAATACTATAATGTCTTTGTATCGCTCCATGGTGCGACCTCACCTGAGTATTGCGTTCAGTTTCGGTCACCGTATCTCAAAAAAAGATATAGCGGAATTAGAAAAGGTTCAAAGAAGAGCGACCAAAGGTGAGAAGCACAGGAGGCTTTTGTAAGTTTTAGAAACTGGTTCAGTCAGCTAGAAGAGGGGTTCAACAGAAGTAAACAAATGAAACAAAAACTTTATTTTTTTTTCTCCCTTCATTTCATTTACTGAACAAAATAGGAAATGCTGAAATTTCTTATTTCAAAGTAAACCAAATCACATTCTTATTCAAAATAGGAACCTCCACTTACAATCATACTATGACATTTTCTCATCATTTTGGATTTTTATTTGAGAACATCAAAACCACATTTTTTTTCATCACAGGATTTGTATACATTTTTCTTAGAATTTTTTCTGAAATAGAGATTTGTTGTTGAAACATGGTCAGGACATTGTCTTCTCCTTGAAGAGGTTCATTCTGGGCCTCTTTTATCAAGCTGCGTTAGCAGCTCCCAGTGCAGCAATGCCAACAAAGCCCATTTACTTGAATGGAATCTATCAGCATTGCTGTGTTGGAACCACTAGCATGGCTTGATAAGAGGCCCTTTGTTTGATATTATGTATTTATAAAAACCTTATGTCTTTTCTTTTGGTTTTAGTTTTATTTATACAAGCTTATAAATTGCTTTTTTATCATTATTAAGTCGTTTTTGATGTTACATTTTAAAAATTTATTTTGGGCCCAATATTCAAAAAGATTTAATTGGCTAGGAGAGGCTCTTGACCATTTAAATTGTCTGTGGCTAACCAGGCATTTTTAGCAGCATTTAACTGAAAATGCTGGTTAGTGCCTGTTTGTGGATGTTCCAGAAGTGGAGTAGGTACTTAGCTGGTTAAATGCCAATTTTCAGCATTTAGGGGATCTTTACAAGGGTGTGCTAGCTTTTTTAGCGTACACTAAGTTTTAGCATGCGCTAACGCTAGAGACACCCATATATTTCTATGGGTGACTCTAGCATTTAGCACATGCTAAAAATGCTAGCACGCCTTAGTAAAAGGACCCCTTAACTAGCTAATCCCCCTGTTTACTAAGCCACGCTAGTGGCTGCCATGTGCTTTGAATGTGCTGTGTTGGCATTGCTGCATGGCTTAATAAATGGGGTGGGGGTAAGATAGTCGCAAAAATAGGACCGCAAAAACACAGTGATGTCTTTATGTGGTTCTTCATAGCCGGTTAAGTGTCAAATATTGCACTTAACCGTCTATGTTTTTGCTGGCTCTGTATACCCAGAAATTCAATGCCGGAGTCCAGACATGGCCTGGCATTGTTGTGGAAATAACTTGCAGAGGAAGGTGTAACTCTGGGAGAGAGGACAGACAAGAGTCAGATCCTGGAAGAGTTTGCTGGTAATGACCACTGCTATCAGTTCAGCCTTGGATTATGTAGCCCAAAGGGAAGGGTGATGGACTGGAGGAGTTGTGTACACTTTGTACATATTTCTGAGTTGCTACCAGGAGTTGTTTGTATAGTGGATAAGACTGTAACCAATAGTCTTGAATGGACAAAAGAAAAACCTCTTAATGCAAATGCTGATTATATATAAAGAGTTTGAAGCTTGGAGTTGGATTTACTGCCGTTTCAGAGTTTAGTAAAGCTTTTGCATTAAAAACAAATCCTTGGTGTGCCGGGGTAGTCTTTTGAGAGACAGAATGAAGAACTGCTCCTGGACTGTTGATGGACACTCAATAACAACCCAGATTAACATCCTACGACCCTTCCAGATCTTTATTCACCCCCAGCCTGCATCCAAGCTCTAATTGGAAGGATTAGATGAGGTGTGACTGTCTTCTTCGACTGGGTGACCAAACAGTTGGATGTGGGAGGGGCACTTGATGGTGGTATACTTGGATTTCAGCAAAGCCCTTTGACACTGTTCCGCACAGGCGACTGATAAATAAATTGAGTGCCCTCAGTACGGGACCTAGAGTAACAGATTGGGTTAAAAATTGGTTGAATGGAAGGAGACAGAAGGTAGTGGTAAAGGGAGCTTTCTCTGAAGAAAAGGATGTCGTCAGTGGAGTACCACAGGGATCGGTCTTAGGGCCAGCTCTTTTTAATGTCTTTGTGATCGATATTGCGGAAGGGCTGTCTGGTAAGGTTTGTCTCTTTGCGGATGATACTAAACTCTGCAACAGGGTGGACACCCTGGAGGCTGTGAATGACATGAGGAAGGACCTAGCAAAGCTGGAGGAATGGACCGATATTTGGCAACTAATCCCAAAAAATGCAGGGTCACAAGAATCCGAGGGAACGGTACAGTATAGGGGGTGAAGTGCTGCAGTGTACGAAGGAAGAGCGGGACTTGGGGGTGATTGTGTCTGATGACCTTAAAGCTTCCAAACAGGTAGAAAAAGTGACGGTCAAAGCCAGAAGGATGCTTGGATGCATAAAGAGGGACATGACCAGCAGGAAGGAGGTGATAGTGCCATTGTATAAGTCTCTAGTGAGGCCCCATTTGGAGTACTGTGTGCAGTTCTGGAGACCGCACCTACAGAAAGATATTAACAGGATGGAGTCAGTCCAGAGGGCAGCTGCAAAATGAGTAAGCGGTCTTGAACACAAAAATTATAGGGACAGGCTTATGAACCTCAACATGTATATGCTGGAAGAGAGGAGGGAAAGAGGAGACATGATAGAGACATTTAAATATCTCAAGGCATTTATGTACAGGAAGAGAGCCTTTTTCAAATGGAGAGTTCTGGAATGAGGGGGCATATGACAAAGTTAAGAGGGAATAGGCTTAGGAGTAATCTAAGGAAGTACTATTTTCACAGAAGGAGTGGTGGAGGCTTGGAATGGCTCCGGTGGAGGTTGTGGAGTCGAGGACTGTTCCAGAATTTTCAAAAGGCTTTGAGATAAGCAAGTGGGATCTCTTATGAAAAGGAAGAGTTAGGGGTTACAGAGGATGAGCAGACTGGATGGGTCAAATGGCCCTTATCTGCCGTCATGTTTCTATGGATGGGTCATATGGCCTTATCTGCTGTCATGTTTCTATGTTTCTCTGTGTGAGGAGTAAGCTGGAAAAGGGAAAAAAAACTGTGTTTGAGGCCTGGGTCAGAGAGCGAGAGAATTGAGCAGATCGGTGAGACCCGGGTTACAATTGATTTTAATATTTTTTTAAATAAATTATCTGTCATGTTTTAAATTGCAGTATATATATAAAGAACTGTTATTTTCTTCTGGGGTTCTGAATTTGATTGGCAGTTTGACCCAAGAATATAGTAAAACTCGGTTTTTTCATGTTCACACATGCAAAATTACTGCTCTGTTTTTTCTGAAATAAATATTGGCCTTGCATAAATAATTTCTGTATAAACTCATGGAGAGATGACTGAATCAGCAGAAACTTGTGACTTTATGACCCATAATGCCATCATCAAGTTTGTAATACTGGTTAACTTTGTTGTGAGTTGTCCAAATATTATAATTCAAAATACTTTTCAGATGACTCTAACTGCATAGCGATGACCTGCACATAAAAAGGACTTCCATCCTGTGATCTGTAGAAATAGTTGGCTGGAAAAATATGCAAATTACACAGAAGAGCACATGACAAATCTCTGGTGGGGGGTAAAGAGGGAGAAAAAGGAGACAGATTTAACAATGTTTTCCTCCAGTGTTAGAACTGTTCCAGATTTATCAGTGAAAACAATCCAGTTATTTTCAACAGGAGAAAAAGCTGAAGCAATTTTTACTTTGCAACAGTGCATTGATAAATCAACCCCTGAGTGTGTACAAGCATGTGTTCCACATATGCTGTGAACTTTTGTGCATACTAAATATGGTAGCCTTATGTGGGTACTTTGTCTCCCCTGCCCTCACCCTGACCCTTCTCGTTTCCCCTATAGTTAAAAGTTCACCTGCTGTCAGGGCTGACTTTCCTAACAGAAATAGTAAGCAACTGTATAGGGGCAGCCAACGTGCCAACAGAAGTCTGCCTCCGTTACCAGACGGGCTGCTTCTATGCGATGCTATCTTTATTTTAGGACACCTGGCCACCACAACCTTGAGGTAAGGATGGATGTGATGTGTTAGTTTTGAGTTATACCTTCTAATTCTTTAACAGGGCACCTAAATTTAAGCACCATCCCCCTAATTCTATAAAAGTCGCCCAAAAATTGTGTGCATATATTTGGGCGTGCACTAGATTTGATTGTGCAATTTAACTAAATAATGAGCTAATTATTGCAATAATTGGCTTTTTAACAAGCAATTATTGGCACTAATTAGATTTAATTGGCATTATGCACGTAAATTTAGGCACAGGATCAGTGCCTTAAATTTACACATGATATGAAAAAAGGGGGTGCAGAATGGGAGGATCATGGGCGTAACAGGGGCGTTCCTATAATGACACGCATTGTTATAGAATAACAGGGATACGCACCTAATGTAGGCATCTACATTTGTACCACATTTCAGTGGTGCAAATGGTTGTGCCTAAGTTAAATCCAAAAACAAAAAATAAGGAACACGCAAACTATGAAAAAAGAAAATACCCCAAAAGCAAAGAAAAACAATAAAGGGAAGCAACAATTAACACAAACTTTATTTATATATTTTGGGGGGACAATTTCTTTTATGTATGGGAAGCTTTCACTTACAAGCAGGAAATAGCAAGGGGTAAAAACTCCTCCTACTCCAGTTTGACCTATCAAGCGCAGTCGATATGGTCGACCACCACATACTACTGAGAATCCTTGACAATGATAGGAATACAGGAAAAGTACTCTCCTGGATCAAAGGGATTTCTGACATTCAGAACATACCAAGTCAAATCAAACTCAGATATATCTCCACCTTGGAAAGTAGAATGTGGAGTACCATAAGGATCGCCGCCCTCACCTATATTATTCAACCTAATGATGACACCACTGGCTAAATCTCTATCCAAAGATGGCCTCAATCATTTCTCTACGCAGATGACATAGATGGCATATTTTCAAAGCACTTTGGGAGGCTAAGTTCCATAGGTTTCTATGGAACTTTGGGAGGCTAAGTGCTTTGAAAATATGCCTCATAATCATCTATATTCCCTTCAAACAGAACCCCACAGAAATCCCAAGGAAATCATAAACAGTATGAACAGCATGGAATCCTAGGCATCGGCATTCAAGTTAAAACTCAATAGAGATAAAACCCAATGTCTCATTCTCTTGTCCCAATACAATAATGTCCCCCCCTCAGCAATTAATGCACAGGGTTCATCCTTCCCAATCTCAGGACCACTTGAAAATCTTAGGCATACAATTGACCGCAACCCTACACTAGAAAGCCAAGCTAAGAACACGACCAAGAAAATGTTTCATACTATGTGGAAGCTCAAACGTATAAAGCCTTACTTTCCCAGGGATTCATTCCACAACATGATCCAAACCATGGTGCTAACCCATGTAGACTACTGCAATAGTATTACATAGGCTGCAAAGATCAAATCATAAGAAAACTACAGACAGCACAAACACGGCTGCCAGACTTATCTTCGGAAAAACACGCTTCGAAAGCGTGAAACCCCTCTTAAGAAGCTTACATTGGCTTCCTATAACGCTCGCATAACTTTCAAAATATGCACAATAGTCCACAGAATCATCTACGGACTTGCAACCAGATTACATGATGGAACTTATCGATCTACCAAAAGAAACGTGAAGAGAACAGCAAAACCTACCTAACCCTTCACTACCTCAATTGCAAAGGTATAAAATACAAATCTTCACATGCTGCCAGCTTCTCGTTTATAGGCACACAACTTTGGAACTCACTACCCAAAGACCTGAAACTCACAGAAAACTACCTACAATTCAGAAAAAACCAGAAAACACATATTTTCAAGAAGTCTTTCCCACGTGGATCTGCCTAATCCCACACCACCATACATCACGAAAGTTCAGAAATGGAAAACAATAATATTAACCTCTCTCACAATATGCTAATATATCAACCTAAGCATTTATTGTACTTCTGTATTATGTACTAGACTTCTACAAATCTAAATTTTGTAACCGCTTTTTTAGCAATATGTAAGCCATATTGAACCTGCCATACAGTGGGAAAATGTGGGATACAAATGTAATAAATAAAAAAATAATATCTAATCACATCACACACTTGTAAATGGTGAACTCAAGGATGTATCTGGGCACCAAATGTGAAAGCCTGAAATAGAGTTTTTGTTGCCTTAGTAAGCTTTAGATGTGTGGGCATCATAGCTTGGATGACTGAGAGTCACCATTCTTATCACATAAAGTTTTTCATCATTAGTTTGTGTTAATAGTTTTATCCTTTTATTGTTTTCTTGTTCTTGGGTTGTTGTGTTTTTTAATGTGCCTAAAGTTAGACATGATTACCAGGCATATATAATATTCTAGATTAGTGGGGTTTTAGCACCAATATTTTGGGTGAACACTTAAATTTAGAGAATACTATGCAGGTGAATGTACACTTCCATGCCAGCCTAGCACTCATACTATTCTCTAAGTACACAAATACCTGAGCATGTAAATACAAGGGAGATGTTCACTGGGGAGGAGTATGGGCAGGGCATAAGCAGGGCATGAGTTATAGAATAATATAAGTTATAATCTAGACTGCCACGTTTAGGCATACGCATTTACACCTGCATAAGTGGGCACACTTAAATGTAGGTGCATCGAAGCTGGCTGACACTAGTATTTTATAATAACTGTAAATTTTTAGGTCTTTTTACCACCATCCCAATGTTCATACTTATCTCATCAAAAGACTGGAATGATAAAAGACCAAGGCCACGCACGTATGAGAAAAGCAATTCTTTTTATTGACTTACCAATAGAGTATACAGAATTAATATAATTTTTTCTCATAGGAGTACAGTTCTGCTTATACAAAAGTATTGGCTGAAAAACTGTCTCAAGCATTTACTAATCATGAAGCTACTTATATACTGATTCTATTTTACCTAGTATACACAAAGCCCTTTCATGAAAGATTATTTTGTTCCCTTCACTCATCATCTATTTCTCTTGTGTTCTACAGCCAGAAACTCCATGCTATTCTGTCTATTACCTCATGTTCTGTTTCCTAAACTCCTGAGCACATACCATTCTAACTACAGTCTTGTCTGTCAGTTTGGTCAGCCTTCACCTTTAACAACATCCCTTGACCCATAACCATGTTGCTTTTTCTTCATCTCCCCCCTTGAAGGCCTTCCTGGAAGGGCTTCACGTTGAACTTGGGAAGTGAGTCTTGTTCCCTCTGGCTATGCAAACACATCCAATATTTATCTGTTTTTACTAAAAGGGTGCAACTCATAAGTCGCCGGAAACCTGAACACAGCCTAGTCCTGCACCTAGGATCTGTGTCTCGCCTCTTTTTCTGTACTGGACTCTACCAATCACCATATTAGTTAATAACATACGGTATTAGTGCCCAGGTAGTAGGCTGTCTTAGGTTGTAGGCCACTCGAGTCCTTTAAGCAGGATGGGAATCAGAACCTATCTTACCCGTCGTTGCCATACTACCTCATGAGCACTCAATGTGGCGAGTTCAGTTTCCTGTGTGAATAACGGATCACAATCCTTAAGAATGGTCGGCAACAGTATACAGAACCAGAATGAAGGTGGACAGAAACAATCAACATGATCAGGCTCATATCTGAATGTTCCTAATACATTAGGACTACAGTATACCTAAACTAAATATTAAAAAAAAAAGTTTTGTATAAAACACATGTGAACAACATCTTTAATTATCTACAAGTGTGCCATTGTTAAATGGTTGTTAGCTAGATTATACAGAGATATCGTCACTATCAGTAGTTCTAACTTTTAAGTGCTCATACATAAGAAGGTTCTGCAGTCATTTTCTTAGTTAACGCAGCCTCGATAAGGTGTTGCACTAAACTAGGTACACATGGAGGCATATTTTCAAAGCACTTAGCCTTCCAAAGTTCCATATGTTTCTATGGAACTTTGGAAGGCTAAGTGCTTTGAAAATATGCCTGATGGTATAATACAACAGCCAAATAAAACAAAAATAGCAATGACAATAATAATAGTAGTTAAACCGGACAAAATAAAGTTTTTCCATTTTCCAAATGCACTGTCCATCCATGATGTCCAAGAAGTATCAACTCCTGCATTTCCCGCTAGTTCTTCAAAAAGTGTTGTGAGGCCTTGCAATGCTTTGGTAATGGTGCCATCAGAAGCAGTATTATTGAGAATGAAGGTACAACATTGTCCTTTAAGCATAACACAAATGCCCCCTTTCTCGGCCAAAATTATATCAAGCACCATACGGTTTTCCCAAGCCATTCTACTGGTAGCATCAAGTTGTAAGCAATACCTTTGACAGCATCTCTAGTGTAATTGATAAAACATTGTTGATTATAATATATATAATTAATCCAATCAACATTTTTATTTATAGTTGACCACCAAAACAGTGAGGATTCAAATACTGCAGCAATCTGGTTTCTGGCTTTAAACTCATCGGGCACCCCCCTTGGGACTCCTATAGCATCAATATAGACATGATCATCAAAAGACCGTCGTATGTCATGCTTACGTTGGCTTAAAGAATGAGGAGGGGCATCAGAAGCGATAATAACAGGAATGGCCAATTGAACAAGAGCACAAGTGCCTGTCCAATCATACGGGAGAGCTGGATATAAAGTACGAATTCCACAATGCCACCACATATCAGAACGCGGTATAGAAAGACTGGACAAAACAACAGTCAGAGACGTTTGATCACGTGTCATATTACATTGAGTAAAATGTCCCAAAGCTATGGAGGTTTTGTGGGGGGAGGTGGTACGTAATATACAACTGGAAAAGTTAGTAATAGAAGAAGGAGGCACAACGATAGGTGGAACACGTGTTTCAGGAGGTTTTAGAGGAAACAAAAGATTCAAAGATTTGCAGATCACAGTATTGATAATAGATGAATTGCTGAAAAGTGACAGAATACAAAGCATGCCATTAGGGTTGTTATGCCAGGTAAGTGGAAAAGGAACAACATGGGGTTCCGGTTGAGAGGTAGTACATATATAACAATCAGAAAGGTTTAAGGAATGAGTGGTATATCTAACCCAATCTAACCAACTGTTCGTGTCTCCATAGCCTGTTTCTAAGAAGATTGTCTCTTTTAAAGTAGTAACATTAAATATTTTAACAGGAGCATTACTTGAATTAAAGGGGCCTTTGGACAGTGACTTAGTAGGGTTGGTATTGGATGTTTTTACATGAAGACAAAACCTTGCCACAGGATCAGTACCTGGGACGTCGATTCCTTTCCCATAAGTCCCATTTTGTTGTGATCCTGGATTTTTAAATGTACTGTAAGTAATATAGGGTTACATTTTCCTGATACACAAGTAGTAATGTCTACATGTTTGCGGATCATAGAATTTTAGAACGCCTGCAGCCTTATTTTTGAAAGTGATGGGCGCCCATATTTCAACCCAAATCGGGAGATGGGCGCCCATCTCGCAAAGGCGCCCAAATTGGTATAATTGAAAGCCGATTTTGGGCACCCCGATCTGCAATCTGTCGTGGAAACGGGCAAAGTTGACGGGGGCTTGTCGAGGGCGTGGTGAAGGTGGGACTGGGGCGTGTTTTATTGGCCGAGGAGAGATGGGCGCCCTCAGCCGATAATCAAAAAAAGAAAGGCATTTTAGCGCGAATTTGGGTCACTTTTTTTTACCCTTTTTTTCACGAACAAGTCCCAAAAAAGTGCCCTAAATGACCAGATGACCACCGGAGGGGAATCGGGGATGACCACCCCTGACTCCCCCAGTGGTCACTAATCCCTCCCACCAAAAAAAAAAAACTTTAACAACTTTTTTCCAGCCTGTATGCCAGCCTCAAATGCCATACCCAGCTCCATCACAGCAGTATGCAAGTCCC
Source organism: Microcaecilia unicolor (assembly GCF_901765095.1). NCBI lineage: Eukaryota > Metazoa > Chordata > Amphibia > Gymnophiona > Siphonopidae > Microcaecilia > Microcaecilia unicolor. The sequence goes on from NC_044032.1 coordinate 72,173,365, forward strand.
TGGAGCAGTTGTTAGTGGGTGCAGTGGACGTCAGCCAGGTGGACCCAGGCCCATCCCCCCCTACCTGTTACACTTGTGGTGGTAAATGGGAGTGCTCCAAACCGCCCCCCAAAACCCACTGTACCCACATCTAGGTGCCCCCTTTCAGCCATAAGGGCTATGGTAATGGTGTACAGTTGTGGGCAGTGGGTTTTGGGGGGGATTTGAGGGGCTCAGCACCCAAGGGAAGGGAGCTATGGACTTGGGAGGTATTTTACTTTTTTTTTAATTGTTACAAGTGCCCCCTCGGGTGCCTGGTTGGTGTTCTGGCATGTGAGGGGGACCATGTGCACTATGAATCCTGGCCCTCCCACGACCAAATGCCTTGGATTTGTTCGTTTTTGAGCTGGGCGCCTTCGGTTTCCATTATCGCTGAAAAAACAAAACCGCCCAGCTCAAATCCGCACAAATCTGATGCATTTGCCTGGCACAAACCGTATTATCGAAAAAAAAGATGGGTGCCCATTTTTTTGAAAATACGGTCTGTCCCACCCCTTCACGTACACGTTCTCGGAGACAGACGCCTATGGAGATGGGCGTTCGCGTTCGATTATGCCCCTCTTAGGGTCTCGGTAGGCACAGTGTCCTACATTAGGGATACCAGGGTCTGTGGACCACCATACATCTGACAACGTTCGACAAGGGGGAAAAGGTGTCGTCAACCACGAATCTGGACATAGATCATTCTGTGATTGTATCTCCGCTGCTGTTCCACAGAGCCACAGGAAATGATGGAAGTTATACAGCAGCAATAAGTCCTAGAAGGCTGTATGCAGGTCCCTGGAGCAGTTTTAGTGGGTGCAGTACATTTGTGGGTAGTGGGTTTTGGGGGGGGGGGGTTGGGGGGGCTCAGCTCCCAAAGTAAGTCCACCGCAGTGACCCCTAGGGAGCCCGATTGGTGTCCTGCCATGTCAGGGGGGCCAGTGCACTAAAAATGCTGGCTCCTCCCATGGCCAAATGCCTTGAATTTGGCCGGGGTTTGAGATGGTCGACATAACTTTCCATTATCGCTAAAAAACGAAGCCGGCCATCTCAAACCCCGGCCAAATCCAAGGCATTTGGCTGGCCGGAACTGTATTATCGAAACAAAAGATGGCCGGCCATCTTTTTCGAAAATACGGGTCTGGCCAGCTGTTTGTGGCACTGCCAAAATACATCGCTGGCCATGTATTTTGCCCACGCCGTTCGATTATTCCCCTCTATATCTGAGTGTCCCTTACAACTTTAAACATACAAAAGAAGAAATGTCATATAATTGTGATTATGCTCTATTGAAAATCATATACTCGATTCATGCTGTTCTAAAGATATTGGGTGCTGCTCTTGTAGAATAACAGATCATAAGAAAATAAGTGCCAAGCTAGATTAGACCAGTGTCCATTGAGCCCAGCATTACGTTTCTGAGAGTGACCAGTCCCAGTTATTTGGATGTACTTATCAGATCCCAAATAGGACAGCACATTCCATGTTGTCTTCTGGCTAAATAAAAGTTAATGGACCTGTGCGTTAGAAACTTGTCCAAACCTTTTTAAAATCTAAGCTAGCTTGCTAGCCTTGACCAGATTCTCAGGCAACAAATTATATAGCTAAATTATGTGTTTACTGGAAAAATACTTTCTAAAATTCATTTGGTAATCTGCTGCTAGATGGTTTCATAAGCTGCTTAAGGTTTGGTTGTTCACTAAATCCTTTTCTTAAATTTTATATTTTGATGTTTTTGCATCAGTTTTGTACTGTTATATGATTTATTTTTTTGTTTTATTGTTACTATTAAATATTGTTTGGTTTTTTATAATCATTTTACTATGTTCTAAATTGTTCTGAGCTTTTGGTTTGATATGGTACATAAGAGTTGATATATGTTATGTTATGTTTCATGAAGTGTCCTGTGGTCCTAGAAATAGCAGAAAGAGTAAATAACCATTACGTATAAATTTGTTCCATACAATTCAAAATTTTATAAACTTCTATCATATCTCCACTCAGTTGTCTCTTTCTAAGCTAATACACCATAATATGTTGCATCTTTCTTTATAAGGGAGCTATTCCATAAACAGTCATTTTTGTCATTCTTTTCTGAGCATATATTGAGCAATGACTATAGTATGAAAGAAGAGTCGCATGTTACTGAGTCAGCCAAAGAATCAAAGTATTAATAGCATTAAGCCATGTGAGATAGTAAAAGTGATTCCTAAATGTATTGTTTTGGGATCTTGCCAGGTACTTGTGACCTGGATTGGCCACTGTTGGAAACAGGATGCTAGGCTTGATGGACCTTCGGTCTGTCCCAGTATGGCAATACTTATGTACTTATGTAAATATTATTCCATCATCTCATAAGCGACATATTCTGGTATCAACCTGATCCAATATTATAATCATTAACCATATTCATACATAATCAGTGGAAGCACTGTTGTAAATGTTGACAAATATTGGATTGTAAATGTCCAAAATGACATACAGGGCTGCCAAGAGACACAGCCAGGCCTGGATCAAACAATGCCTTCCCCTTCCCCTCCCCCCCCCCCCGCTGCCCTCCCCCCACCTGCCCACTGCTACTGCCGCCCCTGTCTACCTGCTGCCACCACCACCACCCCACCTGCTCACTGCCACTGTACCCCTGTCTGCCTGCCACTGGCACCATCCCCTCACCCAGTTCAATATCTCTCTTGTCTTTCCATCCTCCCCTCATCAGTGTTCCTGTGGGATGCCAGCAGCATAAAAAAAGAAGCAACTTACCTCTGGCTGGCCTCTGAAGTGTTTCCTTTGCTTTGTGTCCCTCTGTTGTGTCAGAGGAGGCAGAACAAAGCAGAGGGAATACTTCCGAGGCCAGCGGGGGGGGGGGGGGGGGGGGGGGGGGGGGGGGGGGGGGAGGGGGTAGGTTGCTTTCTTTTTTGATGCTGCCAGTAGCCTGCAGGAACACTGCCGAGGGGAGGAGGGAAAGATGAGAGAGATACTTGACTGGGCGTGGGCAGGGGAGAATTTAATGATTGTTTGCATATGACCGGTCCCCCTTGGAAGCAAGGCCCGGGGGAATCTTACCCCCTGCTTCCCCCTCAGTGGCCTTGTGCCAAGCTTCACTGTACAGTACAAGCCTGCAATAAGAAAAATACATCACGGCACTTGAAATGTGATGTTTAGAAGTCCTGTTGCATGAGATTTGCTGGAGTCTTCCCAGAAAAATAGGGAATTACTAAGGACCCAAAGCCATGCTTGAACTGAACTTATCAATAACACCAATCAGAATTAAAGAATGAATTATTCATTGGCTGCATAGATTGCATGTTTCTCAAGGTATTTCAGAGCCTATCAAATTCGAAAGTGTACAGTAGAAGCCAGCTGGTGACATATGCATGTGTGGTAACTATAAAGGTCAAAATCAATAAAGTACTTAAGGTTTATCCACATCCTGTACCATCCATAGACTAGCTGTTGGCAATAATCCAATGAATGATAAATATTTTGCCAGATGTACTACTACTGCTACTACTTATCATTTCTATATTTCTACTAGGCGTACGCAGCACTGTGCACTGGACATGAAGAGACAGTCCCTGCTCGACAGAGCTTACAATCTAATTAGGACAGACAGGAAAAATAAGGGATAAAGGAATTACTAAGTTGGGAATGATAAAACATGGGTATTGAACAAGTGAGTAAGGGTTAGAAGTTAAAAGCAGCATCAAAAAGGTAGGCTTTTAGCCTAGATTTGAAGATGGCCAGAGGTGAAGCTCGACGTACCGGCTAAGCTAACCGCCTTCACCACTTTCTCTGGCAACGAATTCCAGCGTTTAATTATACGTTGGGTGAAGAAAAATTTTCTATGATTTGTTTTAAATTTACTACACTGTAGTTTCATCGCATGCCCCCTAGTCCTAATATTTTTGGAAAGCGTGAACAGACGCTTCACATCCACCTGTTCCATTCCACTCATTATTTTATATACCTCTATCATGTCTCCCCTCAGCCGTCTCTTCTCCAAGCTGAATAGCCCTAGCCTCCTTAATCTTTCTTCATAGGGAAGTCGTCCCATCCCCGCTATCATTTTAGTTGCCCTTCGCTGCGCCTTTTCCAATTCTACTATATCTTTCTTGAGATGCGGCGACCAGAATTGAACACAATACTCAAGGTGCGGTCACAACATGGAGCGATACAACGGCATTATAACATCCTCACACCTGTTTTCCATACCTTTCCTAATAATACCCAACATTCTATTCGCTTTCCTAGTCGCAGCAGCACACTGAGCAGAAGGTTTCAGCGTATTATCGACGACGACACCCAGATCCCTTTCTTGGTCCATAACTCCTAACGTGGAACCTTGCATGATGTAGCTATAATTCGGGTTCTTTTTTCCCACATGCATCACCTTGCACTTGCTCACATTAAACGTCATCTGCCATTTAGCCGCCCAGTCTCCCAGTCTCGTAAGGTCCTCTTGTAATTTTTCACAATCCTGTCTCGATTTAACATCTTTGAATAACTTTGTGTCATCAGCAAATGTAATTACCTCGCTAGTTACTCCCATCTCTAAATCATTTATAAATATATTAAAAAGCAGCGGTCCTAGCACAGACCTCTGAGGAACCCCACTAACTACCCTTCTCCATTGTGAATACTGCCCATTTAACCCCACTCTCTGTTTCCTATCCTTCAACCAGTTTTTAATCCACAATAGGACATTTCCTCCTATCCCATGACCCTCCAATTTCCTCTGTAGCCTTTCATGAGGTACCTTGTCAAACGCTTTTTGAAAATCCAGATACACAATATCAACCGGTTCCCCTTTGTCCACATGTTTGTTTACTCCTTCAAAGAATTGAAGTAAATTGGTCAGGCAAGATTTCCCCACACAAAAGCCGTGCTGACTCGGTCTCAGTAATCCATATCCTCGGATGTGCTCTGTAATTTTGTTTTTAATAATAGCCTCTACCATTTTCCCCGGCACAGACGTCAGACTCACCGGTCTATAATTTCTCGGATCTCCCCTGGAGCCTTTTGATGTCTCTAGCATCAATATAAGTAAAACTCAAAATCAAATATAATAATTAAACAAGTTTAAATCCCATAACTGATGCTCTTCACTCTTCTTTAGGTTTGCCTACGTAATATAATGTTTCATCTAGGTTTGCATTTCATTACTTCAACTCAGCGGATCTAACATTACTTCTAGCTACAAAAACTGAAACAAAAATGGCAAAAAACCCCAGCAGATAGATTCTAACCAATTGATGATCAGATTTTCAAATCTACCTTTCACATATAAGTTCAAATTAATGGCAGCCAGTCAGTTTCATGTTTAGTCCTACTGATTGTCCAACCCTTAACAACAGCAAATCCAATATTGTTCCCTGTAATTCAATCCATGCTCATGATCTCCCTCTTCACCAATGCACTATAACAAGATCTATCATTTTCCAACGGCATTCTTCAAACGTAGGATGATGATCTAAAACATAGAGGGGCATAATCGAAAGGGACACCCAAGTTTGGCTGAAGACGTCCTCGCAAAACGTCCCGGTGGAGGGGCAGGGAAACCTGTATTATCAAAACAAGATGGGCGTCCATCTTTCATTTCGATAATACGGTCAGGGACGCCCAAATCTTGACATTTAGGTCATCTTTAGAGATGGTCGTCCCTAGACTTGGTCGTTTCTGATTTTTGGCGATAATGGAAACCAAGGACGCCCATCTCAGAAATGACCAAATGCAAGCCCTTTGGTCGTGGGAGGAGCCAGCATTTGTAGTGCACTGGTCCCCCTAACATGCCAGGACACCAACCGGGCACCCTAGGGGGCACTGAGTGGACTTCATAAATAGCTCCCTTACTTTTTATGTGTTGAGCCCCCCAAAAACCACTACCCACAACTGTACACCACTACCATACCCTTACGGGTGAAGGGGGCACTTAGATGTGGGTACAGTGGGTTTCTGGTGGGTTTTGGAGGGCTCACATTTACCACCACAAGTGTAACAGGTAGGGGGGGATGGGCCTGGGTACACCTGCCTGAAGTGCACTGCACCCATTAAAACTGTTCCAGGGACCTGCATACTGCTGTGATAGACCTGAGTATGACATTTGAGGCTGGCACAAAAGATTTTTAAAGATGTTTTTTGAGGGTGGGAGGGGGTTAGTGACCACTGGGGGACTAAGGGGAAGTTATCCCCGGTTCTCTCCGGTGGTCATCTGGTCAGTTCAGGCACCTTTTTGTGGCTTGGTCGTAAGAAAAACAGGACCAGGTAAAGTTGTCCAAGTGCTCATCAGGGATGCCCTTTTTTTTCCATTATCACTTGAGGATGCCCATGTACTAGGCACGCCCAAGTCCCGCCTTCGCTACGCCTCCGACACATCCCCGTGAACTTTGGTCATCTCCGCGACGAAAAGCAGTTGGGGATGCCCAAAATCAGCTTTCGATTATGCCAATTTGGGTGACCCTGTGAGAAGGACGCCCATATTCCAATTTGTGTCGAAAGATGGGCGTCCTTCTCTTTCGAAAATGAGCCTGATAATTAACTAGTGGAGCTGAAAATGTCTCAGTGTGGAATCTGCTGCAGTGTTCATTAAGACACAATTTTACACATATGTAATATAGCCCTCATATATAAATAGGCATGGGCCTCTGGTTTGGCCCACCCGTTTCACTTTAGTTATGTGCTGCATTCCTTGAGGCCCTTTTGGTATACTTACCCCTTTTTTTGGCCATTATGCCAAGGCAGTGGATCAGTAAAGCTCTTAAGCTGCCTCCTAGGTCATCTCCATTGCTGCCCATCCAAGACAACAGTTCTTTTCTGCCTGGTATGTCTGTGGCTCACTTACAACACTTGCGCCAGCAAGGTATTTGCTTTCTTTTTCAGACTGTTTCTGAGGAGAGTGTGGTGCATCCTTATGCTTCCTTGTGTACAGAGTATGGTTTAGATGAGCGAGCTGTATTCTCCTACTTGCAATTCAAGCAATACGTGGCCTCTCTACTTTCATCTATGCTAACAGCAGATACTCATGAACTGCTTACTGAAACTTACAGTTTAGAGGCCCAACAAGAGCCTCTGCAGTGCCATCACAAAACTTTGCTGGAATTACTTCCTGCTTATGATTTGGCTCCCTTGGTTTAGCGCTGGTCGACAGATTTAGGCATCACAGTATCAAAGGAATAACTTTTGAAGAGTCTTCAGCCCTGTCATGCCTTGACTAAGCATGTGATGCAATATAAACTTGTGATGCACTTGCAATATTTCAAGTATTTATGAGCCCTCGCCCAGTTCCTGATAGATTCTGAGTGGACTACAGTCAAACAAGTCAGCACAACTTGTTGAGAGTTACAAAGCTTAAAAAAACAAAAAACTCTGATGTAATAATATCTAAACCTAAAATACTTATGGCCCCTAATTACCAAGTTGCAGTAAAAAGGACCCAGCAGTAGTGTTGGCGCGTGGATTTGCCACACGCTGAGTCCCCTTTCACCACAGCGGGTAAAGGACAAAAAAAAGGAAATGGCTGTGCGGTATGTTCACACTTGCTGCAGGCCACTTCTGGGGAGAGCCATTACTGCCACCTATTTAGGAGGATTTAGGGCTATTTAGAGGTCCTGCGCAATTCCAGCGGTAACCAGTGCTGCCCAATTACAGTTGGATAAGCCCCCGGTTGTAAAAAAAAACAAAACGATTTCTGTTGCACCAGAAATGATACGCACTGGGGGCGGCACTAGCACCGGCTACTGTGGAAGGCCGGCAGTAGTGCCAGATTGGCGCACGACAATGCCGCAGTATCTCTACTTCAGCATTGTAAAAGGGCCCCTAATTAAACAAGAATAATTGATTACAAAAAGAACTTGAGAGTGCTGTCCTAATCTGTAGTTGGAGACTGTTCTAAACCTTAGCAGCTTGAAACATCAATAAACTAAAATGAATGGGCTCCTGCCTGCTTAAATCATGCTCAGCAGGCTGACCATTGATATTCAGTGGCACTTAACCAGGTAAATATGGAAGACTGACCTCTAGTGGTAGTACTGTGAGACTACCACTAGAGTTATAGCCACCATTTTACAGCAGCAGCCACTAGACATGAGCAAGTCAGGTTTGCTTCTGTCCAATGACCTACTAGATCACCAGAGCTTAAGGTAAGCCCAGGGGGAGCTTACTTAGACATAAGGGGGGCCTGGAATCAGGGTTGGCCTTGTATTGGTGGTGAGGCCCAGGGAAATAGGAATTGGAAGGGGCTTGTAATGGTGGAGGGATCCAGGAGGGAACAAAATTGGGGAGGAGGGCTTGTATTAGTGGCTAGGTCCAGGGGTGATCAGAATCAAGAGGGTGTTTATATTGGTGGTGGGGTCTGGGGCAATTGGAATTAGGGGGTGGGTAGATGACTGATCCCTCTCTGTGGGTCACAGCTGATATTCAGCCGGGGACCCCATAAGCATCTTATTATGCAGGCCCCAGCTGAATATTGACTGGAACCTGCATAAATCCTGGCAGCAAACTCTTGGCCAGTCAGCCTCGAATATTCAGTGCTGGTGCTCAGACATGGCATGGCATTGAATAGTGAGACTAATTCTGCCTGCAGCAGTTGGCATTAAAAAAATGTTGACCTGCCATCTGAAAATTCACCAGATATGTTTAATTGTTGGTTACTCAAGGTAAACAAAATTTAAAAAGTGAGATTGACATCTTACTGCTGGATAAGTAAAAATATGGGTTAGGTGTTCTGAGCCCATTCCATTTCAGTTCTTAAAAACAAAACAGGCTATTTTGAACTCATTACATACCTGGAAGGGTAGCCAATTCAACTGAATCAACAGTGTTACCCTGTCAAATTTATGGGAGACAAAGATCAATTTGGCTACAGTGTTCTGTTTATCTTATCTTTCATTTGCCTCTAAATACGGATTTATATTAGTGTTTTGTCAGTAGAATTCTAATTTTACAAATCACCTGTTTTCAATTTTAAAAACGAAGTGTCATAGATTCCTTTTCTTAAGATGCTTAATTGGTGGTTACAAAACCCACCTCTACAAAAACAGAAATTGTTTTATTTCCAATGTGCAGCACTTGCACATACTCCAGTTTTCCAGACTTTCAGAATGTCTTGCTCACTTTATTTTGGTACTACTTTTGTTAAGAATCAATATAGTGCTTGCTAGTCCTTGGTCCCAAATACTCTAGGGAACTGCTTGTTATGTCTTTATGTCAGCCTCTTTGCAACCCATTTACATAAGGAGAAGAATGAAAGGGAGGGAGAGAGAGAGAGTGTGTGTGTATGCTGTATAGAGAGATTACAGGCCTGCTGATTGTGGTTGCTGTGACAACAGGTGATGCATCCTTGTTTGTGGTGACCGGTGGTGCTGTGAGTTTCCCAGGCCCGTCAGGAGCAAGAAGAGGGGAATGCTGAGCAGGGAGGCCAATGGGATGGCCTGGATGTGAGGCTGCTGTGTGGGAGAGGGAGTGCAGGGGGATTAAAGGAGCACATACATCTCCTCAACACAATGGAAGCTTTTGCTGGTTCTCTTTGAAAAGAAGGAATATGTGCACAAAAGTTCCTAATACGTGAAAGCTGCAGAGCTAACTTTATTGCTTCTCCATCAAGGCTCTTGCCAGAACCCATTCAGCCCTTGGAAACCTCTCTAAACACTTCAGGTCCTTAAAAAAGAAAAGTATCCCCTCACATTCAAAACAAATAAAACCAGCAACAACACAAGTTTGAAAGGAATATTTTGGGCTGATATTTTTATTTTTGAGCAGCCATCAAGCCCTCATCTTACCGCTTTCCTTCTGAAACTGTTTGTGGAACTTTACCTTTCATGACGCTGGCCTTCAGGTTACTGTGCAGGATGTAAGAGGTCATAAGGCAGAGGGCAGCAGATTTTTCAGTTTTAACCAAACACATCTTTAACAAGTGAAGACTAATGATGATTCTGTATAGTGAAGGAAAGAAGATGATCAAGATACAAACACCAAGGACTAGATTCTGTAAATGGTGCCCAAATGTGGGTGCTGAAAAAAACATTAGTATTGAGAATTACGTTTAGTAACATAGTAAAAGACGGCAGATAAAGACCTGTATGGTCCATCCAGTCAGCTCAACAAGATAAACTCAATTACATGGTATGTGATACTTTATTTGTATACCCAATTTTGATTTGTACTTGCCTTTCTCAGGGCTCGTTTGGATTCATTTTGTCAGACTCCTAATAGCACTACCTGATAATTGTATAATTGCTGATTTGCTATGCGTATTGTCATGGTATGTTGTTCTGCCTTTTTATTTTTGTTATTAACTTTGCCATGGATTATTGTTACTGTTTCTTTTTGGTTGTTTTGTGTTATACTTGTAAAACCTTAATAAAAATAAAAAAAATAAAGAAGTCTGCCCAGCACTGTTCTTGTACTAAGTTCTGAAGCTAACGTCGAAGCCCCTTAAAATTTACACTCCAGCCCATCCCTATCTATTTACTCACGATCAGGGCATAGACTGTAGAAGTCTGCCCAGCTCCCATTTTGTTTCCCCATTACTGGCGTCGCCACCCAATCTCCGCTAAGATTCCGTGGAACCATTCCTTCTAAACTCATAATTGGAACCGTAATTCATCATCATCTACTTAACAATCGGATTATTTTCTCCCTATATAGTACTGCCTAATTTATCATGTAATTCATGTTCATTATGTGATACCAATTGCATATTCTCCCCTTTTTTACCTGATTGTTCATTATATCATCCATGTTTCTATATATATTACCAATTGTATCTGAACTCTGACATGGTATAAGTCATGACGGAAATTGTAAGCCACATTGAGCCTGCAAATAGGTGGGAAAATGTGGGATACAAATGCAATAAATAAATAAATAAACAAACAAACAGGATTCCTTTGTGTTTATCCCACGCATGTTTGAATTCCATTACCATTTTCATCTCCACCACCTCCTGCGAGAGGGCATTCCACATATTCACCACCCTCTCCGTGAAAAAATACTTCCTGACATTAGTCCTGAGTCTGCCCCCCTTCAACCTCAATTCATGTCCTCTAGTTCTACCGCCTTCCCGTTTCCAAAAAAGGTTCATTTGTGGATTAATACCTTTCAAATATTTGAATGTCTGTATCATGTCACCCCCGTTTCTCCTTTCCTCTAAGGTATACATGTTCAGGTCAGTGGCAATCCTAGGTCTGCTGACACCGAGGGCAGATCGCCACTGCGCACCCCCCCCCCGGGTGCAACACGACCCCCCCCCCCGGAGAATCAACCCCCCCTTCTGGCGCATGAACTCCCCCCCTCAGCGTGTCAACACCCCCCCCCCGGCGAATCAACCCTCCCCCTTCCGGCACATGAACTCCCCCCCCTCAGTGCATCAACACCCCCCTCCCCGGCGAATCAACCCTCCCCCTTCTGGCGCATGAACTTCCCCCTCGGAGCATCAACACCCCCCCCCCCCCCCCCCAGCGAATCAACCCCCCCCCCCCCCTTCCAGCGCATCAACTCACCCCCTCGGCGCACAAACACCCCCCTGGGTGCCTTCTTGGCTGCTGGGGGGGGGGGTGCTGTGCGTCTGTCGTCTCTGTTGGCCCTGCTCCCTCTGCCCCAGAACAGGAAGTAACCTGTTCCAGGGCAGAGAGAGAGCAGGGAACCACGGAGATGAAAGGCGCGTGGCACCCCCCCCCCCCCCCAGCAGCGTGCACCCTCATACGGTTTGCAACGCAAATCCCATACCATTTTTGTAGCTTTTCTTTGCACCGCTTCCAGGCTTTTTACATCTTTAGCAAGACACGGCCTCCAAAACTGAACACAATACTCCAAGTGGGGCCTCACCAACGACTTCTAGAGGGGCATCAACACCTCCTTTCTTCTGCTGGTTATGCCCCTCTCTATGCAGCCTAGCATCCTTCTGGCCATGCCCGCCGCCTTGTTGCATTGTTTCTTCACCTTTAGGTCTCTCTCCTGAGTCGAGCTTACTAATCTCTCCCCTCCTATTCGGTTTCTCTCTTTTGGGTTTCTGCACCCCAAATGCAACACTCTACACTTCTTGGCATTAAATTTTAATTCATTTATTAATTGTATAGAAACCCAAATTTTTGTTTGAACTAAAATTCACAACCCTCTTGTGTAGTGAAATATATAATAGTGCTCAGTTTCAGGTGCTTAGTTGTCGAGCTAATGATAACTCTTTTACCTGCACCAGCAACCACCATCACAGCACTATACCTCCCTTCCTCCCTGTTGATTTATCTTACATTCTGATGACCACACGTGTTACTGCCTTATCGAACTATTACATTCTTCTCTCCCATGTATTCTCAAACTTGTACTATCAATTGACTAATTAGTAGGAATGGGTTACTTATCTCTCCAGATGTAACTGTTGTTACTTTAATGTCCCAGGTTGACTGGTGCTCGCATTTACTGCTCGTCTTTTTTTTTCTTTTTTTCTTCCTGCTCATGAGGTGCTCCCCTTAACAATGTGTATAATTAAATATGTTCACTATTTCTTCAATTCTCTTATTGTTCTCAACATGCCTGCATGTTTCACCAAAATGCGTCATCAGGAGAACGAGTCACTGTAAGTGAAACAAAATCATATCCCTTCACTCACTATTATGTATTCCTGTTATATTTTATTTAACTCTTTTATTCAACACAGTTTTCCATAATATGTTATTCGTTTACTTACAATTCTCGGCGATTCAACAGTGTGAATCAGTTCACAGTTATCATTAGCTTGACAACTAAGCACCCGATACTGAGCACTATTATATATTTCACTACACAAGAGGGTTGTGAATTTTAGTTTCAGACAAAAATTTGGGTTTCTATACAATTAATAAATGAATTAAAAGGGAAACCGAAAGACAATACATCCCCAGAGTATATTAATAATTAAATTTTAACTGCCAGACCCTCGACCATTCTTCTAAGGTTCGGAGATCCCTCCTCATCATTTCTACTCCTTCCAGGGTATCCACTCTATTGGCTATTTTCATGTCATCCGCAAAAAGGCACACCTTTCCTTCCAACCCTTCAGCAATATCTCCCACAAATATATTAAACAGAATAGGCCCCAGCACCGACCCCTGAGGAACTCCACTTGCTCACCTTTCTTTCCTCCGAGTGGATTCCATTTACCACCACCCTCTGCCACCTGTCAGTCAACCAGTTTCCTATCCAGTTCATCACTTTCAATCCTAAATTCAACCCTTTCAGCTTATTCACAAGTTTTCTGCGGGGGACCGTATCAAAGGCTTTGCTGAAGTCCAAGTAGATTACATCTAGCACACGTCCTTCATCCAGTTCTTTGGACACCCAGTCAAAGAAGTCAATAAGATTCATTTGGCAGGATTTTCCTTTGGTAAAGCCATGTTGCCTCAGATCCTGTAACCCGTCGGCTTCTAGAAAGTTAACTATCCTTTCTTTCAGCAGTAACTCCATTATTTTTCCTATCACCGACGTGAGACTTACCGGTCTGTAGTTTCCCACTTCTTCTCTGTCTCCATTTTTGTGAAGAGGGACCGCATCCACTCATCTCCAATCCCGCGGAACCTCTCCAGTCTCTAAAGATCTATTAAATAAATCTTTTAGAGGTTCCGCCAGGACCTCCCTGAGCTTTCTCAGTATCTTGGGATGTATTCCATCCAGCCCCATAGCTTTGTCCACCTTCAGATTCTCAAGCTGTTTATAAACTCTTTTTTCCGTAAACGGTGCAGTATCCACTACATTCTCAGACATTCCCTCGGCAGCCAACCGCAGTCCTTCACCAGGATTTTCCTCCGTGAACACCGAACAGAAATAATTGTTTAGCACGTTCGCTTTATCTTCATCACTCTCCACATAGCCATTCTCATTATCTTTCAGTCTCGCAATTCCATTCCTATCTCTTCTCCTTTCTCCATTATGTATAAAAAAGGTCTTGTCACCTCTCTTTACATCTTTAGCCATTTTTCTTCCGCTCGCACTTTCGCTAACCATACTTCCTTCTTCGCTTCTTTGAGTTTAATCCGATAATCTTTTCCATAATCCTCTCGTTGCGTTCTTTTGTATTTCTTGAACAAAGCCTCTTTTGCTCTTATTTTTTCAGCTACTTGTTTGGAGAACCATATAGGCTTCCTGCTTCTCTTGTTTTTGTTTACTTTCCTCACAAAAAGATCAGTCACCATATTTAGAGCAGCCTTTAGCTTGGACCACTGTTTTTCCACATCTCCTGTGCCTTCTCACACCAACAGCTCCTTCTTCAGGTATTCCCCCATTTTATCAAAACCAGTACGTCTGAAATCCAGTACTTTTAGTTTTGTATGTCCGCACTCCGCCTTCACCCTTATTTGAAACCATACGGTGTGATGATCACTATTACATAAGTGGGCACCCACCCGGATATTGGAAACACTACCCCCATTCGTGAGCACTAGATCCAGCATCAACCCTTCCCTCATGGGTTCTGTCACCATTTGTCTAAGCAAGGCACTTTGACATGCGTCCACAATCTCTCTACTTCTTTCCGATTCCACAGACAGGATGTTCCAATCCACATCAGACAAATTGAAATCTCCCAACAGTAGCACTTCCCCTTTCATACCAATCTTTTGAATATCTTCTATCAGATCCTTGTCTAACTTCTCTGTTTGCGCATGAGGTCTGTAGATAACCAACCCCCGTGTGGATACAGGTTCCATATTCTCTTTCCAGGACGATCCATAAAGCTTCTTCCTTTCCCCAGGTTCCCCACATTTCAGCCGCTCTGATATTGTCTCTCACAGAGCCATTCCTCCACCTCTTCGGCCCTCTCAATCCTTCCTAAAAAGATTATAGCCTGGTATGGTCACATCCCATTCATGGGAATCGTTGAACCTCGTCTCCATAATAGCAACAGTATCCAAGGTTTCTTCAAACATTAGGGCTTGCAAGTCTTGAACCTTTTTACTTAGACTACGAGCATTTGTGCGCATAACTTTCCATGTGCTTGGTGAGTTTAGGTGGTTTACTATATTTACATGACCTTTCCATCTGCCATCATGTTTATTCTGGGGGTGACTTTCTGAAATCCCTTGTTTCCTTTTGTCACCCCCACCCTCTAGTTTAAATGTCTAGAAACATATTGTCTGAATTTCTCCCCAAGGATCCTTTTTCCCATCACAGAAAGATGTAGCCCATCATTTCAGTACAGCCTGTTATTTTTCCACGTATTACCCCATGCTCCTATGTATCTAAAACTTTCTTCTTTACACCAAGACTCAAGCCACTTATTGAATTTCCTCTGTTTTGCGTAGTCTTTCCTCTCCCCTCCCCCATGTAGGAATTACTTCAGAAAAAGCCACAGTTCGAACCAAAGATGTCAGTCCCTCCCCAAGCTTCTGGAATGCTCTCTGTGCTGTAAACTTGCTATTGTTGGCCAGGTCATTTGTCCCCAGGTGAATTACATCAGCATTTGAAGCTTCGCTCTCTTCACGGATCACTTTCAGTATTTGGTTTGTACATCTTGTAGCTGAAGATCCTGGAAGACATTTCACTAGGTTGGAACCCCTGAACTGTGTTCCTAAGTTAATGCCTCTGATAATGGAGTCTCCGAGAAGTAAGAATTTTATGCTTTTTACCGTTCTGTCATTATTTGGGGGATGTTTCTTGGGTTGTGCTACTTTCATTGCCTCTGGTTCCTCCACAGTACTTCTTTTTTCACCAAAACTTGAAACTGGTGGGATGTGGAACAAAACTCGCAAGAGTACAGTATACAAAAAATTTCCACAGACCGAAAATGTCTGGATTAGTTTATATATATGGCTGTATTGCTCCCACTATATAAGGGTACTCAGCTTCAAACCTGGAAGGAAAAAAGGCCTCAAAGAGCTCATAGATAATCAGATATTACCAGAGCTAAACAGATCCAATTGATCTTCTCTTCATCATCGGCCAAAAAAACCTTCTCACTCTTCTTTTAATTTAAACTTCTTTTATTGTTAATATAATCTGTGTTGAGACATTACTCTAAACTACAATCTTTCCTGCTGTAATGTAATCAAAGGATAAGAAAATGTTTCACCGGAGGGACAGCAAGCATATATATATATACCCCAAATGTCAAAATGGTAGTATCATACAGACACTTATCTTTTAAAGTCGGTACATTCTGTTGTAAGCACTACGAAATCATGTGCTGTACCATTATTATCTTCACCCTCTTGTCCCAAGCCGATGGTGGCCAGCGTTTCGCGCTGCTGCTTCAGGGTCTTGGGGTCAGGGCTACTTCTGCGGGCAAGACAGAAAAACATACAGTTGCTACCAATAAACACCCCAAAGCACCCATACAGAGAGTGCACACAATCACAGTACTTGGGACGGTCACAGGTTCTCTTCTCAGTGCGCTGTGGAACATCTAACCATCAGGCGAGACCTCTCACTTAAAGCTGTCATGACGTCAGACGCTGTCAAACTAACAACCAATCAGCGACTAAAAAAATGGCACCATTCCAAGCGAGAATTGACACCAATCGGCTCAAGGGAGCGTAGTCTAAAAATCCACTTCTGCTCCTGCTGTACTAAGACCCGCCTTAGGTCACCTCCCCGTGGTGAACAAAATACCACTTGCAAGACCACACGCTTTAAATCATCAAATGCTTGTCGGTACTGCTTACAATGAGACACTAAAGGCAACCCTACTGTGCCTGTCTGTATGGAGCTCTTGTGTTCAGTCAGTCCAACCAAGAGTATCCTTGAGGTCTGACCTACGTATAATTTATTACATGGGCATGTGAAGCAATACACTACAAAGCTCGATCTACAGGAAGTGCTAGATCTAAGGGCATAACTCCTCTTGTCAAGCAGGTTAGTGAATGTTGAAGTTTCTTCCATGAGTGGACAAAAAGCACAGCTGCCACATTTAGAATGGCCATCATAATGATGCAACGCTGCAAAAGAATTTGATAGAGGCAAAGCTTGGGAGGGTGAGTGTTTCTGTGTCATAGATCTTAGTCTACCAGAGCCTACTGTGACCCATCTATTCCTCTGATGTTTCATTCTCTGAGCCAGTGGTGGTGGTAAATTAGCTGGGAAATGAATATTCCTGGACGCTTCTTTAATTGTAGTTAATTCCTTCTTGAGTCTGTTGATCTTTTCTTTCAAGGCTGACATATGGAGACAGATAAGACAAGCTCTAAGGTTCCAGAGCGTTTGCCTTCGGATTAAAGCAGAACATGTATTGCACTGAATGCAGGTCATAATGGTGTGATTCACAAGAGAGAAAAGGTGAAGTATGACATGGAGTAACAAGAATTAGGATTGACCAACTAAGTGTAAAGATACTTGTCCCTTGATTGCTCTATATAAAGAGAATTTACCTAGGGGTGAGTGGGAGAGGGGTGGGAGGGTAGGACTAGGACACAGGTAACCTCAGTTACCTATCAAACCATGTCTGAAAATGCCCAGCGCAGCTCACAGCTCACAAGCCAGCTTATTTTTGAAAGAGAAAGACGCCCATATTTCGACCCAAATTGGGAGTTGGGCGTCTTTCTCCCGTGTGCGACCAAATCGGTATAATCGAAAGCCGATTTTGGTCATCTTCAACTGCACTCCGTCGCAGGAACAAGCAAAGTTGACGGGGGCGCGTCGGAGGCTTGGCGAAGGCGGGACTGGGGCGTGGTTATCGGCCGAGGAGAGATGGGCGTCTTTAGCTGATAATCGAAACAAGAAGGGCGTTTTAGATGAGAATTTGGTCCGCTTTATTTGGACCCTTTTTTCAGGTCCAAGTCCCAAAAAAGTACCCCAACTGACCAGATGACCACCAGAGGGAATCGGGGATCACCTCCCCTGACTCCCCCAGTAGTCACTAACCCCCTCCCACCAAAAAAAACCCACTTTAAAAATGTTTTTTTCCAGCCTCTATGCCAGCCTCAAATGCCGTACCCACCTCCATGACAGCAGAATGTGTTTTATCCTCTGACAGCCTTTCCCAGGTTCTGATGTGGCTCTCGGGTGAGTGTGACACCTTTTCTGTTATGCACACTGCAGAGTCACATCAGCAATGCATTGTGGTGGGTGTAGGGTATTGGACTCCGTGATTCCAGTAGCTTGTGTTAAATGCTCACGATGTTGGTAGTTGGTAGGCTCTACTACCATGGTGCTTTTCCCCCTGCTTACTGGGTCAGAGTGTGCCCTGTTTTGTTTCCGGTAGTCCATGAGGTAGTGGCCATTTTTGTAACACAGTTTTAGATCCCTTTCATGTGTTAGCCACATTACAGAACTTAGTTCTTCCCTTGAATGTTGCTGAAAGAGGGCATTGTACAGCATTCTGCCAGCTCTGACCTACTGCTAATCTCAGTACCAGGAAGACTCTTTGCCAGTGGGGCACAACCTCTGATCTGCAGTTAACTGTGAGTAAAGGTGCTTATTCAAATAAAGGACTTTTTCAAAGAGATTAGTCTTCAGGTGTCAACTGGTGTGCCAAGGTTATACGGCAGCAACAAGTCCTAGAGGCCTGCATGCATGCAGGTCCATGGAGCACTTTTAGTGGGTACCGCAGTGCACTTAAGGCAGGCGGGACCCAGGCCCACCCACCCCCCCCCCACCTGTAACACTTGTGCTGGTAAATGGGAGGCCTCCAAAACCCACTGTATCCACATGTAGGTGCCCCATTCACCCCTAAGAGCTATGGTAGTGTTGTATATTTGTGGGTAGTGGGTTTTGGGGGAGGGGGGTTGGGGGGTTGGGGGCTCAGCACCCGTGGTAAGGGAGCTATGCATGTGGGAGCGTTTTCTGAAGTCCACCGCACTGACCTCTAGGGTGTCCAGTTGGTGTCCTGGCATGTCAGGGGGGCGAGTGTACTACGAATCCTGGCCCCTCCCACGACCAAATGGCTTGGATTAGGACGTTTCTGAGCTGGGCATTTTTATTTTCCATTATCGCTAAAAAAAAACAAACGCCCAGCTCACAAACGACTAAATTCATGGCATTTTGGTCCGTACAAACTGTATTTTCGAAACGAAAGATGGATGCCCATTTTTTTCGAAAATACGGTCTGTCCCACTCCTTCACGTACCCGTTCTCGGACATAGACGCCCATGGAGATGGGCGTTCGCGTTCGATTATGCCCCTCAAGGTAAACTTGTTCTGGGTTTTTTTCTTTTACCAAACAGGTCTATACAAACTGCCCCTCCTCCAGAGCTATGAGTCATCAGATGCTATGTAACCAAATTGATTGAATTAAGTCTCTGTCAATGTAGATTCAACACTCAGTTCTAAAGAATGCACCTTTAAAACAGACATCAGAGTCACCAGATTCTCTGTACCCAGATTGATTGGATAAGTCACAGATTTAAAACACTTGGCACAGGTTAAAACACATTTCAATGAAAACACCTTAAAGACAATTCCAGCATAAAAAGATGAAATCACTAGCACAGATTTTCAAAACACAGTTCTATAAAATCCCTTTAAGACAATACCAGCATACAAGTATAAAATCACAGTGCAATATAGGCAATAGGATGGAACTTATACAGTTGAGTGCTATGTATAGAATAACATGTAGCGCCATGATCCATGCTCAACTTTTGGTGTGAGGATTTACACCAACTGAAACCTGGTGTAAATCTTCATGTGTTAATTAGAAGTGGTTCCCCCAAATTCTATAATACTACATGCTTCTTTAGTGAACAACACTTACCCACCCATGCTACTCCCATGGCTACACTCCCTTTTCAGTTGCATGCTAAAATATTTATGCTTAAATCTTTAAAGAATAGCGCTTAGCAAGATGCACATGGAAATTAAGGTGTCCTTTTACTAAGGTGCCCTGAAAAATGGCCTGGGCTGGTGTAGACGCATGTATTGGACGTGCGCAGGTCCATTTTTCAACGCACCTGCAAAAAAGGCCTTTTTTGGCTGAAAATGGACATGTGGCGAAATAAAAATTGGCGTGCATCCATTTTGGGCCTGAGAACTTACCGCCACCCTTTACTTAGCAGTAAAGTCTCACGCGTTAACCAGGCAGTAATCATCAGCGCACATACACTGCCAATTACTGTGCAGAAAAAATGAAAGTATCTCCCCGGCCACATAGTAAATTGGCCTGCGTTAGGTGCACGTAGGCGCCTCTGCAGCTTAGTAAAAGGGCCCCCCAAATTGCTGCCAATTAATGCCAATAATTGAATGTTAGCACCCAATGGTGCTAATTGACTCACTACTCAAATTGCACACACAAACTGAGTGCATGCATGTGTGTGCAATTTTGAACACCATATATAGAATCTAGGGGCAAAAATGTAAATAAAGCAAAAATAATTCAATAATATAAGTCATAGAACTGTTCCCACAGTCAACTGCTGTCTCTCTTAAAAAATAAGATTCAAGGGAAAATCATTGCCCCCACTGTTAATTTAGGTATCTTCTGTACTCATTGAAGATGATTCTGTAGAATAGTTTATTAAACCCACGTTGGTCTTGTATAAAGTGATAGAAAATGAGCACCTGGGCATTGCTCATTCTTTCAGGATGTTATTGAATCTAAATGTAAAGTAAAAATCATTAAAAAATGTGAGTCATCCATCAACCACACATATTTTTTAGAGGAATATCAAAGGCATTGTGCTAGCTTCTACATGGTTCCTTTTTTTCTTATTTTTCACTAACACGTGTTTTTCTATTGATGTGTTAAAATGAAGATTTTGTATTAATAAAAGACAAAAAGTGGTCTGATTTTGTTCACTCCTGTGAGGAGACAGAACCATCAGGGTTTAGCTTCAGATCAGCGTCATCTTATTAACAATGCCCTTTTTCATCTTTTTTTTTTTTTAACTAAAATGCATACCTAAATCAAACCAAGTAAATTATAACACTATCAACAGCTTCTAACCCCCTTTTATATCAAACACCTTTTATATTGGGAACAGAGGAGATGTTGCCATTGATTGTCCATATTAAAAAAAAGTTTACAATGAAATAATTCATAGAGTAATCACAGAGGGCAATTGTCAAAGCCATGTCCTCTGATCGTTAAGTGATATGCCTAGGTAAATTGGCCTGCCTGAAAATTGTGCACATACCGTGTTTCCCCCAAAATAGGACATCCTCCGAAAATAAGACCTAGTAGAGGTCTTGCTGCAATTTGAAAATATAAGGCCTCCCCCGAAAATAAGACCTAGCAGGGGAGGCCTTATTTACATCACGTCAGGCGAGGGCGGGACATGGAAGGAAGGAGTGGCCTGCCCTGCTGCTTCCTGCGAGTGCGAAGATGAATGGTGAAAGGAAGCGTTTAAGAGGTTAGTTCCGGGAGCGACTGAGGGGGGCGGGAGCCGGCGATCTCAGGTGGGGGGGGGGGGGGGCAACCCGATGTTTCCACGAAAAATAAGGCCTCCCCTGAAAATAAGACCTAGCGGGTCTTGGGGAGCAAAAATTAATATAAGACAGTGTCTTATTTTCGGGGAAACACGGTAGCATCTTTAAAAGTTCACACGCTATCTTAACTTTTCTTCAGCTATCCACACAAATAGAAGTAAAAATGGAGCGTTACAGCTGCCAGCTTACCACAATGCTCCATATGTGCACACAGTTTTGGGCCAAAGGGCAGCACCAGTCCAATGGCATAATTTGGACTTTAAAAATTATAAGTAGTAGTACTCAATGGAGGTCTGACTCAAAGGAGGATTTTTGTGTCTATGATGAAGCAGTCTTGCTTCCGCTGCCTAACATAGCTGGGAGCTTCTTGAGGCTTTTTCCTCTGGTAACATTCATAACCCTCCTGATTACTTTGAGTCGGACGTCCATTGAGTATCCCTACTACTTATAATGTTTACAGATTTGGATTATTTTTTAGGGATCTCTCCCTTCTGTATTGGTATAATTTGGACTTTGTCATAGCAGAGGCAGCAGGACCATTCCCTAAGGTCCACCTTAACACGAAGACCTACCAAGAATAAGAGCTGGATATGGGGAGCTTTGGAAACCCTGCTGAGGTCCTGTGGAGGGCACTAGACTCCAGGGATTGGGATTGTGGTGATATGAGAAGCAATTGTCTGCCTGATATTTTATTTCAGAGTTGGGAGGTCACAGTGCTGATTGAGTTTACAAGAAAACAAACTTCAGAGGGGGTGATAAATGCAAAAACTCTGCCACCTGATGAGAGGGGGAAGCATAAGGGGTAGTTCTCTATGGATCATCTAAAGTTATGTCAGTTGAGGGCAGTGGGTTTTTCTTTTCCAGAACAGTTTCATGTGTTAGTGCAAATGATAATTCTCTCACAGACTGATTATTGCAGTGTTCTGTATGCTGATATACATCAACAGTTATTGAATAGATTACAATTACTGCAGAACACTGCTGTTAGATTGGCATTTGGATGTAAGAAATATGATCGTGTCACCTATCTTGAGAGAACTTTATTGCTTGCCAGTGAAAGCGCAGGTGGATTTTAAAGTGGCTTGTTTAGTCTATAAGATTTTCACAGGTAGTTGCCCACTTTCTTACAGTCCGTTATTAACTTACCCGATAAGACTTCGTTTTCCTTCTGTCAAAAATGTGCGATATAAAAGTATACACGATAGCTCTTTTGCTTATCAATCTTGTAAAATTTCAAATACTATTCCTATTTTTATCTGAATAATTCCTGATTATTTAAAGTTTAGGCAGGCTTTGAAGTCCTATTTGTTTGATAGGTATAGAGAAATCTTTTAAAAACCTGGTATATTTTTTTTGTAACAACAGCATCTAAAGCTAGTATTCTATAACCCGTGCTCGTAAATGCCTGACATGCCTCTGACCCACCCAGGACCACACCCTCCCTTAGAATTTAAGTACAAAACTTATAGAATACCAACTAAAAGCAGTTATGTGTAAATGCTAATTGGTGCCAAATTAGTGCCAATTAATACTAATTATAGCCTATTATTGCTCATTATTTATTTATTTATTTATTTTTATTTTATTTATTTTGCTATTTATATCCCACATATTCCAATTAACATTGTTTCAATGTGGCTCACAAACATTAATATGAGTAGTTACATTCGATATGTTACTGGTATAGGGTCCCCTGTTTTAGTTGTGTGTTGATGGGGAACTGTGGTTGGGTATGTTGAAGTTTTTCAGTGAGGTAATTAACACCAGTTATTGGTTTATCATTAAATTTAGTTACAGACTCAAGTGACCTTATTCTGTAACTTGTGAGTGCAACTTTCTGGAATAAGGGGGATAAAGGACTGCAGACATACTTTTGATACACATCATGCCACCAGGGGTGAGAAGGGGATGACACGAATTTAATTGACAATTAGTAGGGTAAATATCTACCAAAAAAAACCCAACCTCACCAATGCCCCAATGCTCAGAAGGAAATGCGAGCACTAGAGGCCATTAATGCCAGACTAGCACCCGCATTTGCAAGCTCACAATGCTCAGAGGCTGGGAGCATGGGAACCAACACACGCACTGATGAACAGCGCAATAAGTATGCAAATGTATTTCAAGGGATGCAAATGAGGGCATTTTCTATTCTCTCCAATGCACAGAGAATAGTGCAGCTAACAAGGGTGCTGTTAATGCTGTAAATCCTACGCCAGCTCACAGCTGGCGTTAGGGTGTTTGTGCCAAGCCAGAGTGCCCAGAAGCAGCCTTTGCCTCCCACTCCCCCCCCCCCCCCCAAAAAAAAAAAATCTCTCATCCTTGCTGAAGTGACAGAGACTTGGCTGGCCTGGCCTGAATTCAGCAGAGGAAACTCTTTTTGGGGGGCTGGGCCCAGCCCAGACAGTGCTCTGCAAGGCAGGATCTTCCGGTAATGGTGCCTCCTGAGACCTACCTAGATCCATGGAGAGTGTCCCTGCAGCCCTGATCCACAGTGTCCTGGGAAAAGCTCTGATCCATCATGCATGCAGTAAGTAGGGGAGTCAAGGCAGCTCTTCCTCCTCCTTCCCTCCTCCCCCTCTGACGTTTGACTGGTCAGTGGGCATTCGCAAAAGAGCTGTGCTTAATGCACAACTCATGAGTGCATGCACCAGGCACAATCCTTCCTAATGCTCAATGCTAACAGCGTGCCTATATTTGCATATAATTAGCATTGAGCATTAGGAAGTAGTCGTGCCGTGCTGTTCCGATGGTAATTTTCCAGCACTGTTTAGTATAGCTCCGGAGTTTTGGTCATCAGGGCCCAAATTCTTATTTCTGTTGTCATTTAAACATGATAAAAGTATAACCTGCCTCTCAGTAGAGGGGGAAATATAGGAAATTTGAAAATGGAAAGAGTAAAGGTTTCTGGTGGATGTGGATATGGAGAAGGAAAATGCCCAAAGGATTTCACTGGAATGATAATCGCCAAAACACTCCAAAAACAAGCAAGTCCATACTAAGGGGTATCTTTAGTTAAAATCACTGTTATTGGGGGAACCCAAATAAGTATATACAAGGAATAACTAGACAAAAAAAAACCCAGAGGAAACAATAAGTAAAGTTCTAAATAGTCTTTAAGCCCTGGGCAGACTTCCTTAGTCAAACTTCTGGGAGAGCCCTAGCAAGATCCTCCCTCTTCCTCAGTTCTTAAGGATCCCAGGTTGGGTACCCCAGAATCCTCTAGACAAATTCTACAAACAAACTCAGAGGCAACAGTCCTCTACAACATAGTTCATTAATCATCACTTTAGATACTTGTATTTATAGGTCGACTCCCCTTAGCCACTAACTACCTGTCCCGTCTTCCTATCCTTTATTTTCCTCACCCTGTTCTTTGTGCTTGCTCAACACAGGTTTACTTACTCTTCCCTCTCCCTCTGTCCTTCACCTTGATATAACTCATGCATCTGTTATTAGTTATACGAAACCCAAACTGGAATTCTCTGCCTACTCTCTGCTTGAAACATTCCTAGACCAGATTTAAAACTGCACTAAAGGCACATTTACTCACGTTGGTTTTCTGTACCCCATAGCCTTTCTTTTGTTCTTCCTGCCTTCTTTTATTTACATAGAGGGTCATTTGTGAAAAACGTCCAAAATTGAGTGATGAATAGAGTGATTTTCAAACCAGAAAAATGTCTTCTTTTGTTTCGAAAATTTTCATTTTCTAGACATATTTGTGCTCAGTGCATTAAAAAAAATTACTAGAGAAAAATGCACAAAACCCAGTCATTGGGATGTCTGTGGGCCAGCATTTTTAGTAGACTGGCCAAACAGACATCCCAGGAGAGCAGTGAGGCAGCCTAGATGGCACTGCAGTGCATATCGCATAAAAGGTCCCAGGTACAGCTTTCACCGTAACCCCCTTATATTGTATTGTGAGCCCTCCAGAAACAGAAAAAATAAACAACCGTACCTCATAGTGCACCAGTACAATAGCCCTCAAACCTACAGGTGTGACCTACATGTAGGTACAGTAGGTATCTGGTGCAATGGTGTACCAAGGTGGGGGCAGTCCGCCCCGGGTGCACGCCACTGGGGGGGTGCTGTGCGCCTGTTGGCTCTTCGTTTTCATGCTCCCTTTGCCCTGGAACAGGTTACTTCGTGCACCCGGGGGGGGGGGGGGGTTCTTTCACCGGGGGGGGGGGGCGTCGCGCCGTTCCGGGGGGACGCTGCACCCGGGGGCGGGGCGCATCGGCGATCCGCCCCGGGTGTCAGCCCCCCTAGGAACACCACTGATCTGGTGGTTTTTGGAAGGCTCACACTTTCAACCACGTCCCCTTCCCTACAGTTCACTGCACTGACCATTAGCCTACTCATGGGACCAGCTTGCTGCTCTAATAGGAATGGTTATCACATCTGAAGCAGTCATAGAGCCTGGTACGTACTGTCACTTTCACATCTTTGGGGGGTAGGAGAAGGTCAGTGACTACTGGGAGATTAAGGGGGGGGTCATGTCTTAATCTCTCCAGTGCATTCACTTAGGGCAGTGATGGGCAACCTTTTGAGCTTGGTGTGTCAAAATTCGCCAAAAAACCGAGCATAACTCGGGTGGTGTGTCACTTCGAGAAAAAAACCATAATTTCGCGATATTTATAGTTTAAATAACAAAAATGTATAATTGTAATATAAAACTGTATTTAATAAACCAAAAACTAATTATTTAACTTACCTACTTAGTGACTTCTTTGTTCATCTGTCAGTCGGTTTCTTTTGTTGGTCTTGATATTATTTAACTTGTGTGGGGTGCCATGAACTAAGATAAGTGAGGGGGAGGGGGAATTCTTTAACTAATCTGCCTATTAGTGACTTTTTTGTTGCTGAATTTCATTGGCTAAATCTTCAATTGAAGGTTGGTATTTTGTACACTTCAAGCCCAAGCAAGCGCTACTAACTTCATCTGTCAATCTGTTTCTTTTGTTGGTTTTGATATTATTTAACGCTGAGAATAAGGTTTCACAAAAGTACGTAGAGGGAAAAATTGTGAGTAAAGCCATTGCTATATTTTTCAGGGTGCTAAAAGTGTCTGGTAATCGGATCCAGGCACTCCAAATTTCCTGGTAACTCAGATATTCTCTTAATAATTGCATCTTTATTCTGCATATCGTGAAATAGAACTGGTGCACATCTTAGGAGAGTTTCTTTAATAAATTCTCCCTCACTGAGTGCTTTTCCATGCTGAGCTATGGAGTGAGCAATGCTCAAACTTGCAGATGTTAAATTTGTAGAACCTTTTACAAATTTAAGGATGGACTTAGATTGGCTCTTATAAAAGTGTAGCTGCCTGGAAATGTATTCCTTCCGTTCATCCTCACTTTTTTTCAAGAGCTGGGAATGATTAGTTTCAAAATGTCTATTTATATTCCACGTTCTGCTTACTACAGTTTCAGTACATAGAACGCAAAATGATTTGCCATTTTTTTCTATAATGCCATACATCTCGGTCCATGTCTCTTGAAAGGGTCGGCTACTGCTACTACCACTTCCTTTACTTAACCTTGGTTTTTTATTTTTTGAGTTCTCCATCAGGGGGGCAGAGACAGAAGATAGAATTATAGATAGCCTGTTAGCCCTAACTAGCCTAACTGACCACCTTATGTAAATTAAGATGGCTGCCGCTATTTCTAATGGCGGGAAATGGCACCCATAGCACATGCCCTCGCCTCTCCCAGCCTCCCCCTCACCTATCTCAGTAATGGTGGTCAATTACAAATCCACGACACCCCAGAACAGTAGATTGGATGATGGTTGCTGGTAATGGTGATCACAGGGCCCTCAGAGATGCGTCCCCCACGGCATTCCGCTGCTCTCTGCTCCGCCGGCCGGAAGTGAGGAGCCGGGGCAGAGGGAGCAGCAGGGAGGGAGCCAATAGGAGCGCACACGGCACACCCCCAGCGGGTAAACATGCACCGGGTGATTTCGCCGGGGGGGGGAGGTCGCGCTGCACCGGGGGGGAGGGGGGGCGCATCGGCGATCCGCCCCAGGTGTCAGCAAGGAACTCCGCTGCTTCTCTGTATGCGGCCACATGCGGCCGCGTGTCACTGAAAATGGCTACGCGTGTCAGTACTGACACGCGTGTCATAGGTTCGCCATCAGGGACTTAGGGCATCTTTCTAGCCAAAATGGTCTAAATTTTTGCCCCAGGTGTTTTGGTTTCATTCCATAATGGCAAAAAAAAACTTTTGGAAGTGCCCAAGTCCTGCCCAAAACACACCCTAACATGTCCCCTTGAAATGTGGATGAACTGCAGAGAAAAATATCTCAAATCGGAGTTTTGAAAATTGTAACTTAGACGTTTTGTGAGAAAAAAACATCCTTCTGCTGCTGCATGACATTTTTCAGATGTTTCTTGAAAATGAACACCTATGTAAACCACATAGAAACCAAAAATGGCCAATGTGGTATATCATGCTGTTGTAAATAAAATTAAATTAAAGAAAGAAAGAAAGAAAGAAATAGACTCTTGATAGAAAATACAAAATCACACCTCAAAAATATTCCCATAGAGAGATGCAGAGTAGGGAAAAAATTCTTCCCCTCCCCAAGAGAAAGAGAATAATTAGGATTTTCCTAGATTGCTTGAGATGCCCCAGGGTGACTGGTCCCTCACAAAACCAAAGATGTCAAGTTACCCATTTCCAGGCTGGAGATTTTTTTGGCTAGTCTTGGTTTTGATCTTATATCCCAAACCAGTATAGGATTTGTAGTGCCTGATTTTGCCTATACAAATCAGTGCTGCAAGTCCCATAATGCACCAGGACAAGATGTTCAGAAATCTAGGACTGTCCCAAAATCTTCAGTCAGGAACTGGGTAATTTGGATTCTCTGCAGCAAAGAACTGAAGTTCTCAGGGATAGAGGTGTGATGCACCTAGTAAGTTCTAATCTCTTTCTGAGGGAATCACAAAAACGTCCAACAGCTGGGTTCTGTGAAGACTCTGAGGTTCCTGCTTTCTGGAAGTCTCTTTACTTGCAGACTGTTTAACCTAGATCCTCCCTAGGTCTGTCAGATTCCTTCAGTATTGATATAGGAAAGTGAGAGAGATGAAGAGTGGAGAGCTTGCTGCTAGGTTGTAGAGATATAAGTTGGGTTGGTAAGAAGAGGCTGAGAGATTTGTTTGTCAAATATGTCATAACAGCTGAGACTAGAACTAAGAGATTATTTGGTATTCCTAATGAATCAGTAGGTAGAAGTAGAATAAAATGTATAGAAAATATTAAATTCACTGGTTGTTTGTTAATAAGATTGAGTAGTTTTGTGACAATTGGGAGATGTGAAAATCAGAAGTTTTTACTGGCTGTGCAGGTTTCAAGGAGAACAATTAGTACACCAGCAATAGCTTAATTTAAATTCCCTGTTAAGATTATTTCCGTTTAGTTGTGATAAATTACAGCATGTGGC
The DNA here is from genome assembly GCF_901765095.1 of Microcaecilia unicolor. NCBI lineage: Eukaryota > Metazoa > Chordata > Amphibia > Gymnophiona > Siphonopidae > Microcaecilia > Microcaecilia unicolor. Next base: position 72,202,150 of record NC_044032.1, read on the forward strand.
ATGATCAATGCAGTTGACTGCAGCATTTCATGATGACCCAGCAAGCTGTCCCAATGGGCTTCTACCTAGCCACTGGACTCACTCAGGACCAGATCTCCCTGTCTGTCCTTTCCCTCCAGAGGGGCACTTCCATGAGCTACTACCTTGGACACCAAACAGGTTCTTCCTGCTCCGCTCCTGAGCTGGGTTAACCCTTTCTACCCAACTGGAGCACTCCTAACAGTTAATGCTTTTATTGTCAAAAATTTCCTCTTTATTCAGCCTTAGGTCATTGGGCCTGACCAGGATACCCCCTCTCCTCATGGATCCTGGCGGGGGCAAAGACAACCAATGACCATGTGCTCACTAATCCCATGCCTTTTATCACCTTCCAACTCTACCCCAACTATGACACCTATTGTCAGTTACTCCCTGCTAATCCTCCCTCTGGGTTGGGCTCTTCCCCCTCCCATCCATACTGTCCTCCCAGTACTGATTCCTGTAATGCCCCTGGCATTGGCTTCCATACCAACAGAGCAGGTATGATTATGCAGACAGACTGGGATGCTTATGTCGATGTCTACAATGGTCCAGATTATATGAGTTCAGGTAACTCATGGGCCAATGATCAGAAGCCCCACGCTGTTCCAAATAGTGCTCTAAAAATAGTATCGGAACAGCTTGAGGCTATAGTGCCCCTATGATCAAAGCTAATAGCCTGCAAATTTATTTACGCTATTAGCTCTGATCATAGGGGTACATCTGCGGAAGGATTGTGCCTGGGCATGCGTCCAAGGCACAATCCTCCTGCAGAAATTGTTTGACAGACCCAGGCTGTCAAAAACCTGGATCTGTCAAACATCAGAAGAGGTTTGACAGGTCTGGGATATTCTCCCGGACCTGTCAAACCTAAGCCCGTAGATGGACCTCAAGGTATTCTCCCCCCAAAGCACAAAAACCCTGGTGGTCCAGTGGGACCACTCCCAGCCCCCCCCCCCCCCCACACACACACATTTCACAAAAACACACTGGTGGTCCAGTGGGACCCGCTATCTGCCCCCCTCCATCCCCGGCGGTCTACCTCTCCGTAGTAGTTGGAGGAGGGTGGGACTAGCACTCCCTCCCTCCTCTTCGGGGGCCTTCCTAAAAAGGTGGCATCCCACCCTACCCAGTGTATCTTGGGATGCGCTGGGTGGGGCTTAACTTCCATATGTGGTGTTAAAATATTACTACATGTGACACCTAAAAATAAAATGTGGTCTCATACACCACCATTTTAGGGTTAAAATTGCTGCTCTAAAATTGAAAAACTGGCCTAAATTGCCTGTTGCAATTTTAATATTTCTAACACATTCATTTGTAGAGTTTAGATACAGCGTGTTGGAATGTATAAGGTTTTTAAATATATCGGATTTCCCTTCATGTATAATCACTACCTGAGGGTTTTCCATTGAGCCAATAAGTGTATGACGTCATTGAACACATATGCATTCGAGCTTGAAATGCGTGGAGGGGCATAATTGAACGAAAATGTCTATCTCCATGGGCGTTTATCTCCGAGAACGGGTCCGTGAAGGGGCGGACCGAACCGTATTTTCGAAAAAAATAGACGTCCATGTTTTATTCGACAATTTGTGAGCTGGGCGTTTTTGTTTTTCAGTGATAATGGAAAATGAAAGCGCCCAGCTCAAAAACGAATAAATCCAAGGCATTTGTTCGTGGGAGGGGCCAGGATTTGTAGTGCACTGGTCCCCCTCACATGCCAGGACACCAACCGGGCACCCTAGGGGGCACTTTTACAAAAACAAAAAAAATGGTAAAAGAGCTCCCAGGTGCATAGCACCCTTCCCTTGTGTGTTGAGCCCCCCCAAATCCCCCTCAAAACCCATTGCCCACAAGTCTACACCATTACTATAGCCCTAAGGGGTGAAGGGGGGCACCTACATGTGGGTACAGTGGGTTTGGGGGGGTTGGACGACTAAGCATTAAGCAGCACAATTGTAACAGGTGGGGGGGATGGGCCTGGGTCCACCTGCCTGAAGTCCACTGCACCCCCTAACAACTGCTCCAGGGACCTGCATACTGCTGCCAGGGAGGTGGGTATGACATTTGAGGGTGAAAATAAAAAGTTGTGACGATACATGTTTTGTGGTGGGAGGGGGTTAGTGACCACTGGGGGAGTCAGGGGAGGTCATCCCCGATTCCCTCTGGTGGTAATCTGGTCATTTAGGGCACTTTTTGGGGCCTTATTCGTGAAAAAACAGGGTCAAGGAAAGTGCCCTAAATTCTAGCTACAAACGCATACTTTTTTTCCATTATCGGCGAAAGGCGCCCATCTCTCCTCAGCCGCTAACCACGCCCCAGTTCCACCTTTGCCACGCCTCCGACACGCCCCCGTCAACTTTGTACGCTTCCGCGATGGAGTGCAGTTGAAAATGTCCAAAATCGGCTTTCCATTATACCGATTTATTCGTTTTTGTGAGATAAACGTCTATCTCCCGATTTGGGTCGAAATCTAGGCGTTTTTCTCTTTCAATTATAAGGTGGTTAGTGTTCATGGCAATGTAGGCTGGTTTTTTTTTTTTTCAATTTTAGAGCTGCAAATTTAACCCTAAAGTGGTGCTGTATGAGAACACATTTTTTTTTTAATAAGTAAGTTTTAGGCATTTCTTAAGCATCTTTTGTTACAAGTTGGTGCTGCCATCTGTGGACGCTTTTACAGAGCAATGCAGGCTTACCGCTCGTTCTTCTGGGACTACCCCCAGAAATGGCTTGCGTGGCGGTAACCTGGCAGTAATCGGGCATTGCCGTGCTTTGCCCAGTTACCACCAGGTTAGCATGGGAGCCCTTATCACCACCTCAATGGGTGGCGGTAAGAGCTCTCCGTCACATGGCCATGCGGTACAAATTCTCTTACCATATGGCCATGTGTGCCTACGGTTCTTTTACCCACTGCGGTAAAAAGGGCCTTGGCGCGTGGGGAAAACGGCACCTACCACTAGTGCAGGGCCCTTTTTCCTGCAATTTGGTAAAAGAACCCCTGTATGCTCTGTGCTATTAGTGCTGGGTGAGTTATTTGATGCCTTATTTATTAACCTTAATGTAGTTTGGCTGTCTGTCCTTCATATTGTTCTGCTTTCTAAGAGTGATTGATTTCTATTTTATTTTTTAAGAGATCTTGATTATTTATTTCATGTCCTTTTAAGAACAATTTTTTCACGTCACTGTTTAGATTACTGTGAGTAGAAATCTTATTGTGTTTGTTTTTAACATTTGTATTTCTTTTTTAATGTTATTATTGATGGTATGTTTTATTGTGGATTTTTTGGTTGCATCTTATATACGTTTCCTCAATACCAAGATTGCTGTGCTTGTATTACAGTTTCTTCAATACTAAGACATGTATTCTGCTGTTTTGGACAGTTACTTATCTGGCACTGGCACAGCTGCTGGGTCTGCCCTGACTTCAGCCCTAGACAGCCCCCCAGGCTACCCTGGCACTACCCTGATAGTGCAGGGGTGGACTTCTGGGATATTGAGGGGCTCTTTCACAAACGTGCGGGAGGGCAAATGAGCGGCACCCAGTCGGCACTACTACTGATTTTGCTGCACGCTGAATCCCACGGTGGAAAATAATTTTCTATTTTCTACTGTGGGGGGCATTCCCAGCAAATTCTACTACAAAGAAAATGTTCCACTCAATGTGGAAACTTAAATGCATAAAACATTTCTTCCCACGAGACGTATTTCGCAACCTAATACAATTTATGGTACTAAGCCATTTAGATTACTGCAATGGTATCTATGCAGGTTGCAAAGAACAACTAACAAAGAAACTTCAGACCGCACAGAACACAGCAGCCAGACTGATATTCAGAAAACCAAAATTTGAAAGTGCCATACCCCTTCACGAAAAACTGCATTGGCTTCCCACCAAGGAATGTATTGCCTTCAAGGTTTGCACTCTTGTCCACAGGATTATTTATGGTGAAGTTCCTGGATACATGTTGGATCTCATAAAACTACCACCCAGAAATAGTACCAGCCTATCCCGAACTTATTTAAATCTGCATTATCCAGACTGCAATGGACTTAGATACAAATCAACTTACGCATCCAGCGTTTCTTGCATAAGTACTCAACTGTGCAACGCTTTGCCCAAAACCGTGAGATCTATCCATAACCATCTTTACTTCAGGAATCTACTGAAAACCAACTTGTTTAAGAAGGCCTACCCTACCCCCCTGACTCAAATTAACTTCCTACTTCCTGCGACACAACAAAATATGGACCGTACTAGACTTCTATCACCACCCCCTTTTTATTTCCTTGTTGTTTTTACTTACGTTTCTTACATGCTTACTACTGTACTATGTATTTGTATTATTGAACCAGAGCCTACCTCTACGGTACTGTGTAAGCCACATTGAGTCTGTAACTAAGTGGGAAAATGTGGGATATAAATGTGTTAAATAAATAAATAACCAGCAGCGTGCTCATGTTGGCACTTGCTGTGTGGTTGCCGTATGGGTAGTGCTTGAGCCCTTATGGGTGGCAGTAAGGACTCAGGCCATCAATAGGCACATGCTAGTTTTAATATTAGTGCAGGCCCATTCTCAGGTTGGAGCCATAAGAGTTTAGGCTCTATGCCCTTTTGTTAATATTCAGTGTTATAGTATTAGGAGACTTTGCTCCAGAGTTATTGTTACCCCCCCCCCCCCCTTTTTTTTCAGTTATGATGCTTACCCTAGATCATAGTGGCTGGGGGAATGAGATGGGTGAGGGGGAAGGTGGAAGGGAGGGGGTTGGATGAGGGGAGGGGGGTGGGAGGGAAACTATAGATAGAACCGGTTATATTTCAGAGTGGATTTGAAGGCTCCTCAGTCTTTGGACTTGGAGCAGACATATAAAAATCCTTCTAAAACTTGGATGACAGATTGTTCACGTGAGAATACTATTGATGTTACTGGCTGATGCCTTGTTCTATTTTATTGTTATGCGTGCTTCAATTCTTGTCATGAATAAAAATTATTTTCACATAATATGAGTGCAGGCCCATTTCCTAGCCCTTTAAAAAAATAGCCCTTCTCCCAGCCACAGTAAAAAAAAATGGCCCAGCACGCACCTAAAAGACACGCCCACACTACCGCAGGCCACGTTTTACCACAGCTTTGTAACAGGGCCCCTCAATGACACTGAACATCCAAGTTTGGCCCAGAGAGCAGGACTTATCTAGATAGGAGCCTCTCCTTCCCAGTTAAGTCCTGCTAAATATTGACCCTATCGTTTCTGAGTTGGTTTTGAACAGTGCATTTTGTCTAGCAAAAAAGGTGCCGGTACTCAAATGCCAGGCCACCCTTCAGGGGTGGAGTGATCATTGAGGGACCCACCCTACAATAGCCAGGGCCACTGCAACCAGTCATAGAATCTATGACAAGGCAGAATTTGTTATGTAGAACCTGAGCTCTTTCATTAAAATACGAGAACCATGGGTCAAGTTTAGCAGACAGTGGAAAAGGTGCCGGTACTCAGTACCCCCAAGTACCCCTTCAAAAAAAGCCCTGGTTTTGAAATACATTTTAATTCCACCTTTCTGAAAACTACTTTTATAGTACATAGAGGGAAATCATTCCAGTGCAGGTCCACGAATAAAATGAGTGAAAGGAGGCCAAGCTGAGCAGCCTGCTGTCTATTTCACATTACAACTGTTGTAAGATTAGCCAAGTGTTAGGATTAATGTCTCCGCATCTAGAAAGTTTTCAAATGATACAAAACTATGTATTTATTCAACACTAAACTTTTTTTTTGTCTTCAGCAATTAGCCATTTATTTATTTGTGGCTCCCATGCCTTGGACCAAAAGTAATTACAGGTCATGAAGAGTTGGAGAAAAGTTCCAAAGTGCTTGTGCATGCATTTCTTTTAAATACTTTTTTTCTTTAACAGGATAAAGAAAATTAAATACTTGCCAATAGATACATTATTTCAAGAGACTTTTTTGCACTTTTTTCCCTGTATGCCTTTACAATCCCTTGCAGCAGCACTTTCACTGCCACTGCACCTTAACTTGGCCCCTCCTTTAATAATTCTATGTATGTCCACACAACAGATTTTGTTGGATACAGCCTTTGTTGCTGATGACAGCATCTGGGCTTCCCATCACCCCAGCAGCTTCCTGCTCCTGCCTTTCAGCTCACTGTGTTTTCCAGCTGCATACATTTAGACAGAGGGACACACACTGCCTTTTGCATTGCAAAACGCATCCAAAAGCACTTGAAATGCCAAGACTAAATGGAAATCTGCTATGGCTAGTGAAGGACAATTCTGTAACTAGTTGCCCCGTACTTACGTACGACGGGGTCCTTTTACTAAGCCACGGTAAAAAGTGGCCTGCAGTAGTGTGGACATGAGTTTTGGCCGCACGCTGGGTCATTTCTTTTACCATGGCTGGGAAAAGGGGCTTTTTTTTTTTAATGGGCCGGGAAATGGACGTGCGCTGAAATTAAAACTAGCATGTGCCTATTTACGGCCTGAGCCCTTACTTGAATAAATCAGTCTTACTGCGGCATTCTGCACTGTCTGCAGGATTTTTTTTTTTAACAGGGCCTTTGTACATCCTGTATACTTAGAGGGGCATAATCGAACAGGACACCCAAGTTTTCCTGAGGACGTCCTCGCAGGACATCCCCACAAAGGGGCGGGAAAACCCGTACTTTTGAAACAAGATGGGTGTCTATCAGTGGCGTAGGAAGGGGGCGGTGGGGTGGTCCACCCCGGGTGCATGCCGCTGGGGGGGTGTCTGCTCCGCTGGTTCACTGCTCTCTCTGCCCCGGAACAGGTTACTTCCCTTTCCGGGGCAGAGAGAGCAGGGAACCAGCGGAGCTGACTCAGCTCCCAGCGACGACGTGAACTCGGAGCGGAGCGCCAGTGGTAAGAATGTGCTCCGAGGGAGGGGGTGCGCCGTGTGTCGAAAGATGGGCGCCCTTCTCTTTCGAAAATAAGCCTGTTAATGTTGCAGAAATCTAATTAAAGTAGCAGGAGTGGAGGAGTAGCCTAGTGGATAAAACACCCATCTTGACAGCCAGAGGTGGCTAGTTCAAATCCCCACTGTTGCTCCTTGTGATCTTGGACAAGTCACTTAACCCGCCATCACCTCAGGTACAAAATTTGATTGTGAGCCCTCCAGGGACAGAGCAATAGCCAGTGTACCTCAGTATAACTCACCTTGAGCTACTACTGAAAAAGGTAGGAACAAAATCCAAATTATTAATAATAATCAAGGCCTAAACAATCAATCTAAAGTGTTCTTGTATCACCAATTTTCTAATTCATCTAAGTTTTCTCATTGTCAAGAAACAATTTGTTATTGGTTGATGTACAAGTGATTCTAATGTTAGATTACAGTCTAAAATGACCGCTATTATTTTCAAGGTGGATTCCAATTTATAGCTAACCTTCTCATTTAGGCATGAGCAGTTATATCAGCCATTCAGCTATCGTAAGTCCACATTCAGGGCCAGATTCTATATAAGATGCCTAAAAAATCTGTGCGGTAAACATTTCCACCTCAGCGTATCATATAAGCAGCACCTAGATTTAGGCACGGTATATAGAATATGCTTAGTTGATATCCCAGCACCTAAAACTACGCACCTCCATTTATACCAATGAAAACGTGGTGTAAATCCCCGCACGTAAATTTACACACACTGCACCATATTCTATAACTACATGTTAAATTTGGGAACGCCCACGGAATGCCCATTTCCCTGCCCATAGCTACACCCCTTTTGAACTGCGTGGACTAGAATTTAGGCGCAGTTCATTACAAGATACTCTTTTAGCAAGTTCTGTGTGTGTAAATTCTAATTATTTCCAATTAGTGGTCATTATTGCTTGTTAAGTGCTGCTATCAATGCTGATTAGCTTGTTAAGCCAATTACGTACGTTGTTATAGAAAACGCCTTGATTTTGGCGCAGATTTCTAGGCATGCTATATAGAATCCAGGGGTCACTGCCTAACTTTAGAGAGAGAGAGAGAAGAGTTATAGAATGATTGCTCCCACTGCATGTATTTCCTGAGCTCCTACATGTATTTTACATAAATGCTCTATGTTCAGCAGGAGATTGTAAAGGTCTCAACTTGACCCTTCCATTTACAATCTAGATGCCCTAAATAAAGTGGGGCTTTATATGTGATGTTCTAATCTTCTCAACCCCTCACAGGCTCTATTGGACCTGTTTGTGCTGTACTAAAATTAAAAGGTTTTAAGAGTACCTGCCTCATGAGTGCAAGCCTGATTTTATTTTCTTTGTTTCGCACCTTCATATCCTGTTTCTATCTGATTCTTAAGTCTGGTCATCAGTGTAGATAAGGGTGGGTTAAATATGTTCATAGCCAATATCAGATTTAAAATTTTATATCAGCATAACAGAGATGTACTGTCACTTAAAAATGACTGAGAAGTACCAACATTTTTTATTTTGTTTCTTCCAGAACCAACATAGAAAACAACAACTTTTCATTTTGTTTCTGTTTTTTCGTACACCCTAAAGGACAAAAATGAAATGAAACATTAATATGCTCATTTCAATATATGGCAAACCAAGGAGTAGGGTGAAGAGTTGGCACTTCCAAAAGCCAAAAGAGAAACATATCAATCCAATTAAATGGTGTTTATTGAAGGTACATCAAAAAGACTTGACACAGCAGCTGTGTTTCGGTGCTCTGGGCACCTGCCTCGGGAGTTTGGAGATGAAAGTATGGAGATTTAATTCTACACAAAACAGGTGCTTGAGATATCCAAGGTATACTCGCATGCAGTCTCAGAAAATTCATCCGGCAAAGCCGAAAAGTAAAAGTGGATATCTCAAGCACCTGTTTTGTATAGAATTTTTTTTTTGTTACATTTGTACCCCATGCTATCTCACTCATGGCAGGCTCAATGCAGTAGGCAATGGAGGGTTAAGTGACTTGCCCAGAGTCACAAGGAGCTACCTGTGCCAGGAATTGAACTCAGTTCCTCAGGACCAAAGTCCACCACCCTAACCACTAGGCCACTCCTCCACTAGGTCACTTTCATCTCCAGAGTCCTGAGGCAGGTGCCCAGAGTGCTGAAACACAGCTGCTGTGTTGAGTCTTTTTGATGGACCTTCAATAAACACCATTTAATTGGACTGATACGTTTCCCTTTTGGTTTTTGGAAGTGCCAATTCTTCACCCTACTCCTTCGTTTGCTTTGCTACAATCTTAGGGATTAGTGTTCCTCCACCTAGTGTGATTGTTCTATTGACCATTTCAAAACTGGGGCCATTCACACGTGGGTAAGCTGAGTACATCTAAATAGCAAGGATATGTGAGTAGAGAGGGGAAAGGAAATGGTCTGGGCAGGCCTACAATACTGACCTGCATCCCTTATTTCACATAGGGAATCCTTGTCTGTTTGAGGAAACATAGATGTCAGTATTTACACCTACCCTGAGGATTGTCTTAAGTACTTGCAATAGGGGTAGCTGTACCCACCAGCGTCTGCATCTCTATGATGCTAGCACCCTTCCCCATCAAGCACTGACCCTGATGTCATCTTCTTCACCCTAAGCAACTCCCCCCACATCATACAGATGATTCCCAAGGACTACCGCATGGCAGCATCCCCCTGAGGAAATCTCCAGCAGCACCCAGACCCCCCCCAGTCAGTCACTCTTGATGCAGCTGAGCCCCCTCCAAACAGCACTGTCTTGCAGCACACATATACCTCCTCCAATATAGCCCATGAGACTTCTAGTGGCAATATCACATTGTCCCTGCAAGGGGTCAGGTCATATATGGAAGCTGCATTATTACCACTAGATATCTCAATGGCCATTTTGAATGGCTGAAGACTTACAGCAGGAAAGAGTGGGCATCGCACCCACCCCACTAAGCACCAGTGACTCTGATAAGCCCAGGAAGTGGGTCAGGAGTGGGAAGTGGGGGGCCTTTTGGGGGAGGATTGCCTTAATAGGCTTTAGTCTAAGAGGGTTTTAACCTAGAGGAGGTTGCTACATGTAAGGCTCTTGCCCACATTTAGGGGCCTCAATGGCCAGGAGGGCTGCTTAGGAGGGATTTGTGTGCTCAAGGAGGGGCTGATTGGGAGTAGTTGGATGCCACCATGGAGTTGGGTGCTACAAGGGGGGTATTGCTTGAGGAGACCACTAATGATGGGGTGGGGAGAGAAACTGACATCTGGATAAGGGCCACTTATGTGGGGTGGGCGTCAGATGCTGAGATTGGAGCCTTTAGCAGAGGGAGTGGCAATTTTAGAAAGCTCCCATGTCTGTGTCAGGGGAGGGGATGTTTTTTCTTCACATGCAGCTTTCTAAAACTTTTTCTCCCTCTGTGCATGGAGGGATCTCAACATGGAGCTCAACACCTATTTTACAGGAGGCTTTAGGTTTGACAGAGCCTCTTGTAAAATGGTTTGGGAATTCTACATGTTCTGACTTAAACGTGTGAATTTCCCTCTAAAATCAGCCTCCTCATAAAATAAATCAAAACAGAAAAGAAACATTAAACAAAACAAAAGTGTTTCCCCATGTACATTCTTAAAGTATAATAGTAATGCTTCTGCATGATGAGACTAAGAAAGTTTTGGAGGTAGTTTCTTAATTTTGGGGGTAGAAAGATCAGTTAACTGTGTCCTTTTATCATATGATTTTTGAATGTACTGAATGTCTCCTATTTTCATTTCTCAGGAATGGCCGCCCTAGACAGCAAAGCTTCAGGAAAGATGGGTGTTCGAGCAGTAGTCTACTACATGACCACCACCATTATTGCTGTGTTTATTGGAATAATTATTGTGATTATTGTCCATCCTGGAAAAGGAACAAAGGAAAATATGCATAGGGAGGGTAAAATTGAACCAGTAACAGCTGCAGATGCCTTCCTTGATCTGATCAGGTACAGTATGGAACATAGCAGCACTTCATTTGAATGCATAGCAGTGGAGGAGTGGCCTAGTGGTTAGGGTGGTGGAATTTGGTCCTGAGGAACTGAGTTCGATTCCCACTTCAGGCACAGGCAGCTCCTTGTGACTCTGGGCAAGTCACTTAACCCTCCATTGCCCCATGTAAGCCGCATTGAGCCTGCCATGAGTGGGAAAGCACAGGGTACAAATGTAACAAAAAATAAAATACAAGGGTAATATGGTTTGAAAAGGAACTGCTATTGAAAGTTGTATTTATTTACAAAATTTTTTATTTACAAAATTTTGATATGCCACCAATTGCTAAAATAATATCATCTGTTCACAATTAGCAATGTTAAAACAAACTAAGGGAAAAAGAAGAAGGGGGAAAGTGAGAGTGGGGAGATATGGGCAGAAGTAGAGGAAGGAAGTGGAAGTAGTGAAAGATAGCCACTTGCTCCAAAGGTTTATTGGAAGCGTCAAGTTTTGATGAGTGTTTTGAATTTGGTATATGATGCATCCTGTCTGATTTCGGCGGAAAGGAGTTTCAAATGTTTTGGGCCCATGTAGCTAAATGCTGTTTCCTGAGAAATGTCCAAACATAAGGAGGACGGGGGAGGGAGAGAAAGGATATGGAATTAAGAAATCACTGGTATAATATAGGGCAGAGGGCAATCAAATTTTGTAAACTTGTGTTAGAATTTTGTATTGTATGAAAGCAGAAATAGGCAGCCATTGTTCTAGTTTCAGGAGGAGTGTAGCATGATTAAAATGATGAGCATTATGAAGCAGTTTGATGGCTGTGGATTATACCAACCTTAAGGCATATAGAGGAGGTCCAGCATCGAGTGAGTTACAATTGTCTAGTGTGTTATAACCAGACTGAGGATGTTCCATGATTTGTCATGTCACTTGATAGGTCTTAGATCGAACCCATCACAATTTTCAGTAATTACAAATATTTATAAATTGTTCGTTGCATTTGTTCTTACAGTTTCACAAGTGTATGTTTTTTATGTTTAAACAAATGGAGAAGACATGGAATTGGCAATGTTTTTTTCATTACAAAACAGGAGTCCCTAATAGGGTATCCATTGTCAGAGATATTACCAGCTTGAATGTTCAATTAATGTTAATAATAAGCAACTATGATAAATTCTGAGGGGGAGATTTTTAACTTGCACTGCTGCAAAATTCAAGGTACTTTTATCAGTGGACTGAGTATATTTCCTTTTGAAATTAACTGTGGAAAAAGTACTCATAGAGATCTATGCATGTTTTATTTGCAATACCTTCAACCTTCAAAATAGCATGCATAGTTTTAAAAATGCAAAAATATGTATGTTATTGTCTCCAAGCTTCTGTTACAGGCATATCGACACCTGCCTAAATGAAGCATATGTTCCCTAACACTTACCTTTAACCAATTTCATCCATTCTCATATTATACTTTTGACATTCTGTATTCTGTCAACATCCCTTTTCTGAGGAGGTTTGTCATTACAAAGTATATTCATCTGCAGGTGATTGGCTTTAACAATTTTGTATTTGCTGAGAAGCAAACAGTAAAATTACATAATCTTAAGGCTCTGAATATTAGTCTAATTTCCCTAGTACCTTAACAAGTTTTAATGAATTAAACAACTCCCCCCTCCATCCCATAACATCAAGTTTCCAAGTTTATTAAAGGACTTTCTATCCTGCCCACCAATAGCAAGTCTAAGCGGCTTACATTCTAATCATGAGATGGGGGAAGTGTACAGACAGCACTGTCAGTGTGGGTACGAGGGGTAGAGCTACAATATCTGATAGAACAGTGGGGGTGGGGACGTACAATGGGGATTCGCTCTGTGGCAGGTCTCACATACGATTTGTTTCGAAAGGAAGTCAGGTATAGGCATCTGAAAATAAGAATGTTTTGAGATCAGTTTTAAATTTTTCAAGAGAAGATTGTAGTCTAAGATGTTGCAGGAGCATATTCCAGAGGTCTGGTCCTTGCGCTGAAAAAAATTGAACTCTGTGTGGTGTCTAGTACTATCTCTCTAAACAAAGGGACGAAAAGTCTATTTTGATGAGAGTATCTAAGCACTCTTGACAAGCAGTAAGGGGTTAGGAGCCTAGAGATAGTTCTCCCGCATGATGAATTTTGAAAACTAGAAGCAAACTTTTATAGATAATACAGTGAGAGATCAGCAGCCAATGGACTGTTTCGAGGAGTGGAGTTATATGATAATACTTGTGATGGCCAGTGATTATTTTAATAGCTATGTTCTGAATGACTTTTAACCATTTAAGGTCCTTAGCCTTGAATCCTTTATTTAGTGCATTACAACAGTCTAGTTGACTGATAATAAGAGAATGAATAAGAATGTTTAAGGTGGGGGATATAGTAGTGAATGGATAGAGTGAATCATATGACGTTTGTAGAAAGATTGTTTAAAAGCTGTTGAATCTATGGAGTGAATGTGGTATCTAGGATTATCCCCCAGGACACAAGTGTAGACACTAGGGGGACAGGAGTAGAGCAGAGTAGAACAAGGATGACAAGTGATTTGTTTTCATTTTTCATAAAGAGAATAGACTTTGGTTTGCTTGGATTGAGTTTATTGTTTTGCAGTATTAGAAAAAAAACAGGAGAAAAGACCTCTCCATCCATACGCCAGTTCTAGTTTATAAACTATCACAAAAGTGGTGATAGGGAAGAAGCTGGAAACTACAGGCCGGTAAGCCTCACTTCGATTATTGGAAAAGTAATGGAAGCCATGCTGAAGGAAAGGATAGTGAATTTCCTGGAAGCAAGTAAGTTGCAAGATCCGAGACAACATGGTTTTACCAAAGGGAAATCGTGCCAAACAAATCTCATTGAATTCTTTGACTGGGTGACCGGAGAATTAAATCAAGGACGTGCTATGGACGTAATCTACTTAGATTTCAGCAAAGCTTTTGACACGGTTCCCCACAGGAGGCTCTTGAATAAACTAGAAGGGCTGAAGATAGGACCTGAAGTGGTGAACTGGATTAGGAACTGGTTGACGAGCAGACGCCAGAGGGTGGTGGTAAATGGAGTTCGCTCGGAGGAGAGAAAGGTGAGTAGTGGAGTGCCTCAGGGATCGGTGCTGGGGCCGATTCTATTCAATATATTTGTGAGTGATATTGCCGAAGGGTTAGAAGCAGGGGCGTAGCTACGGGTGGGCCTGGATGGGCCCAGGCCCACCCAGTTTAGCCTCAGGCCCGCCCACCCAGAAGCAGATCCTTATAGTGACCGTCTCCCGCCCCTGCCGCAGCGCTTCATTTAATGTTGTCGGCGCTGCCATTATAGTTTCCCACCCCCGCGGTGGCGCTTTACACTTTACCTAACAGCAACGCTACAGATGCAGCGCTGACGTCCGAGTCCGACGTCCTGCTCCGGGGCCTTCCGCGTCCCACCTCTGTAACAGGAAGTTACATCAGCATGGAAGGCCCCGGAGCAGGACGTCGGACTCGGACGTCAGCGCTGCATCTGTAGCGTTGCTGTTAGGTAAAGTGTAAAGCGCCGCCGCGGGGGTGGGAAACTGTAACGGCAGCGCCGACATTAAATGAAGCGCTGCGGCAGGGGTGGGAGAGGGTGAGGAAGTCAGTGGGGTGCTGCGTGCTGGCCCAGTAAGGGGAGGCAGGGAGGGGAGGGAACAGAAGGGTGCTGGACTTGCCAGGGGCAGAGGGTTGGAGGGAAGGGAGAGAGGTTTTGGGATTTGCAGAGGGGAGGTTGGAGGGAAGGGAAGAGGTTTTGGGATTTGCAGAGGGGAGGTTGGAAGGAAGGAGAGAGGTTTTGGGATTTGTAGAGGGGAGGTTGGAAGGAAGGGAGAGAAGTTTTGGGATTTGCAGAGGGGAGGTTGGAAGGAAGGGGAGAGGTTTGGGGATTTGCAGAGGGGAGGTTGGAAGGAAGGGGAGAGGTTTTGGATATATAGGGGGTGGAAGGAATGGGAGAGGTGCTGGAAATGCAGGGGGGTGGACGGAAAGGGGAGAAGTGCTGGATATGCAGAGGGTTGAAGTGAAGGGGAGAGGTGCTGGACATGTATGGGGGCTGGATGAAAGGGAGAGAGATGCTGGACGTGTGGGGGGGGGGCGGAAGGAGAGGTGCTGGATATGCAGATGATGATATGCAGAGGGAAGGGAGAGAGATGCAGGGAGAAAGAGCCAGATACATAAGGGGAAGGAAAGAGAGGAAGAGAAGTTGGTTGGGGGGTGGGATCAGAGAGGAGAGGGACACATTGGTGTGGAGGAGGGAGAAAGGGGACATAGGGAAGTATACAGATACAGAAGGGAGATGATGGGCATTAGGTGGGAGCATGGGGACAGGGACACAAATGTGAGATGCTGTATGGGGATAGCACATGGGCACAGAGGGGTAATGCCTGACCAAGGGGGGGGGGGGGACGGGGATATGGAATAGAGATAAAATGCTGGACACTGGAGAGGAGGGTATATGGACATGGGGGGGGGGTGAGATACCAGACAAGGGAGAGAATAGGAACGCAGAAGGGATATGCTGGGCATGGGGTGCATAGGTGCACAGAGGAATGATGATGGATGAGGGGATATGAACACAGGGGAGATAATGAACAAGGAAATATAGGAAAACAGAGATGGGAGATGGATGATGGACATGAAGAAAGAAGAAATGTCAAATAGGAGACCCTGGCAAGTGAGTTAAGAGAAGACAGAGGGAAGCAGAAACCAGAGACTGGGACCAATATGATTTGAGAAAAAATGACCAGACAACAAAAAGGTATAAAAAATATTTTATTTTCAATGTTGTGAATATAATATGTTGGATTTGGAATGTACATCTTGCCAAAGTTGATGGTAAACATGGCTGGGGTCCAGGACAGAAATCTAGGAAAGGACCCCAAAGTCCATTACCAGGCTGCGCCTTCAGCTTCCAGCATGCAGGCTTTCTCTGGCCAAGGAACCAACCCCTAACACCATCCCTGGCATGTGCCATCTTTATATTTTGCACAGGAGCAAATGCCTTTCTTTTTTGTTTCTCTGGTGTTGTACTACATGCAAGGTCTAGTTTCTTGGGGTTTCCATTTAATTTATATTTCTAGAGTTTGTGGTCACTTATTCTGTATTTGGCATTTGTGTCTTGTGTGTGTGACTGAGGTATTCTGTTAGTATGAAGTTTCCATGTAGCATTCTGTAGTAATTTGGCTTGTTCAGCTTTCCTGATAAATGTATTTGTATTGTAGGGCCCTACTATAATATTTAAGGCACTTCTTTTTCATAGGTAGGATCTTTGTTTTTGGAAGTTAGTGTTGGCATGGTAGATTTGCTCAAGGTTCTGAGTGACTTTTGTTTTATAGATTTTTTTAAAGTTAATTTATAATATGTCTGTAATTGAGATTACACTAGAAAACAAAATTTCTTTATATGATGAGTTTTATGGAGAATTGTCCTTGCTGTGCTCTGTATCCATTGTTGGTGGAGGGCCAGGAGGTTCTCTGGATGCAGAATGTGTTTGGCTTCAATACCATATATGTGTTGGAGGACCATGGCTCAGTGGGGCTGAATAGTGCAGTCTTTTGTACTTCCCTTAGCTCTAAATTGGCCTGCAGCCACTGAAGCCTGCACTGCAACCCTCATTGAAGTTATGGGGAGTGGGGTAGGGACAGAGCATGGGTGCATCAGGTTTGCTGTTTTTTTTCTTTTTCAAAAAAGTTGGCAACTCTAGTGCCCACCCATCCAACCTGTTGGCCCACCCAAAAATTGCCTTCTGGCTACACCACTGGTTAGAAGGTAAAGTTTGCCTTTTTGCGGATGACACTAAGATTTGCAACAGAGTGGACACCCCGGAGGGAGTGGAAAGCATGAAAAAAGATCTGCGGAAGCTAGAAGAATGGTCTAATGTTTGGCAATTAAAATTCAATGCGAAGAAATGCAAAGTGATGCACTTAGGGAGTAGAAATCCACGGGAGACGTATGTGTTAGGCGGTGAGAGTCTGATAGGTACAGATGGGGAGAGGGATCTTGGGGTGATAGTATCTGAGGACCTGAAGGCAACGAAACAGTGTGACAAGGCAGTGGCCGTAGCTAGAAGATTGCTAGGCTGTATAGAGAGAGGTGTGACCAGCAGAAGAAAAGAGGTTTTAATACCCCTGTATAAGACGTTGGTGAGGCCCCACCTGGAGTATTGTGTTCAGTTTTGGAGGCTATATCTTGTGAAGGATGTGAAAAAAATGGAAGGGGTGCAAAGAAAAGCTACGAGAATGGTATGGGATTTGCATTACAAGATGTATAAGGAGAGACTTGTGGACCTGAACATGTATACCCTGGAGGAAAGGAGAAACAGGGGTGATATGATATAGACGTTCAAATATTTGAAAGGTATTAATCTGCAAACAAACCTTTTCTGGAGAGGGGAAGGCAGTAGAACGAGAGGATATGAAATGAGATTGAAGGGGGGCAGACTCAAGAAAAATGTCAGGAAGTATTTTTTCACGGAGAGAGTGGTGGATGCTTGGAATGCCCTCCTGCGGGAGGTGGTGGAGAGGAAAACGGTAATGGAGTTCAAACATGCGTGGGATAAACATAAAGGAATCCTCCTCAGAAGGAAGGGATCCCCAGAAGCTTAGCTGGCGGTGGGGATAGTGCTGGGCAGACTTATACGGTCTGTGCCAGAGCCAGTGGTGGGAGGCGGGGCAGGTGGTTGGGAGGTGGGGATACTACTACTACTAACTACTAACATTTCTAAAGCGCTACTAGGGTTACGCAGCGCTGTACAATTTAAACATAGAAGGACAGTCCCTGCTCAAAGAGCTTACAATCTAAAAGACAAGAGAACAATCTAAAGACAAGTGTACAATCTAGAGGACAAGTGAACAGTTAATCTAATAGGGTGGATAGATTGGGGCATTCTATATTTCTCAAGCGGTTAGGCGCCAAAGGCAGCATTGAAGAGGTGAGTTTTAAGCAGAGATTTGAAGATGGGTAGGGAGGGGGCATGGCGTATGGGTAAAGGAAGATTGTTCCAGGCATAGGGTGAGGCAAGGCAGAATGAGCGGAGCCTGGAGTTGGCAGTGGTGGAGAAGGGTACAGAGAGAAGGGCTTTGTCCTGTGAGCGGAGGTTGGATAGTGCTGGGCAGACTTATACGGTCTGTGCCAGAGCCGGTGGTGGGAGGCGGGGCTGGTGGTTGGGAGGTGGGGATAGTGCTGGGCAGACTTATACGGTCTGTGCCCTGAAAAAGACAGGTACAAATCAAGGTAAGGTATACACAAAAAATGACACGTGAGTTCATCTTGTTGGGCAGACTGGGTGGACCGTGCAGGTCTTTTTCTGCCGTCATCTACTATGTTACTATGTCCTAAGAGAAGTAGGGAGTGACACAAATGACAATCTGCCATTGGAAATGAAGTCAAAGGGTCTTTATTGAAAGTACCAGCATTACAGACCCTACACGGGCTGTGTTTCGATGGGCACAGCCACCTGCATCAGGGGTCACAAATTAAACTGCATAAAACATAAATAAACATCATAAGACATAATATATATATATATAAATCATTGAACATATAAAAACAAACATCTGGTGTATTCATTCTTAAAAAATCATTTCATACTAATCAAACTCAAAAATCTTAAAAAAGGAGAGACGTTTTTATTTTTATTTATACTTGAGCATGGTTCTTTTAAAAATAAGTTTTTTTAAAAAGGGATATACTTTTAACATCTCTCCTTTTTTAATTATGTCTTATTCTGTTTATGTTTTATGCAGTTTAAATTGCGACCCCTGATGCAGGTGCTGCTGCTTTTAATAAAGACCCTTTGACTTCATTTCCAACGTCTGATTGTCATTTGTGTCACCCTCTACTTCGTTTATTGTTTTGCAGCCATTCTGTTGTGTTAATGTGCTATTTATGTTCTCAATTTGTGTAAGTTCAGTGGGATCTAAAGTGCAGAGAACCTGGATATCATCTACATAGACGTAAGCTGTAAGTTCCATGGTTTGTAGAAGGGATAGAAACAGCACCAGGAATATGTTAAAAAGGGCGTGAGCAAGAATGGAGCTCTGTGGGACTCCGGAGGTTGGGGAATATGGCAGATATGTATTATATCTTGTCTGAACTGTATAAGAACAGTGTGTAAGATAAGAGGTGGGAACGTTTTATGCAATCTGACTGATACTATTCATTTTCTTTTCTTCTTATAGAAACATGTTCCCTCCAAATATGGTAGAAGCCTGCTTTAAACAGGTAAGTACTTGAAGCTAATTCAAGCTAAAATCTTCTCTAACAGTTTCAACTTATTTAGAGACCTGGGGGGATTTTGTAAGTGCTCAACAAGCAAAGTTGAAAAAAAAAGTCTTCCATGTCCTAGGGGGTTCTTTTACTAAGGTGTGTTGAAAAATGGCCTGCGCTGTTGTAGACATGTGTATTGGACGCGCGCAGGTCCATTTTTCAGCGCACCTGCAAAAAAGGCCTTTTTGGGGGGCCGACAATGGACATGCGGCAAAATAAAAATTGGCTCATGTCCATTTTTGGCCTGACACCTTACCGCCACCCATTGACTTAGCGGTACGGTCTCATGTGTTAACCGGGCAGTAATTGTCAGCAAGAGTACACTGCCGATTAGCGCCACATGGTAGAAAATAAAAAATATTTTCAGACGTGCATATCAGACAAACGTAAAAAATGGAATTACCGCCTGGGGCACACGGTTGCAGGGTTGTAGTTCCAGATTGACGCGTGTTGGATGCACATAGGCACCTATGCACCTTAGTACAAAGGCCCCCTAGTCACTTGCCACTCCATGGTCCTCTCCTTGATATGCAGTCTTCCCCACCATCTATTCTTCCTATATGCAACTTTTTGCGCCTTCCCTTTGTCTTCTGCCATTCTTCCTTCTACGAAGTACCTGTGCTGTGGCCTCACAAATCTGAGCTGGCTGCAACTGAACATATGAAACTGAAACTGGCAGCTACTGGCAACCACCAGGGTCAGTGCCTCTATTAGGCAAATTAGATGGTTACCTAAATTGCCTAGGGCCCAATATTCAAAACTATTTAACTGGAAAGAAATGGCTCCTGTCCAGTGAAATAGCATTTTAGCACCTAACTGCAGATATTCAGCAGGAGATAACCAGTTATCTCCTGCTGAATATTCATGGTTAGCAGCTAGCTGGTTAGGCTTGAATCCTCAGCGCTAAACCAATTATGTTTAGCGGTTAAGATAAGCTGCATAAATATCAGGCCTATCTTTAACCACTAAGCACTTAACCGCTTAGCACTGAATATTGGCTTAACGGTTAAGTTGACACAGTCAAAATGAAACCAGATATTCAATGCTGGTTGCCGGAAATGGCCTGGCATTGAAAATCTGGGTTTAACGTCGGTGGTGGACAGCAAAAGCACTGCCGCTAGCTGAATATTAGGGGCAAAATTCTAGCGATGGCAAAAGACAGTGAGCAGGTAATTTAAATTCATTCTCTTCTTGTTCTGGCCTATATGAGGTCCTACCCCAGCACTTACCACAGCAACTTGGACCCCATAGCCAGCAGGAATGAGTGCACTTAATAGCACAGGATCAATCGCACAGTATGAGCTATGAGATCCCATAACTTCATGACTCATAGTGCAAGACTGGCCAAGCACAGCAAGAGTTTGCAAGAGGGATAGAGCCAGGGGTGCAGAGGGAAACATGGGAGGGGGGGGCAAGATTAAAGGAGTACTTAAAGCATCAAATATCATTGCCCTTGCCCTGCCAGCCACGATCTAGCAGTGTTCTCTAGAGTGCATATCTTTGACAGAGTTGAAGGTCCTACACCTCCTCTTGCTATATGAAGCAGTGCAAAAACTCATAGTAAAGACTTTGGGTTTCATGGTGCAATGACTAGGGAGAGGAGGTGATTTTCTTCTGCTTGCTAACTTTACCCTTAAATTACCGCTTCATCCATCCAAACCAGAGCCTCTTCTTTTTGCTTGGCCATTGGGTCAAAAGCTGTCTCATGACTCTGGTGGGGTAGATGTGTCTAACAATGGCTGCAAAGGCACCTAAAAACCAGCTGAATCCAAAATGGTGGCATGGTTAAGCAGTGGAGTCTGTGGGCCACATACTGGTGGCTGAGGTAACCATCAGGTCACAGCAACAGCAGAGCACATCCTAAAGATGAAAGTGAAGAAGTTCTTTAGCAAGTTAGAGGAGGTCAGTACATGCTTGGAGGCAATCAGAAACAATGTGTCAGTGCTGGAATAGCATGTATCTGAGGTAGGTGAAGTTCAAATGTTGAAAGCAATGCTCTTCTAAATGCAGCTTGCTTTAGCACACAACAAAGAAAAGTTGAAGGACTTGAAAAATTGGTTCTTCCTCAACAATCTATGGTAGTTGGCACACCAGAATAAGGCTTGGAATGCCCAGAAAGGCAGTTGGAATACCAGACTGAGGCTTGGAATGCTCATTGGTTGAATAGTGAATACCATCCAAAAAACCACTGGAGGTTGTTGGTGTTGGGAGGAAACAGAGGGCAGCGAGCAAGTAAATTGTTGACTCCTACAAGTATAAGTAGGGATAGAGGAGATTAATTGTGGGGATGAAATGGGTCTTAGCAGAAATGGGTGGGTATGGGTTAGATTCCATTGGGGATGGGTGAATTTCTGTCCTTGTGCAACTCTCTACCTAGAAGATGTAATAGAGCAAATTGATAAACTAAAGAGTAGCAAATCACCTGGACTAGATGGTATTAGGGCAGTACTGAATACTCACATTGATTCTGTCCCAAATAGTTCCCTGAATACCTTATTTGTATTTGGCTGAATAGTGAAATATGCTATTCCATACAGCTCTAGATGGTATATACCCCAGAATACTGAACTCAAAATGAAGTTGCAGATCAACAATTGGTAATTAGTAAACTATCATTATAATCATCTACTGTTTCTGAAATTTGGAGGGTTCCCAACATCATAACAATTTTTTTAATAGGATTCCAGGGATGATACAAGAAACTACAGAATGGTTTCATCAGGGGTCATCAGGGAAGGAGCAATCCCCACTCACTCTTGTCCATCTTAGGTACCTCATCAAAATAGCTGATGCAGTCTCTAGTACTACCACTAGTACTATGAGACTGTAGCTGGAGGTGGCATCAGCCATTGTGATGGAGGAACCGCAATAGGCAGGATTTAGTGGGGATTGCTCTTGCCCTGATGAACCCTGGACTACCACTGGTTTGAAAGGTAGGCCCTAGGGGGTGGGAATGGGAAATGGGACTTGATACACTGCCTTTCTGAGGTTTTTGCAACTACATTCAAAGCGGTTTACATATATTCAGGTACTTATTTTGTACCAGGGGCAATGGAGGGTTAAGTGACTTGCCCAGACTCACAAGGAGCTGCAGTGGGAATCTAACTCAGTTCCCCAGGATCAAAGTCCACTGCACTAACCACTAGGCTAGTCCTGAATGATCTGTATGGAGGGGGTGACCAATGTGGGAAGGTCAGGAGGAATGGTTAGATCATTCATTCATCTAAGAATTTATATACTACTTAGACCTAAGCAGTTTACAGTTTCATTTTTCAGGTGCTGGGTCTGTCCCTAGTCAGCTCACAATCTAAGTAGTACATTGTACTACTGTTGTACCTGGAGCCACGGAGGGTTAATTGACTTGCCCAGAGTCACACAGAGCAGTAGAGAGAATTGAACCTGGTTTCCCAGCATCTCCACCCACTGCTGACCATCAGGCAGCAGCGAGAACCAAACCCAGCTCCCCAGGTCTGCAACCCACTACATTAACCATTAGGCCACTCCTCCACTCCACTCCTGGGGAGGTTTCAACAGGGTGGCAATGCTTACGAGGGGGGGATGTCATTAGGAGGTAATCCAATATTCAACCTACTATACTGAATATTGAGGCCTAATTCAGCCCATGGCAGACATTTTTTTTTAAATGCTGATCACTGCTGGTTGAATATTGACTGGAATGAATATACATTGGGAAGCCAGTGTATGGAAATGTATCTGGAACCCATGTACTGTGGGTGGGATATTCTGTCCACTCCACAGGAGTTATGGTAAAGGAAAAGATGCTGTGTCCCAATGATGTAATTTCTACCCAACCAGCACCTGTTGTGCAGGGAGGTCCAGGCAAGAAGTGGATCCACATGACACAGACACCCCATACTGCAGCAACAGAGGCAGAGTGTAATTTCAAATAAGGTTGCTGTGCCAGAGAAGCACATCCTGCTACTGGGCTGAAGGCTTGCGATAAGAACTGTGAAATCACAGCAGTGGCAGATGCTTCTCCAGCTGCTAGAACACAATACTGTTATTGGCAGAGGCAGAAGGAAGCAGCACAGAAAACTTATTTTAAAGTAAGTGATGCTTGCAGGCTGCCATGCTTTATTTAACACTTTGGAAGGGGGAGAAGGTCTTGCTACCATACTGGTGGGGGGGCTCATTTAAGTTTATGCCACTGGTGGGCAAGGAAGGAAATTAGAGACCTTCTTAAAAATAAAGTCCAAACAGTGTGATTTATTTTCTTAAAAAATACCTCTATGGTGAAATCCCTACAATGTATGTACAACCATCAAAAAATAAGAAAAATGGGGAAAAAAATATCAAGCTAGTTCAAATCAATAAATCCATTTGAAACCAAGGAAACTTAGCCCTTTGTTTTTTCAATTTATGCATTGAATTATATCTAAGAAAGTGCTTTCTACTTCTGGTCCTTACCAATCCACTCTAACTTGGAATTCCCTTCCATTAGATATTAGGTTGGAATGAGGTTTTGAAAGAATTTATGTTAAACTGTACCTGCTGTACACCGCCTTGGGTGAATCTCTTCATAAAGGTGGTTAACTGCCAGACCCTCGACCATTCTAACATTCGACCAAAAGTTAGAAGAATGGTCGAGGGTCTGGCAGTTAAAATTTAATATTCACCACTACTATTCGGGTTCTATTAGATCAAACTGGTTTTGGGAATTATAAATTCTATGTATCTTCTCACCAGTATATAATATTTTTTGTATTTTTAAATATGCAGTGCTCAGTGTTTGTTATGGTGCTCAATTACCATTATATGTGGTAACATCATACAGCCCAATAACCCATAAACATCATCGCACTGTGCCTACCTTCCTGCCTGACTCTGCAATTGATAGAATAAAGCTTGCTTATATAGTGCTTTTAGAAAATGGCAGGGGAAAGTAGCACTTATCTGTTTAGGCGTGTTGAAATCCAGTGCTGGGTATAGTCGGACTGCAGCTGTTGACACCCTTGTAATAGTGCTATACTAGCCATTGAGCCCGTAAAAACAGGCTAGTCAAGGAAGGGGGGGGGGTTGAAAGGCCCCCTCGGAGTCGCCGCCGCCGCCCTCCACCCTGCCCGGGTACCTGGCTTCACTATTCAAACCGCCAGAACGCAGCACACAGCTCATCTGAGCTGCCGTCGGCCTTCCTTCTTCTCTGCGTGTCCTAGGGGGTCCTCATGTGACATAACGTCGGCGAGGGCGGGACACAGGCAGGTAAGGAAGGCCAACCGCAGCTCAGATGAGCTGTGTGCTGCGTTCCGGCGGTTTGAATAGTGAAGCCAGGTACCCCGGGCCGGGTGGAGGGTGGGTGGCAGCGGCGGCGACTCTGGGGGGGTGGGGGGAGTGGTAGCGGCAACCCTGGGGGGGGGAGTGGTGGCAACGGCAGTTCCCTCACTCGCAGGTGCGCAGGTTCCCTCTCTGTCACGCCCCCATCATCACGTATTGACGCGGGGGCGGGACAGAGAGGGTCTCTACTGCGCATATGCGAGTGAGTACGCCTCTTGCCATTTATATGTTTGATTGCGATTTAAAATCGGCGTTCTGTTGTTATTCCCAATGTGGGGCCATGTTTCACCATACCGGCGTTCTCAAGGGAACATATCTGTAAAACTGAACCACACCAAATTAAATCAGCTTAACTGAGAATATGTTAGTCATAATATGACTATAATTGCCTTAAATTTAAAATGCCAGAGCATCTTTCACGGTCTTACCAGGAGCGAAACTGTCACAAGCACCTCCGTGCTTTCCGAGACCAGGCCCCTGGAGTAGTGTAGTGGTCGGTGCAGTACACATTGGGGGACCCAGATCCCTATCTCCCTCTATCTGTCACACTTGTGGTGGAAACTGTAACCTCTCCCAAAGCCACCAAAACCTTACTGTACCCACATATAGGTGCCCCCTTCACCTATAAGGGTTATTTAGTGGTGTACAGTGGGGAAGTGTGTTTTGGGTGGGAACAAAGGTGAGATGTGCACCTGGGAGCATTTTCAACAAGAGAACAGAAGTGCCCTCTAGGGTACCCCATTGCTCTCCTGGGATATCTGAGGGACCAGTCTACTAAAAATGCTGGCTCCTCCTACATCCCGATGGCATGAATCTCTATGTTTTGCACATATTCGTGGGTTGTTTTTTTTTTTTTAATGGACCAAAAAACAAAATGTCCAAAGCACAAAACCATGTTCAAAACAGTATTTTTGAAAAAAAAGACATTTTTTGTTTTTTCAACAATGACCTCATTTCCTACTTCCTATTCGGAAAGTCGGACTTAGACGTCATATCGAAAATGCCCCTCAATGTCTTCAAACATGTGGCTCCTCAAACCTGTTTATAAAGGGATGGGACAACGATTCTATGAGGAAAGGCTAAAGCAGCTAGGACTCTTCAGCTTGAAGAAAAGACGGCTGAGGGGAGATATGATAGAATAATGAATGGAGTAGAATGGTTAGAGGTGAATTGCTTCTTTACTCTTTCCAAAAATATTCTGGCCAATATTCAGCCTGCGGGAGGCAGGCCAGCTAGCTAAGTGCCATGATCGATGTTGAGCCCTGATATTCAATGCCAGGCCGTTTCTGGTGATTGGCATTGAATATCCATGTTTTTTTGGCTATTTAGGTGGTCCGATTTGTCTGCTAAACTTAGCCGGCAAAGTGCTGAATATTTGCAGCTAACACGGAATTAACATGGGACCACTTACTGCCTCCTGAATAGGAGGCATTAAGAGGTCCTTTTACTAAGCCATGCTAAAAAGTGGCTGGCATTGCTGTCAGTGCATGGGTTTCTCATGTGTTGCAGCCACTTTTAGTGCAGCAGTAAAATGGTTTATTTATTTATTACATTTGTATCCCACATTTTCCCACCAATTTGTAGGCTCAATGTGGCTTACGTAGTATCGGAGAGGCCTTTGCAGGCTCTGGTGTGAACAAATACAGGGTGATGTTGTGGCTGTACCAAATGAACTTGATCTTACCACATTAGGGAACCGGAGAACAGAAGAGTTGTGTTATGTCCATTACGTGCTTTAGTTTGGTTGAGTTTGGCAGGGGGGTTGTAATGGCCATGCGCTAATTTCCCCATTAGTACGTGGCCATTGCTGCAGGAGCCCTTACTGCCACCTATTTGGGAGGTGGTAAGGGCTCCTAGTCTTGTGCTAATCAGGTAGTGTATGGTAATGTGCCCGCGCTTCCCAATTCGCGCAGGCATGCCTACTCTCTGTCCCAGACACGGAAGTAGCACGTGTTAAGCAGAACACTACCATGGGACACCTCAGCGCGTCTGCAATAGTGCTCTCTTAGCCCATGGTAGGCCCGCGGTAAGCCTACCAGCTTAGTATGTTCCAACGTTTTTTATTGATAGTAAATAAGCACACATTTCCAACTAACAGGCAAATTTATAATACAAGATGCAGATGCGTGATCTTCTTAAACAGAAAGAAACTGTCTACCATCAAACTATTTTCTCCCCCCTCCCCCCATCTTCCCTCTTACAGATCACAACTTCTTATATATATATAACTCAGTTTATAAATTGCAGAAACCAGAACTACACTTACAGTGTTACATCATGAAAACATACCGCAAATAACCCTCAACTAGCACTGCAATATCTAACCATTGAGTACATTCCTCCTATGATTGCTCCCCTCCCCCTCCCATGCTTGTCCTCCCCTCCCCCTCCCACTAGCCCCCCTCCCCCCCTCCCCCTATGCCTTCCTGTACCCTCTTCTGACTTATATCTATTCCAAATGAAATGCTGCCCGAGGGTACCGGTTTACAACATATTACATGAGAGCCCTATACTGCTGTCTTAACACATACTTGGTTAGTGACCAACCTTGTATGTCCCCCTATGTCCCTCCTCTCCCATGTGTGGGCCTACTGAGTTCCCCTTTCAGAGCTTATTGAATATTAAACTGCGAGCTTTTGGTGACAGTGATTGTATGCAGGGTTCCCAAACTGCCAGAAATGCTTTCCGCCTCTTGGGGGAAGACCCTAATCCCCTGCGCTCCATTAAGAGAAGGTCATGGAACTTGTTCCTCCAATGCCAGAAATCTGGTGGAGACTCGTTCGTCCAGACGCCCATTATGATCTTTTTCCCCACCAGGCTTGCTTTGCGAATGAGCTGCTGGGTCCCCTTACCGTGAAGCCTAAATACTTCATATTTGTCCAGTAATATCCCCTGAGGCGAAAATGGAATCCGAAGATGCACCAAAGATTCAAGATATTGGATTAACTGCTTCCAAAAAGCCTGAATCTTATGGCATGCCCAAAGAGAATGCACCAACGTACCCTCCCCCTGCTCACATTTCATACATAGCGGGTCCGTAACCCCCCCAAATTTGAACAGTTGACTTTTGGCCATATATGCTCTATACACGATCCGGTATTGGCACTCCCGAAGGCCTGCATTTACTGATATCTGAGGGACACGTGCTATCAGTTTACGGAAATCTAACTGTAAATGTGGTTGCCCCAGGTCCCCTGCCCATCTTTGACAAATAGCGGACGTGTCCCTCTCTCCTTCCAGCTCCCCTATGGCTTTTTGCAAGCTTGAAACTGACAGCCTGTCTCCTTTGATCATCCCAAAAAAGGCCCTAAGCCTACGCCCGTGACCACTCCCCAATTTACTTTGGTCCAAAGACCGGACATAGTGAGCTAGCTGATGGTATGCAAATATATGGTTCATACTTATACCTACTCCCAAAGCTCCCAAAGATAGGATCTTCTCCCTTGCATCTAATACGTGCTCCAGTCTCGTAATCCCCAGTGTCGCCCATCTATGAAATATTTTGTTCTCTGTACCGGGGACAAATTGTGGGTTATCCTGCAATGGCAATAAATCCGAGACATCTGCCACCAAGCCCCATGTCTTATTCAAATCTCTCCACACCTCCCTTAAGGGGCCCAAAAGTATACTGTGACGAATATAGGCCGGTATCACTCTCCTATCCCCATGCAGTAGATAATGCGGATGGAATGGCTTAAAAAAATCATACTCCATTCTCCGTGGTGTGTAATCTTGCCTCCCTAACAACCAGTCCCCCAAGTGTCTCAACAGACAGGCCTGATTATACCTGCGGACATTTGGAAGGCCCATGCCTCCCTCCCTCCATGGACCCATGAGTAATGTCAGTGGAATTTTCAGCTTCGCATTTCTCCACACAAACCTCCTCAGATGTCGGTACAACTGATTGAGATCTTTGCATTTAAGCCGCAAGGGCAGCACCTGAAATGTATATAGCCACCTCGGAAATTCAACCATGCGAAATAAATGTATCCGCCCATGCAGTGTAAGTGGTAGAGTCCCCCACCTATTCAGTCTACCCTTCATTTTATCTAGCAGATTAGTGAAATTTAGTTGATACAACATGGAGGTTCTCAAAGAGATCTTCACCCCCAAATACGGAATGAAATCCAAAGCCCACTTGAGCGGGAATCCAGCCCCCCATTCTGTCTTTACACTTGCATGAGCTGTCAGTGCCAACGATTTAGAGTAATTTATTTTGAGCCCTGCAAAGTCGCCATACTCCTGAAACAGTTCCAGCAGAGCACGTAACGATCGACCGGGGTGAGTAAGATGTACTAATATGTCGTCTGCAAATGCAGACACCTTAAACATGGAGGAGCCCCACCGCACCCCCTCCACCTCTGGGTGGGACACGATTTCCTAATCAATGGGTCCAGAGCGAGCACAAACAACAATGGGGACAAGGGACACCCTTGCCAGGTGCCTCTTCTGATCTTAAACAATGCCGATTGCTCCCCATTGACCCACATGAATGCCTGCGGGTTGAAATAGAGTGCCGTTACTGCAGTACGAAAATGACGGTCCACCCCAACCTTTTCCATTACTGTAAACATAAAATTCCAAATGACACGATCAAAGGCCTTCTCTGCGTCGAAACTGACCAGCAGAGAAGGCCTTTTCTGCCTCTCCATAATCTCCAGGGATGCCAAGAGCGCCCGGACATTGCTCCCCACCGATCTTCCCTTCACAAATCCCACCTGCGGGGATGCAATCAAGTCTGGCAGAACCCTGGCCAGACGGTTGGCCAAGATCTTGGCGTAGATTTTTACATCACAATTTAATAGGGAAATGGGCCTGTATGACCCTACTTCAGTACTATCCTTCCCTGGCTTTGGTAGTACTATCACTTTTGCTACATTCAATGTATCAGACATTACCCCGGAGGTAACCATCTCATTGTAAAGATTTAACAAAGGAAGTGTCACCTGTTCTTGGACTAACTTGTAGTAGGCAATGGTGTACCCATCAGGCCCCGGTGCTTTTTGGATATTGCTCTGCTGAAGCGCCAGCATCAACTCGCCTTCCGTAATGGGGCCATTTAGGTACTCTTTCTGGGAATCTGAAATCTGCGGCAGGGCTTGATTGATTAAGTAAAGCATACTATCTTGCATTATCTCTGTAGGCTCCCTATATAGTTTTTCATAATACCTCTTAAAACAATTAGCAATGTCCTTTGATTCCCTGAGAAGTCGGCCACCCTCATCTTTGACTTCCAAAATTCCCTGACAGCCCCGTTTTCCACGTATCAATCTCCCCAGCAACGCCCCAGCTTTATTACCATGAATGAAATATTGATATTGATAGTACTTATGGGACTTTACCGCCCTCTGGTGCAGTAATTCGTTCAGCGCTTTCTGGGAGGCTAATAGAGCTCCTTTCTCCTCTGATGTCATGCACGCCCCACACCTAACCCTCTGATAACGGACTTCTTTCTCCAATCTGATGATCTCCTTGTCTCTCATTTTCTTAGCTCTGGCCCTGTATGCAATTATCTCCCCCCCCCCCCCCCCCCGTATCACCGCCTTAGATGTCTCCCAATACAAACTGGGCTGGCACTGATGTTGCTTATTATGGTCCACGTACTCCTTCCATTTTTCACTTACAGTGGGGGAAATAAGTATTTGATCCCTTGCTGATTTTGTAAGTTTGCCCACTGACAAAGACATGAGCAGCCCATAATTGAAGGGTAGGTTATTGGTAACAGTGAGAGATAGCACATCACAAATTAAATCCGGAAAATCACATTGTGGAAAGTATATGAATTTATTTGCATTCTGCAGAGGGAAATAAGTATTTGATCCCCCACCAACCAGTAAGAGATCTGGCCCCTACAGACCAGGTAGATGCTCCAAATCAACTCGTTACCTGCATGACAGACAGCTGTCGGCAATGGTCACCTGTATGAAAGACACCTGTCCACAGACTCAGTGAATCAGTCAGACTCTAACCTCTACAAAATGGCCAAGAGCAAGGAGCTGTCTAAGGATGTCAGGGACAAGATCATACACCTGCACAAGGCTGGAATGGGCTACAAAACCATCAGTAAGACGCTGGGCGAGAAGGAGACAACTGTTGGTGCCATAGTAAGAAAATGGAAGAAGTACAAAATGACTGTCAATCGACAAAGATCTGGGGCTCCACGCAAAATCTCACCTCGTGGGGTATCCTTGATCATGAGGAAGGTTAGAAATCAGCCTACAACTACAAGGGGGGAACTTGTCAATGATCTCAAGGCAGCTGGGACCACTGTCACCACGAAAACCATTGGTAACACATTACGACATAACGGATTGCAATCCTGCAGTGCCCGCAAGGTCCCCCTGCTCCGGAAGGCACATGTGACGGCCCATCTGAAGTTTGCCAGTGAACACCTGGATGATGCTGAGAGTGATTGGGAGAAGGTGCTGTGGTCAGATGAGACAAAAATTGAGCTCTTTGGCATGAACTCAACTCGCCGTGTTTGGAGGAAGAGAAATGCTGCCTATGACCCAAAGAACACCGTCCCCACTGTCAAGCATGGAGGTGGAAATGTTATGTTTTGGGGGTGTTTCTCTGCTAAGGGCACAGGACTACTTCACCGCATCAATGGGAGAATGGATGGGGCCATGTACCGTACAATTCTGAGTGACAACCTCCTTCCCTCCGCCAGGGCCTTAAAAATGGGTCGTGGCTGGGTCTTCCAGCACGACAATGACCCAAAACATACAGCCAAGGCAACAAAGGAGTGGCTCAGGAAGAAGCACATTAGGGTCATGGAGTGGCCTAGCCAGTCACCAGACCTTAATCCCATTGAAAACTTATGGAGGGAGCTGAAGCTGCGAGTTGCCAAGCGACAGCCCAGAACTCTTAATGATTTAGAGATGATCTGCAAAGAGGAGTGGACCAAAATTCCTCCTGATATGTGTGCAAACCTCATCATCAACTACAGAAGACGTCTGACCGCTGTGCTTGCCAACAAGGGTTTTGCCACCAAGTATTAGGTCTTGTTTGCCAGAGGGATCAAATACTTATTTCCCTCTGCAGAATGCAAATAAATTCATATACTTTCCACAATGTGATTTTCCGGATTTAATTTGTGATGTGCTATCTCTCACTGTTACCAATAACCTACCCTTCAATTATGGGCTGCTCATGTCTTTGTCAGTGGGCAAACTTACAAAATCAGCAAGGGATCAAATACTTATTTCCCCCACTGTATATAAGCCTTAAAATGTGGGTCCCAAAATAACTCAAATGGAAATCTCCAGCTTCCCCCTCCTTCCCCCTCCCTGGGTCCCTGCAACTGCATCCAGATGATGGAGTGGTCTGACACCTCACACGGCCCTATCTCTGCTGTTGTTACTTTTGGAAATAAATTTCTAGAAATGAAGAAGTAATCGATACGCGATTGTGTGAGGTGCGCCCTGGACAGGTGTGTATAGTCCCTCATATTTGGGTGTAACACTCTCCACACGTCTATCAAGTCCAGTGTGGAGCAGAGGAAGGGTAGTCCCCCCACCCCCTGAACCCGACTAGTTGCTGAGGGACCCGTCTTATCCATCTGAGCGTCATACACCAGATTGAAATCCCCTCCCAAAATCACATTACTCCCCTGATAAGGACCCAGCAGCTCTATAAGGGTTCGATGAAATTTGCGATCATACACATTGGGTGCATACACGTTGCATAAAATATACCTAATGCTCCCCATCTCCACTTCAGCCAGAACGTATCTCCCCTCTGCACCCTGTTTAACCCGCTTAATCTGAGCCTGCAGGCCTTTACGTATCAAAATCACTACTCCCCCTTTCTTGCCTGCCGCCGGGGAACCCACCACGTGTTCTACCCAGCCCTTCTGGAATTTATTATGTTCCTGAGTGGTCAAGTGTGTTTCCTGCAAAAACGCAAGGTCTGCTTTATGTCGCCTTAGTGCTTGCAAAACCTTTGTGCGTTTAATGGGTGAGGATATCCCCCCCACATTCCAGGACACTAACTTAAACGGTCTCATTCATCTGCAGGTCTGTCTTAAATTTTGATCTTTTAACCTTCATTATGAGGACGCACCCCCCAGCCCATGGGTGCAGTCCCCTTTCGCCACCTTGTTTAGAGCATTGTACTCTACAACTCACACTCCGTTCTGCTCTGAAAAGGAGAACAACACAATAAAGTACAAATAACATCCAGCACACAATATATGTAGGCTCACTCTCATATTCCCCACCCATCTTCCCCTCACCCTCCCCATCCCACCCAGTCCCTCCCCCCTCCCCACCTCCCTCCCTCCCCGAAAACTGAGACTGTGTCCTCACTTGAGAACTGGTCACGTCCATGCCCCTCCCCTCACCCTACGACATCATAGAACACTATAACTTTTATCACCCCATTTCCAAAAAATTCTTCTCTTCCCATGAGTAATTAATCTATGGTTCTTCCTCTTGCCCACCTCCCAAATGCAGTAGTCAACCCCTTCAATTTACTGTCCACTGCTGCCTTTTGCACTACCTCTCAACAGTCTTCCCCTGGTATCGCATGTTCTTCTCTTGTCACACATCTCCCAGCGGAGCATTATTCTGGGCGATTACCAGCAGTCTCCATTTCACCGCTCTCCAGCGCGGTGCCTTCCATTCGCTTCACAAACTGCTTCGCCTCCGCCGGGGACGTGAAGAAGTGCGGCTTGCCTTCAAACTGTATGCGCAGCTTGGCAGGAAAAAGTAATGCAAAGCTTGCTTGCCTCTCATAGAGTTGCTTGCAGACCTCTGTAAATTGTCTGCGCTGTGCCGCTACCGCTGCTGAAAAGTCTTGAAAACACAGCACCATAGACTCTTCATATTGGATTTTACCCTGCTGCCGCCATGTATGCAAAATGTCCTGCTTGTGGGTGTAATTCAGGACCCTGCAGATCACTACTCTCGGTCTGTCCTTCCCTTGTCTTAGTAGCCCGAGCCGGTGTGCCCGCTCAATCTTCAAACCGCTCTCCATCTGCTTCAGATTCAACACCTGGGGTAACCACTTCTCCAAGAACTGCCGGAGGTCCACTTCTCTGATGGACTCCGGCAGCCCCTCAAGTCTTAAGTTGTTGCGGCGAGAGCGGTTTTCTAGGTCTTCAATTTTAGACTCTAGGCTTTCCATCCTCTTTAGCATTTCTTACTGCTGGGTTTCATGCTGTATGCTCTGATCCTCTACATCAGATAAGCGCTGCTGGAAGCCTGATAAGTCAGTTTTCAGTCCCTCCATTTTACCATCCAGCTTCTCAATTTGGTCTGAAATCCGCTGCAGCTTTTTCTCTACTGATACTTCTAGGAGACTTGAAACTTCTCCTGCAATCTCTGCTGCCCAGATCGAACTCGGCGATTCACCCGAAGAGCCTGCGTCGGCCATCTTGCCGTCTCCCACGCGGCTCCTCGTGCCTTCTTTGCGGCTTGCTTTTTTTGCGGCTTGCTTTTGTAGTCATTCCGACTCGATTTCCGCAGCGGTTTTGGCTAGGTTTTGCTTTCGCGAGGTTCCCACTGCTTTTCCTGCAATTTCTCAGGGTTTTCCCCCAGCTTTAGATGCCGCTATGGGTAGATGTTATTCGAGGGACCGCGGAGCAATTACGTGCGGCGTCCTCCCCCTAGCCTAGCATCACGTGACCTCCTACCAGGCCTTAGTAAAAGGGCCCCTAAGTGCTTCCGCGTTAACTGGGAGCAGATACTGAACATTAATCTGAATGTTAGTGCATGGCACGCAATAAAAAAATAGTGGGAACACTGCTTCTAGAAGCAGCATCAGTTTTGGGTTTAAAATGTCTGCTCCATTTTCTCTGTCCCCAAAATTCCCTCACTCCATTGTATCTATACAGTTTAAGCTGTTTCAGCCCTGACTGTAATGTTGTGGAAACCAGTAAATCTAAAGAACTGACTGCTCGATATTCTGCCAGTACAGCTAGTGTTTTGTTTAAATACCAACTGCAGCAGCAAAAATAAATCTGAACATTCAGCACCAGTATCCGGATTGCGGCTGGTGTTGAACATCTGGGCAGTGTGATAATGCTGCAGCTCTCCAGATAATGGTGATATTCAGTTCACTATTCAGATAGCATTCTAGTTAATGTTAAGATTGTCCTTCGACTATGGAGATCTGCAGCTAAGGAAAATAGCCAGATAACTGCACAGTTATCTGGATAGTTCCCTGTGTTTTTGCATAGGACCAAGAAAATGTGGCAGAAGGATACAGAAATATTTCCCATTTATTTATTTTAGTTACATTTGTACCCCGCGCTTTCCCACTCATGGCAGGCTCAATGCGGCAGGCAATGGAGGGTTAAGTGACTTGCCCAGAGTCACAGGGAGCTGCCTGTGCCGGGAATTGAACTCAGTTCAACCCAGTTCCGCAGGACCAAAGTCCACCACCCTAACCACTTGGCCACTCCTCCACCAAATAGAATTTTCAAGCACACCTGGATAAGTTGCCTGTACATATTACATCTTATGAACTCCAGAAAGGAGCTCTCTTTGGCCTAATGTAAGTACTATGACAAGCATTAGCAGTAAGTTTGAGAGACTGGGGTCATATTCCACATGCTCTAGCATAGGAGTGAGATTCATTCCTGTCATGGTATGCACAAAACTAACCCATTTGGAGAAATTGCCCCCATGGGAAAGAGTTTGATAACCTGAAACTGTGATTAAATTTCCAATGATATTTTTTTGTCTTCTACTCTAAATTGCTCTTCCTTTCTGTTTTTTTTCTTTTTTAATTCAGTTCAAAACCAACTATGAGAAGAAACTCTTCAAAGTACCTGTGCCACAAAATGAAACCTCTGTCACCTCGTCAATAATAAGCAACGTATCGGATGCAGTGAAGGCTCTATCCCAAATGAGAGAAGTCGTCATCCCTGTCCCAGGAGCTGTGAATGGAGTGAATGCACTGGGGCTAGTGGTTTTCTCAATGTGCTTTGGCCTGGTCATTGGTAACATGAAGGAGAAAGGGAAGGCATTAAAAGATTTCTTTGACTGCCTCAATGAAGCTATCATGAGATTGGTCGCTGTCATCATGTGGTAAGTACCAATCCTTTGTGAAATCAATTTTTAGCAAGGCATGGTATCATTCACTCATTTGAAAATATTTTAATTAATTTTCAAATGAATGCCTCCTCAAATCATTTAGAGTGCATCACAAATGTGAATTTTATTTAGCTTTACTATTTATTTCCTCTTTTTTTTATATGACCACGTACAGAGTGTGCTAGTATTAAGTTTACAGAGGCTCTACAACCCAGCAGGTTTTTTTCTTTGTTTCTACTGTATTTTTCTTTTACAAAATTTATATTGTTTTCAGGTGAACATGTACTATACATGATTTAGTTTTCAAAGTAGTTTATCTAGTTCATAGGGATGTGTATTCGTGTAGCATTCATTCAGTTTGTTAGCATGCCTAACAAAATTTAGTGTGTGCTAAATTAATTTAATGTGTGTTAACCTACAAATTGATGCAGATTAAGGGCGTAATTACTTAAGTTGGCTTTTACTGCACTTTAATTTTCCTAAGGAGTGACTAACCTGCAGTATTGAGATAGCCAATAACGCTGCTTACGAACAACCTCTCAAAGCAGCATTATTTTTCCATGCTCAGAAGATTAGCTACAATATTGCAGCCTGATGCTTCTGGGCCACTTCTTAAAGGGGCTGGGTGGAAGTATCCCCCCCCCCCCCCCCCCCCCACACACACACACCGAGATCCTACTTTTTTTTACCTGCTTCCCCCAATACTAACCCCCCAAGGTAGCCCCAAAATTCTGATTCCCCTCAAATACCCTTCCCTCTGATAGCCCCAAAACATCCCCCTCTTCTATACCTTCCATTCCCCTATAAACCCCCCAGGGCTATCTTGCAAATCCCAGGAAGTGTATTGGTATCAGAGTAGGAATGCTCCCCAGTCGCTCCTGCCCCTTCCAGCACCAGGCTCAAAATGCACCAGCGACTCCTACCAATACCCTCATGGTACTACAGCTAGGGGTCAAGCTGATGTATAAGGGCAAACAGATGATTCCGCCAATTAAATCCTGTAATTGCAAGTTAGCAACATCCTGAAAAAAAAGGCACTTAGTTGTGCAGGAGTAGTAAATAACTGAACAAGGTAAACACTATTTACGGATATAGTGGGTGCTCTCGGAGGACTAACTAGCAAAATGGAATTATCCTTACCGGTTTTTTCAGTAGCTATAAATCCACTTAGGGTGCACCAACTACTACCAACTTATATAACTAACCTCTTATTTTACACGCATCCCAACTAAGCTTTTTCTGGCAGATATTCAAAGAGAGTTAACCAGCAGGGAAGAGCCGCCAACCGGTTAAAGTGCTTATCGTCAGCTTTCTGGTCATTTTCAGTGGTACTTAACTGGTTATCTTTGCTGAAAAATAACCGATTAGCGCCATAGTGCAAGATGGCTATGTCGGGGACGTTCCAGGTGCAGAGTCCAGTTAGCTCCTGATATTCATAGCTAACCAACTAGTGTTAACACATAAATAGGGCCACATAAATAGCTGTCCTATCTTTAGGGCCCTTTAAGCACTCTTCTGTGTTTACCATGGTTTTGGGATCCGCACGTGCTTCCCATGCGCTAAAAAATAGGTTTCATTTTTTAGTGCTGGGGCATTCTAGGGGCAGAGAGTAGGCATGTACCACACTAATCGGTTAGTGCAGCTACATCACCACACACTAATCGATTAGCACAGGATTAGCATGTGAGCCCTTTCTGCCTAGAAGATAGGTGTCGGTAGATGCTCACACACTAATGGCCACATGCTAATGGGGAAATTAGCATATGGTCATTAAGAGGGAAATGGAAAATGGGGCCATTTTACTGCCACACTAAAAGTGGCCTCAGCCTGCGGAAAAGCCCCACACTGGGGATAGCGCTGGCCACCTTTCAGCATAGCTTAATAATAGGACCACTTTTTGTGCATTGCCGGTCATTTCTGAATATCGAGTTAACTGGGCATGTGCTAGCCAACTTAAATAAACCCAGATATTCAATACCAATGACCGGATATGGCATGGTATTGAATATCCGGATGCAACGCAGCAGTGGATATTAACAGCGCTGCTGATCGCCAGCTGAATATTGGGGGGTTTATGTTTGGACAATTTTATTTAATTGTAAAGGAAACAAGGAACAAAACAAGACTACCATCCAAAAACCTAACTCTATCACAAAATTATTATATTTGACCATAGGCGTCAGAATGGGAGGATCCACAGGTGCCATGGCACCCCCCCCAAATTTGCCCTCCTTACCTCCCCATGGGGGGGGGGGATGACTATGGGATGGTAGGGAAAGGAAGGAGAGATGCTGGGGATGGAGTGGAGTTGGTGGTAGAGTTGGAGGTGAGGTTTATGGAGGAGCATGGATCTCCAAACAAAAAAGTATTCCACTGTCCTGTATTTGACTCCCAATACTCTGTAATATATACCTTCCAATGGTAACTTAACTTACATCTAGTAATCTCATAACATCCCTCATCCCCTCTCCCCATCTTCCCCAAGGTTACTGGCCTGATCCATGCACTCATAAGGTGCACACTCTCTTATCTCAATTTATTCATTATTAAGGGGCCCTTTTACTAAGCCGTGTAAGTGTCTACGCGCACTCATCGTGCGCCAAAATGGAGTTACCACCCAACTACCGCATGGCTCTTGCAGTAATTTCATTTTTGGTGCGCGTCTGATATGCGCATCTGAACAATATTTTTTATTTACGGGCACATGTAACAGACACGTGCCAAGTGGCATTTGATGTGCATAGGTCATTACCACCTGGATTCTTTACCTCTAGGTCAATGGCTGGCGGTAAGGTCTCAGACCCAAAATGGACGTGTAGCACTTTTGATTTTGCCACACGTCCATTTTTGGCAAAAAAGGCCTTTTTTTACAGGCATGCTAAAAAATGGATTGGTATGCACCCAAAACCCATGCCTATGCTACTGCAAGTCATTTTTCAGCGCACCTTAGTAAAAGGACCCCTAAGCTTCTTGCTATTGGCAAAAGGGATTGCAAGTATGGACCCCAGGTCGTGAGATAAATCTTACGTTTTGTAAAGATATCCCCACCCCCACCCCATCCAGGAAATCCAATATAACAAGTTCAGGACCTAGGGGTATATTTTGCCCAATCAGTCTGCTCATATAAGTAGTCCAGAAATGTTGTAGGATAACACAACTCCATATTGCACGATAAAAATTATTCTCTCCCCTAGTGCATTTAACACAGATTGATGTGGCGTTAAACATTTGGGCTTCCCAACTAAACTTTTTAAAGTGTATCCCTCAATACACAATTCTTTTAGATTAAAGTCTGCTGCTAATGTAAGGTGTAACTCATTAATGCTTTTCTTTCTTTCTGTGTCATTAGAAGAAACAAAAACCTTTATAAATCAAACCAAATTAATTCATTAACATTGAACTGAAGTCATTTATATGTACACATTATACTCTGCAAACATATCCGAGTTCATTTATCATAGTTTATACTAACTGCTATGTCATAATATTTTTGCATCTCCTCTGGAACTGCATTAAAATTATAAAAATAAAGAATAATATAAAAAGAAGTATGCATGTGTTCCATAGTGTATTCCTGTTTAGGTTGGGGAAGGAAAACAGTCAGGGCCGTGCCTAGGGTCTCTGGTGCCCCCCTGCAGACTATCAGTTGGTGCCCCCCTCCCCCGTGTGGCACAAGATGGCAAGGCTTACAAGCTTTTCTTGCAAAATACTTGATCGCAAATAATTTTTTATGATTTTTAACCGTGAAAATGATCGCTCACCACTTGCCACACTGACAGGAATTGTCAGCAATATTCTTAGAAAACAAATTGCTATACATTGCAAAATAAGATAGCAGATGTAAATTCTCAAAGTGGACATATTCCAAACACTAAAATGAAAATAAAATGATTTTTTTCTACCTTTGTTGTCTGGTGACTTTGTTTTTCTATCCATATTGGTCCGAGTCTCTGATTCTGCTGCTCTCTATTTGTTCTCTTAACTCCGTTTCCAGGGCTTCCTTTCCATTTATTTCTTTACTTTCCTCCTTTCTTCTTCATTTCTTGCCCTACATCCATAAGTAAAAGCTGTGGAATTGACTGGAGGAGGTATAACGTGGCTCCAGCTTTTGCCTATTTTCGCCATCCATGTGCAGTTTTTCTCCTCTCTTCCCTTTCCCTCATCTCCATCCATGTGCATCTTCTTCTTTTTTCTTTCCTCACCTCAATCCATGTTCAGCATTTCTCCTCTCTCGTCCCTCCCCTGTATCCATATAAAGCAATAATTCTCACTCCCCTCTCCTCCATCCAAGACCAGCATTTCTCCTCTCTCCCCGCCAACTCCTCCATCCATCCATGTCCAGAGAATCTCTCTTCCCTGCCCTCTCCCTCTCATCCATGTCCAGTGATTCTCCCCTGCCCTCTCCCTCTCATCCATGTCCAGCGATTCTCCTCTCTCCCCTGCCCTCCCCTCTCATCCATGTACAACGATTCTCCTCTCTCCCCTGCCCTTCATGTCCAGCGAATCTCTCTTTGCTAACCTCCCCTCCCCTCAATGTCCAGTATATCTCCTCTGCCCCCTGCCTTCCCCTCTCATCCATGTCCAGCAATTCTCTCTTCCCTGCCCTCCTCTCCCCTCCCCTCCATGTCCACCATGGAGAGGAGAGGGGAGGGCAGGGGAGGGAGGTGACATGCTGGACATGGAGGGGAGGGCAGGGGAGCAGAGAGAGAATTGCTGGACATGGAGGGGAGGGGAGAGAGGAGAATCGTGACTTCGGGTAAAAGATTTTGGTGCGCGAGAGCAGGATCAGAAGGGAGCAGGCAAGTGAGCCAGATCTCAGGAAAAAGGTGCCAGTATGCTGTACCGGAACAAAAAAAGCACTGTATGTATCCCTCATTGATAAGTCTCTGACTCTAAAGTTTAGCAATTTCATTAAAGCAAAATGTATTTTCACATATCACAAACTCTTCCTATCCAAGCAGAATGTTTTATATTTATTTATTTATTTATTTATTTATTGCATTTGTATCCCGCATTTTCCTACCTCTTTGCAGGCTCAATGTGGCTTACAATACATCATGAATGGTGGAGATATATAAGAAATAAACATTTAGTAATTACACACAAAAAAAGCAATCAGATTTTCACTTACCAGCTCTTCAACACAGCTAAACTTCCTCTTTGAACCTACTGTTTGAACCATCAGCCAATGAAATGGCTTTTAGCTGTAGTTATCTCAGGTTAACTGATAATTTTGCACACATCATTGCAGTTATGCCCTCCTCTCAGTGTACATGCTCAGAAAAAAAAACAAAAACTTTGAACCACTTACAGATTTTAACAAACAATTACACTATTTATTTTTTATTTCTCCCCAGTCTCACTTGCACACCTCCCTCCAAACCTGTTCTCTTTAATTTGAATGTTGTTCAAGCTCACCCTGAATGAGGAGTTCTTCCCACACCAAAGACACATATATAGCACTGGTTGTACTCTTTGAAGCAACTTTAGCAGAGCGTGTCTGCCTCAGTTAGCACTACTAGGCTGTCTTCACTTCCTGACGCAGAGAGGGAAGGGCAGGGGAGAGAGGAGAATCACAACTTCAGGTAAAAGATTTTGCAAGTGAGCAGAGCTGGGCGGCGCCCTCCAGAAGTCAGCGCCCCCCTGCGGTGCTTACCCCGCTTACTGTGTTGGCACGGCCCTGAAAACAGTTGCATCTTCTCACCCTTGTCATCCATAGGTACAAAGTTTGCAGATACGCTTGGCAGTAAGTTTTTATAATGTCATTTTCGCATGCATGCGACAATATACACATGCATAATTCATCTTACAAATTCACTCCACATGTAAAAGTATGCACTACATTCTGGGGCACAGTTGCAATTTATATGTATACATTATAAAATGCATGCTGCAGCATGTATTGTATGCATACATACTTTTTCAACCCAAAATACAGAAAAGAGCAAGCTCCCTTGAAACCTTTGTCACAACGAGTGTAACTAGCAGCTTTCTGAAATTACGATTTACATGTATATGCAATCTGCATAGGTAAATGCTGCTATTTCCAGTGTAGATGCTTTCAAATGACCTCATAAATTTAGGAGCTCTGCTTTCTTTGAATATTGATCTCTAACTTTACATTAGGCTTGGCTTTTATTTACTTTGAAGCCCAGACCAGATCAATTCAACATATTTAAAAGGTGGTGGTGTTAATAACTACTGAACTGTATCTATCTTAATGACATCATCAACCTATTACCCCTTCCCCTTCTCTGTAATTACTCACTGATCTCTCCTACTTCCATGTACTTCATTGTTTGTGCCTGATTGATGTATGCCTTTTCAGACTGATGTCAGCCACATTGGGCCTGCCCGTGGTGGGAAAATGTGGGATATAAATGCTATCTAACTATATAAATGACAAGTGACTGACTCACCCGCAAATGCGCAGTAGAGCCCAAACATTGGGAGAGGAAAAGTCCAAGCCCCGCCTCCACCAGCTCCAGAACCAGAAAGGAGGAGGAGTCAGAGGCGGGGCGAGGGGCGGAGAGTACAGAACAGGCCGAACGTAATGGAGGTCGCCGAGATCGGTGAAGCACCAACCTCCACCCCCTCCCCGACGTTGCCGCCACCGCTCCCGCCCCCCTCCATGCCGAGCCCCCTGCCCTGACATGACAGTGCCTCTCACCTCCATGTGAAAGCGC
Organism: Microcaecilia unicolor; assembly: GCF_901765095.1. Lineage (NCBI taxonomy): Eukaryota > Metazoa > Chordata > Amphibia > Gymnophiona > Siphonopidae > Microcaecilia > Microcaecilia unicolor. The sequence continues at coordinate 72,244,368 of NC_044032.1, forward strand.
TGCAGGCAGCAGAAGATCGATCTTCTGCTGTCTGCAGCGCTTTCACAGGGTGATGAGAGGTGCTGTCATGTTAGTGCAGGGGTCCCGGCACAGAGGGGGGAGGGAGCGGTGGCGAGGAAGGTAGCTGGACATGGGGGGGGCAGGGGAGAGAGCAGGGTTGGTGGACGGGGGGAGGCCAAGGGAAAGAGGAGGGTTGCTGGACATGGGGGGGGGGGCAGGGGAGAGAGGAGGGTTGCTGGACATAGGGGGAGGGCAGGGGAGAGAGGAGGGTTGCTGGACATGGGGGGAGGGCAGGGGAGAGAGCAGGGTTGGTGGATGAGGGGAGGCTAAGGGAAAGAGGAGGGTTGCTGGACATGGGGGGAGGGCAGGGGAGACAGCAGGGTTGGTGGATGGGGGGGAGGCCAAGGCAAGGAGGAGGGTTGCTGAACATGGGGGGAGGGCAGGGGAGAGAGGAGGGGTGGTGGACAGGAAGGGAGGCCAGGGGAGAGAGGAGGGCTGCTGCACATGGGGGGAGGGCAGGGCAGACTGCAGGGTTGCTGGACATGGATCGATGGAGGGGAGGGCAGGGGACAGAGGAGGGTTGCTGGACATGGATGGATGGAGGTGAGAATTATTAAATTTAGAACAACAAAAAACTCGCCCGTTTTAACGGGCTTAACGGCTAGTAAATATAAGCCCGTTAAAACGGGCGAGTTTTTTGTTGTTCTAAATTTAATAATTCTCACCTCCATCCATCCATGTCCAGCAACCCTCCTCTGTCCCCTGCCCTCCCCTCCATCGATCCATGTCCAGCAACCCTGCAGTCTGCCCTGCCCTCCCCCCATGTGCAGCAGCCCTCCTCTCTCCCCTGGCCTCCCTTCCTGTCCACCATTAGTCAGTTGTATTTAAGTGCCCTTGATGAAAACTGTAAGCTTCATATAGTATATGACCTCAATTTTTTCAGGCTGGTGGTAAGCCGGAAATGTCTAGCTGCCTGGGCAAACTGGTCTATATTCATTTGGATGTCCTACAGTAAATGAGCTACTAATATTCCGTCACCCACAAACAGGTTTCTGACCACTGATTCTACCACCTTAGAGCAAGCCTCTAACTTAGGTTGAACAATTTTCCATCTGTTCATGGCTGATTATAAATTCTTCATCCATGTCATTGAAAGTATCTAGAAGTATCATGTTGATGGAGAGTGTTTGGTGCCAGGATACAGCCTTGTTTTGGATCATTTAAGACTCAAAAAGGATCAAAGGATTCACTACATTCCTTTACTTATGTCGGCATTTCTTTGTAGAAAGTTTTCATGATGGAAACCTTTTAAAAAACAGATTTCTGGAGGATTTTCCACAGGTTTGCATCAAAGGCCCTTGCCAGATCTAAAAAGAGATTGATGATGGCAGATAAAGATCGCAATGGTCCCTCCAGTCTGCCCAGTATGGTGGTTCAAGTTATAACTTCCATTGTGCACAGGTTCTCCACCCATCTACCACCACCATCACCAATACTTTCATTTAGGGTTTTAACTGCAGTTCTATACAAGTTATCCCCCATTCCAAGCTTATTTAAAAGTTACAAATGTCACCTTACCACTGTTTAGAGCTGAAACATTGATTGTTGAGTTTCCATCCTTTTGCCTTGTAGGGATTCTCTGTATATATTCCACTCCTTTTTGAATTCCATCACTGTTTTCTGGTTCCACCACCAGATGTAGATTTTAATTTTGCTCTTCTGAATCTGCCTGGCTGGGAACACATGGAAATGTAGGTGCCTAATTTGTCTATAATGGAGTAACAAAATAATGCTTGAAGCAATAATAAATCAAATAAGTTTGTTTAATAAACAATAAGGACCATCCACTTCCGGTTCCTGAAATACAAATTTTTAATTAAATGAAGCCTCAAATCTCATGATAGAGGAATACATAAAGTCTTTTATCCACTATCCTGCAAGGAGTCCTGTTCATATCATTGCCTAATTTATAAAACTGCTCCGATTGTGTCCTATCTTGAAAAACGGATATTCTATGTCCATGGCCAACTCTGGAAAAGGTCCCTAGGTGCCTCCTGGGATGGAGATAATAGTCTTTGTTCAAATGTTTTCAAGTACCCCACACTAAATTTGACCTGATAGAACTATTCTCTAGGGCTGGTTTCAGATTCCATGTCTGTGAACTGTGGGCTGTTTTTAAGAAAAGATTCAATAGTGTGCAGGAAGTTTTCTCATGTAGATTGGAAAAGGCAATTCATGAAAATTTCTTATTTGTTGCTCTCCCAGGTGAGGTACAATATAGAAGCTTTTTTGCAATGTAATGCTGGCTTCAGATAGGTTCTATAAACCTTTTCTAAACCAGATCTCTCTCTTTCTGTTCTTGCTCTCTTTCTCTCTTAAGTTTCAAGGTTTGCAAGAATTACTAAGAAATTGCTTCATTTGTTTAAATCACACAGGGGATCTTTTACTAAAGGTTAGCTGGAGTTATCTGCAGCAGGTCCCATTTTATTCCAATGGGCCCTGCTGCAGATAACTGGAGGTAATCTTTAGTAAAAGACCCCCTACTGTAAGTTAAAAGTATTTCAGCATCTTGACTAATTCCTGCACTGCAGTATTTGTCTACCCATCCTAATGATCAACAAAACATAAATGAAAAGTAGCTGTATATTTAGTGGCTCCTATATACATCTTGTACAAAATCCTTCTGTAATGTAGGCCCTTGGTCAAATAAAAAGCATTTGGTAGTTTGTGATGTTGCTAAGGCAATATAACTTCACATAAACTGGAAAATATTTGTAAGATTGTAACTTGCTTTTTGGAAACAAACAAAACCATTGTGCCAATGCATTAATTAGTATGCTGAAAGCATAATCCTCTTTTCACACTAACACTAACCTTGTTTTGTAGCCTAGTTTCTTACTGGCTTTATAAGTTTAGACTGGCTATAGGGTTCATTTTCTTTTTTTTTTTCTTTTCTTTTATTTATTGCATTTATAATTTTATACAAGACAACTTGCATTTAGTAACATGAAAGAAAAATCATTGACATAAATTTGTTAAGAAGAGAAATAGAAAAAAAAATACCTCTTAGACCACAATATGATGAGGGGGGAGGAAGGAAAAAATGAGGAGATAAACAAAGTCAGTATATAACTTTAAGTAAGATGGCCTGTCCAGAAATTCCATTCCTTCCTATATATTAATCAGATGTTCCTTCAATTACAATTACCATCTAGTTAGTTATTCTTTTTGCATTCAGGAGAATTTGTAATTGATCAGGATCTAAAAATACATATTTCTTACCTAAATACTTAATACAACACTTACAAGGATAAGCAAGTAGGAATGTAGCTCCAATACTTTTAACTTCTTCCCTAAATGTCAGACACTTTTTCCTTTTTTCTTGTGTTGACTTAACTACATCAGGATATAGCCATATTTTTTGTCCACAAAAAAGCTTCATAGAGTTTTTAAAGTACAATCTCAACAAAGCATTCAGATCTTGTTCGAATATGAAGGAGACTATTAGAGTTCTTCTTAACTCAACCTCTGACAAAGACTCCTCTTATAAAGCAGATATGTCCTGTATCCCACTAAGGGATAGATTCTGTGAAGTCTCCGATCTCAATTTTGCTGTTTTCGGTGGAGGTAAATAGTAAACTTTATTCAAAGGAGGAATTGTTTCCTGAGGATATCTAAGCGTTTCTATATGATATTTCTTGAAGAAATCCAATGGTGTAATCCCCATTGCAATAGGAAAATTTAATATCCTCAGGTTTAAACGACGGTTATAGTTTTCTATCTGTTCCAATCTCCTTGAGACGAATAATTTGTCTTTTATCAGAGTTTCCGTTGTCGTTTTTAAATTTACAACTTCAGTCTGTAACTGTGTAACCTTTACTTCAGTATTGTGCCTAAAAGTCTCCAAAGATAGTGATAAGTTTTCCACTTTACTTACTAGGGAAGTAGTATCTTGTGCAGTCTTAGTAAGTGTTGTAGACATTTCTTGTATAAGTTCCCAAATGGATTGTAATGAAACCAGCTTGGGAGACGCCATTGCTGTCTCCTCGATCTTATCTCTTGCTGCGTCCTGTCATGGGAGACCGCTGTCAGAAGCTCCCCGGTCGCTGACTTCCGGCTCCAGTGAGTTTCCACCCTCTCCACGAAGCTCAGCAGGACAAGGTGGTGGATTAAAATCCGGTGGAGATAAAGATGTCTCAGTCCCCAGTAGTTCTGCTGCTCCTCCAGCAGAACTAACAGCAGGGCTCACACCGGTATGTACTGGAGTGCTTGTTGCATACCTAAGGATCGTCTGTTGAGTCGGGGTAGGTAATCGAGTTGACGGTGGTAAACCCTTTACCGTCCCCTTCCTTTAGTATGCGGCATTTGAAAAAGTTGTAAATTCTGAAGAAACAAGGCTCTAAGACAGACTCTGTTGGAAACGCGGTCAAGCTCTGGGTGCCATCTTAACTCTGCCCCCCCCCCCATGGGGTTCATTTTCAAAGCACTTAGATTTGCAAAGTTCCATAGGTTCCTATGTAACGTTATAAGTCTAAGTGCTTTTGCGCTATCTCTCTGCACACTTCACCCTGCCCCTAATAACTCTTGAAATTATTTATCTAATTTCATCTAGATTTTGACCATGGATGATTATTTCCAGTGACATTCCCCCTCCACCCCCCCACCAATAAGCTCACACTTCTCATGCATCCATGATGCTGTCAGCACATAATCCCCATAAAAACTTAGCCATACTGGGTCAGACCAATCATGGTCCATCTAGCCCAGTATCCTGCTTCCAACAATGACCAATCTAGGTCACACAAGTACCTGGCAGAAAACCCCAGTTAGTAACAACATGCTACCAATTCCAGGGCAAACAGTAGCTTCCCCCATCTCTATCTCAATAGCAGACTATGGTCTTTTCCTACAGAAATTTGTCCAAACTTTTTTTAAACCCAGATAAGCTAACTGTTGTTACCACATCCTTCGGCATCAAGTTCCAGAGCTTAACTATTCTTTGTGTGAAAAAATATTTCCTCCTGTTTGGTGTATTTGGTGTATAGCCCTGCCCAGCACATCCCAGGATACACTGGGCAGGGCTGGGTGCCGCCATTTTGCGGCATCGCAGGAAGAGGAGGGAGGCAGGCTACTCTCCCTCCTCCAACCCACAAGGTAAGGGGGACTGGACCACCAGGGACCCCTTTCTGTGGGACTAGGGGGGGCTGGAGACCCACCAGATCTCCAGGCTCCCTGAACCTGGGGGGGTGGATCGTTGGGGAGGACCGGAGGTCCAGCGGACCTCCAGCCCCCCTGTCGCTGGAGGGGGGTTGGTTGGTCACCCACTAGGTCACCAGGGACCTTTAGCTGGGGGAGTTAGGGGGGCTGGAGATCCACTGGATCGCTAGCCCTCCCTGAACCTGGGGGTGGATCGTCGAGGGGACCGGAGGTCCACCGGCCCTCCAGCCCCCTGTCACTGGCAAGTTTGATTTTGGGGGGAATGGGGGCCTGCCAGCATGCATTAGGGCTCACCATTCCTCCCCAATGATCTGCAAACCCTAACGCCAGCTTGGAGCTGGTGTAGGGTTTGCCGCGGCCAGCAACCCAATCTTTGGCACGCTGGCCGCTGATCATTGGGGATGAATATATTTAGCCCTGTTTAGCATGCATTTGCATGCTAGTTGTGTTCGGAGGCCTTGAGCACATTGTTTCACACACTCGAGGGCTCTGATCATGGGGCGTTAGCAAACGCTGGTGCTAGTAACATAGTAACATAGTAGATGACGGCAGAAAAAGACCTGCACGGTCCATCCAGTCTGCCCAACAAGATAAACTCTTATGTACTACTTTTTGTGTATACCTTACCTTGATTTGTATCTGTCATTTTCAGGGCACAGACCGTATAAGTCTGCCCAGCACTATCCCTGCCTCCCAACCACTGGCTCTGGCACAGACCGTAGTATGGCGCTAACAGCCTCTAGCACCGGCATTTGCTTCTGATCTTCCCCCTGTCAGGAATGCAAAGCACATTATGATGTCACTGGACATTTTTACCCTACCCAATCATTGGGTAGCAAACACTTTTTAAACTGCCTTGCCTTTGATTAGTTCCTGTGCTCATTAGCTGACTCCATTTCATTTCTATTTTCCTATAGGTAAAAACCATCTCTAACATTTAGGTCTCCTTTTACTAAGTGGTGGTAAGCCCAACGTGGGTTTACCACTCGCTATACAGGAAGTACCACCTGGCTACCATAGCAGCCCAGCGGTTCTTCCCACCCCTAGCGCGCTGTCATTTCCGGCACTACAAAAATGTCTTTATTTTTGTAGCGCTGGAGTGTACCCAGCGGTAATCAGGCAGTGCCGCATGCTTCCCGGTTAACGCGGGAGTCCTTACCACCATCTCAATGGGTGGCGGTAAGGGCTTCCCCCCAAATTGGCTTTACTTGCCACACAGCCATTTCCTGCAGGAAGACGAGACTTCCGTTTTACCAACTGCAGTAAAAGGGGTCCATGGCATGCATGTAAAACACATGCTGATGCCAGCACCAGCCCCCTTTTGCTGCAGCTTGGTAAAAGGGGCCCTTAGTGATGTACTTATTACACAGAATTTCACATAAATATTGCCATTACCATGTGCACATCTTTGTACCAAGAAAGAGTTCAGACATCAATCAAGGGGCAATTTTCAAACAACCCAAGTAATTGCAAACTAAAGACATTTTTCGTATGGAAAGCATGTTTGGCATGCAGGAAATAGCTCATATAAAACTGTACAACCAAATACATATATACAAACTAGTGCAACAAAGCCCGTTTCGTCAAAAATGAAACGAGTCCTAGGAAGGCTCTCATCTAAGCGATTTCTCCTCTTTCCCCTGCCCTCCCCCCCATGTTCAGCGATTCTTCCCTCCCCTCCCATCCCTTCCGTGTCCTGCGATTCTGACCTCCCCTCCATGTGCAGTGATTCTCCTCTGCCTTGCAATCCCCTCTGTGTCCCGCGATTCTGGCCTCCCCTCCATGTCTAGCGATTCTCCTCTGCCCTGCCCTCCTATCCATGTCCCACGATTCTCTCCTGTCCTCCCATCCCATCCATGTCCATCGAATCTCCTCTGCCCTGCCCTCCCCTCCCCTCGATGTCCCGCGATTCTGTCCTCCCCTCCATGTCCAATGATTGTCCTGTGCCCTGCCTTCCCATCCCATCCATGTCCCGTGATTCTCCCCTCCCCTCCCCTCCCCTCCCCTCCATGGCCCGTAATTTTTGCCTCCCCTCCATGTCCAACGATTCTCCTCTGCCCTCCCCTCCTTGGCCCGTAATTTTTGCCTCCCCTCCATGTCCAACGATTCTCCTCTGCCCTCCCCTCCCCTCCCATCCATATCCCACTATTGTCCCCTTGCCTCCCATCCCATCAAAATCCAGGTCGGAGCGGCAGCAGGCAGGCTGGGCACTGGATCTTTGGATGTTTTTGCAGAATGTTTAAAATCTGATTTGGACGTCATATCAAAAATGCCCCTCCACATCAAAACAAAAATAATCCCCTCTTAATACATACTGTATTCTGCTAGAATCATAAGAAGTTCAAAAGATATCCTATTTAGCTTATAGTGTTTTAGCAAGGTTTGTTTGATAATTTCTAAAGCTTCTGTCTGAGGGATATTTGTGTACAAAGCATCCACATCCATTATAGCCATAATGAAATCATTTCCTACATTCATTGTTTCCAAAAAATGAATCATATCTGTGATCTCATATGTATGATGGTATTGATGGTGTACAATCAGTCTCACAAATTCGTCTAGAAGTACGCCAGCCAGGACTCTTAGGGCTTTGCAAGATTTTAGAATGGCAATACCCCATATTTCTAGGCCTTGTTGGCAATCGACACACTCTGCTGCTTTTTTCTAGTTGGCTCCTGTTATGTTCAGGAGTAGTGAGCCCTTGGACTACAGTCGTAGGCCCGGCTGCAGCAGACAAGTCACCTCTAAGTCCAAGGCAACAGAGAAAAAGCAGAGATCCAAATGTTAGGTGAGACTGGAACTCAGGACATGGCAAAGCAAGTACACAGGACCAAGCAAGGCTGGAACTCAGGACTGAGCTAGGCTGGAACTCTGGACCGAGCTAGGCTGGAACTCTGTAATGAGCAATGCTAGAACTCAGGAACTGACTCAGCTGGAACACAGAAGCCAGCGAGCCTGGAATTCAAGAACAAGCAAGGCTGGAACTCCTGCAAAGGCACCAAAAGAACATCTGGGCTTCCGTGAAATATGCCCAGACCGCTGATGTCATCATGAATGTGCCCCTGGAGGTTCCCGCCGCTAGCCCGATAAACAAACGATAACAATAAGAAGCTTGAAAATAATTACTATTAAATAATAATTGCAGTGCTCAGAACCGTGACACTTAGCCAATAATGGACGAGCCTCCACCATCCAATCATTGCACTGCCTGTGGGTTATTGTGCTAAATTAGCTTTATAAGTCTCACCTGTGTTACATTTCAAAGTAATTAGTCTTGACAATACCATGTTTTTTGAGGCCGCAATATGCAAAAAAGGTGTTACTTATCTTAGATGATCAGAATAACAGTTGACTTATCCCATAGAACTCATTAGGTTGTCAAAAGATGAGGCTCAAGTAGTCCATCATTGGAAAATCACTCCCTCGTGATATCCTGGTGTTCTCATAAAACAGTCCAAAGTGAAATGTCTCCAATGAAATATACAAAACCAATAAAAGCCACCATTCATAATGAATCTCAAAACAAGGGCGTGTTTCATGTTTTCAGCATCATCAGGAGATTCTACAATATAACATACATGAATCAAACAAAAATTTTAAAAATCAAAAACCTTACTCTATTTATATAATGCACTAGAAAACTTGAAATTCAATATTACCAAATAGTGTTGTTCAAAAACAGTTTATTTGCAAAGCTGGGTGGAGAACTCAAGAGGTATCACCACTCAGCTTGTCTAGTAAAGTGAAAATGCCAGCACATGCACTCTATAAATCCTATAACCACTGTAAAAACTTCCCAGAAAAAAACTATGGATGGTAAAAATGGACAAACTTTGTCAAAACACCGACTATTCCACTTTTTTGTTCAGTCCATAGGGAATGATGGTATTCCATTTATAGTCTCTTTTCAAACAGAGCGGTTACCCTGACAGGGTCATTAAGAGAGCTCACAAGAGGGCAATTAATGCTCAACAGCAATGGTTATTTTGTTCCTCTTCCAGAACAGAGGAGACAGGACCTTATGATAAACCAGTGTGTATATTACCATATTCTAGGCAAGCACAACAAATCAGTCGCATAATTTGCAAACATTGGTCTATCTTGCAATTATTGCCTGATTTTGACAATTTATCTGGTTTGCCTACACCAGGCATAAAATCCTTGGAGAGTTGATGAGCAATCTTTCAATCTGAGAATGAACAGCCTCGATCGGTAGAACATTCCCCTTGTGGACAATACGTTTTTGCAGATGTTCTTTCACCACTGATACGTTTGTGAATCCTCACTCAAAAAACGTTTTACATTACATTCAAAAACTAATTGTAATTCTGTGCAACTTATTTTTGCTATTGTATGTCTGTGTCATCTCATATATATTGGTCAAACTAAACACAAATTAAAGTTACGAATAGCCAAACACCTTAGCAATATTCGCAACTTGAAAGTGGAAGCTCCACTAGTGGAATATTGGCAGACTACACAATATTTGATTTTTGATTTGCAATTTGTGGCCCTACATCAGGTTACCTTACCTTGGGAAGGTGTTGTTTCTTTGATACTACTGAGACTTGAACAGAGACTTATATATGAATGGAACACCATCATGCCCTATGGGCTGAACAAAGAAGTGAGATGGTCGGTGATATGACAAAGTTCTTCCTTTTTATACCATCTGTAGTTTTTTTCTGGGAAGATTTTACAGTGGTTATAGGATTTATAGAATGCATATGCTGGTGTTTTCACTTTGTTAGGCTGAGTGGTGATACCTTTTGAGTTCTCCACCCAGTTTTGCTGATAAACATTTTTGAACACCACCATTTGGTAGTACTGAATTTCAAGTTTTCTAGTGCATTATATGAATAGAGTAAGGTTTTTGATTGATTTTTTTTTTTATTTTCATTTGATTCATGTATGTTATATTGTAGAATCTCCTGATGATACTGAAAACATGAAACATGGCCCCGTGTTGAGATTCATTACAAATGGTGGCTTTTAATGGATATGTATATTTCATTGGAGACATTTCACTTTGGACTGTTTTATGAGAACACCAAGATATCTTGAGGGGGTGATTTTGCAGTGATGGACTACTTGAGCCTCATCTTTTGACAACTTGATGAGTTCTATGGGATAAGCCAACTGTTGTTCTGATCATCTAAGATAAGTAACATTTTATTTATTTATTTATTTATTTATTTATTTATTTATTTATTTATTTATTAGGATTTATTCACCGCCTTTTTGAAGGAATTCACTCAAGGTGGTGTACAGTAAGAATAAATCAAACATGAACAATAGACAATTACAGCACTAAAAATATTCAAATAACAATACAAAGCATGGCTTAGAGGGGCATAATCGAAAGGGACGCCCAAGTTTTCCTGGGGATGTTGTTGCAGGATGGCCCCGTGAAGGGGCGGGGAAACCCATATTATCGAAACAAGATGGGCATCCATCTTTTGTTTCGATAATACGGTCAGGGATGCTCAAATCCTGAAATTTAGGTCGACCTTAGAGATGGTAGACTTGACCGTTTCTGATTTTCAGCAATAATGGAAACCAAGGACACCCATCTCAGAAACGACCAAATCCAAGCCCTTTGGTCATGAGAGGAGCCAGCATTCATAGTGCACTGGTCCCCCGGCATGCCAGGACATCAACCGGGCACCCTAGGGGGCACTGCAGTGGAATTCACAAACTGCTCCCAAGTGCATAGCTCCCTTACCTTGTGTGCTGAGCCCCCCCCAAAACCCACTACTCACAACTGTACATCAGTATCATAGCCCTTAGGGGTGAAGGGGGGCACCTAGATGTGGATGCAGTGGGTTTCTGGTGGGTTTTGAAGGGCTCACATTTACCACCACAAGTGTAACAGGTGGGGGGGGGGGGGGGGGAGGTCGGCCTGGGTCCGCCTGCCTGAAGTGCACTGCACCAACTAAAACTGCTCCAGGGACCTGCATAATGCTGCGAGGGACCTGAGTATGACATTTGAGGCTGGCATAGAGGCTGGCACAAAATATTTTTAAAGTTGTTTTTTGAGGGTGGGAGGGGGTTACTGACCTTTGGGGGAGTAAGGGGAGGTCATCCCAGTTCGGGCACCTTTTTGAGGCTTGGTCATAAGAAAAAAGGAACCAAGTAAAGTCGGCCAAGTGCTCATCAGGGACGCTCTTCTTTTTTCCATTATGGGTCGAGGACGCCCATCTGTTATGCACGCCCAAGTCCCACCATTGCTACGCCTCCGACACGCCCCTGGTAACTTTGGTCATCCCCACGACGGAAAGCAGTTGGGGACGCCCAAAATCAGCTTTCGATTATGCCGATTTGGGCTACCCTGGGAGGACGCCTATCTCCCAATTTGTGTTGAAAGATGGGCGCCCTTCTCTTTTGAAAATAAGCCTGATAGTATACTACTAACAATGTCAACACAATATGTAATAGAACATTTTAATTGACAATGTAGGTTATAAGCAAAGATGGAAAAGATACATAGGTAAGAGAGTAAGAGGATTTAGAAAGTAAGGTGACTAATTTAAAGAAAGTTGCACGTGAGATGGTTAACATATAGATAGATAACCGAGTAAGAGGTTTGCACCAATGTTGTTGTCATAGACCATGCAGCCCCATTAACCCCAGCTTTCCCTCAGGCCAGCATTGGTATAGGATAATGGGCAGATTGTGAACCCCCAGTGGACAAAATACAATGAACTTGGTATTGTTGAGACTGATTACTTTGAAATTTAACAGTAGGTGATGGTCATGAAGCTAATTTAGCACAATAACCCATACAGTGCAATAATTGGATTGTGGAGGCTCGTCCATTATTGGCTAAGCTTCACGGTTCTGAGCACTGCAATTATTATTTAACTAGTGAAAAAGGCCCGTTTCTGACAGAAATGAAACGGGCGCTAGCAAGGTTTTCCTCGGAGTGTTTATGTTTGAGAGAGTGTGTGTGAGATTGACTGTGTGAGAGAGAGTGAATGTGCGAGTGTGTGTGTGTGACAGAGTGAGACTGGGTGTGAATGTGTCCGTGAGAGAGAGAGTGTGTGTGTGAGAATCAGAATGTGTGCCAGGGGCCCCTCCCTCCTCCCTCCCAGGTCCAGGGCCCCCCCCTCCATCCCCCCTCCCTCCATCCCTCCGAGTTCCAGGGTCATCCCCCCTCCCTCTGAGTTCCAGGGTCCCTTCCAATTTCAGGGTCCCCCCCACCGTCCCTCAGAGTTTCAGGGTCCCCACCCTCCCAGTTCCAGGGTCACCTTCCCTCCCTCCCTCCCAGTTCCATAGTCCCCCTCCCACCCTCCCAGTTCCAGGGTCCCTCCCCCTCCCTCCCAGTTCCACAGTCCTGTCCACTCCCTTCCTCCCTCCCTCCCTCCCTCCCTCCAAGGTGCTTGGGGGGGAGGGGTTGCTATTTGCTGTCAACCTAAGGAGACACTGCTTCTGGCATCCACCAGCTAAGTCCTGTCCTGACCCAGAGGCAGCTGGAGCTCCCTCATACTCTTTCAGTGGCACACATTGACAGGCAACGGCGGGGCTGACGCGGCAACGGCGGGGCTGATGCAGCCACGGGCACTTACCTGGATAAACTTTGTATTGTTGACAAATGATCTGAAAATACAGAGTTTAAAATTGCTGTTTCTACCACGTAGAATAATTTTTCAAGCTGTTTTAGTGATATTTAATTTAGATTTCATGATATTCATATGTACAGATGGGAAGCTTTCAAATAAATTAAAAAGGTGTGCAGTAAGAATCCAAGAACAAAAACCTTTTGTCCTTTACCTGTTAAGGCGCAGTTTATCCAGTAGAAACAGCTTTAGACGTGTTTCAGATGGAAGAAGGAAAAAAAAACGACAATGTGGATCAGCAGCTCCTAGGTGTGCTTGGTTTTGAGTGTATGGGAATGACGGCTGTGTTGGTGAGTGGAAACAGAGATTAACCAATGGGCTTCCTTGCTTACAGTGTAGTTGATTGGGTCACTTCCACTCGTGTGTAGTAATCGTCCTGCAGCATGGCCGGAGTCGGGGAGGAGAGGGAGGGCGGCGGAACGGTGAGCGAGCAGTTGTGGGAGGGTGGGTGAGAGGGACTGTGGGCTGTGGGACGGGGTCCAGCAGTGATTTTGCTTCGTTTTGAGTGTATGGGAATGACGGCTGCATTGGGGAGTGGAAACAGAGATTAACCAATGGGCTTCCTTGCTTACAGTGTAGTTGTCGTCATTATGACCCGCCCTCGATGTCATCACGTTTGACGCGTGGGCGGGGCAGACACTCATGGAGGAAAAGCGATCTCAGCCACTTCACTTTTAGAACGTTGGAGGTGCGTTTTATATAGAGAGACAGTAATTATTTTCAAGCTTCTTATTGCCCCACCCAAGCCATCTGTCCAGACCCCAAGAAAACCTGCATTAAAGTGTGTCCTAGCTGAAGCTCATGCTCCCAAGAGAAAGGCCTACCTAAGAGAAATTAAAATCCTGCACTAAGTACTCTCGTCCTAAAACCTGGTGAGGGACGTTATGGTACTGGGGCCGCTTGATAACAGTGATCATAATATGATCAGTTTTGATATCAACCTTGAAGTAACTATACACAGGAAGTCAAATACATTAGCGTTTAACTTTAAAAAAGGAGACTATGATAAAATGAGAAGAATGGTTAAAAAAAAACTTAGGGGGGCAACTGAGAGGGTAAAAACTGTATAACAGGCATGGACGCTGTTCAAAAATACCATCCTGGCGGCCCAGGCCAAACATATTCCGCAAATTAGAAAAGAAAGACAGAAGTCCAAAAGACAGCCGGCGTGGTTGAAAAGTGAGGTGAAGGAAGCTATTAGGGCTAAAAGAAACGCCTTCAGAAAATGGAAGAAGGAACCGTCTGAAAATAACAAGAAGCAGCATAAAGAGTGTCAAAGCAAATGCAAGGCGCAGATAAAGAAGGCCAAGAGAGATTACGAAAGAAAGATAACATTAGAGGCAAAAAAAAACATAGCAAAAAGTTTTTTCAGTATATTAAAAGCAGGAAGCCGGCAAAAGAATCGGTTGGGCCGCTGGATGACCGAGGGGTAAAAGGGGCAATCAAGGAAGATAAAGACGTAGTGGAGAGATTGAATGAATTCTTTGCTTCCGTCTTCACCGAGGAAGATTTGGATGGGATACAGGTGTCGGAAATGGTATTTCAAGCGGACGAGTCGGAGAAACTTAAACCTGGAGGATGTAATGGGGCAGTTCAGAAAACTGAAGAGTAGCAAATCTCCTGGACCGGATGGTATTCATCCTAGAGTACTGCTAGAACTGAAAAATGAGCTTGCGGAGCTACTGTTAGTGATATGCAATTTATCCTTAAAATCGAGCATGGTACCAGAAGATTGGAGGGTGGCCAACGTTAACGCCGATTTTTAAAAAAGGTTCCAGGGGAGATCCGGGAAATTATTGACCGGTGAGTCTTACGTTGGTGCCGGGGAAAATGGTAGAGACTATTATCAAAAACAAAATTACAGAGCACATCCAAGGACATGGATTACTGAGACCGAGTCAGCACGGCTTTAGTGTGGGGAAATCTTGCCTGACCAATTTACTTCAATTCTTTGAAGGAGTAAACAAGCATGTGGACAAAAGGGGAGCCGGTTGATATTGTGTATCTGGATTTTCAGAAGGCGTTTGACAAGGTACCTCATGAAGGTACAGAGGAAATTGGAGGGTCATGGGATAGGAGGAAATGTCCTATTGTGGATTAAAAACTGGTTGAAGGATGGGAAACAGAGAGTGGGGTTAAATGGACAGTATTCACAATGGAGAAGGGTAGTTAGTGGGGTTCCTCAGGGGTCTGTGCTAGGACCGCTGCTTTTTAATATATTTATAAACGATTTAGAGATGGGAGTAACTAGTGAGGTAATTAAATTTGCTGATGACACAAAGTTATTCAAAGACGTTAACTCGCAACAGGATTGTGAAAAATTACAGAAGGACCTTACGAGACTGGGAGTCTGGGCGGCTAAATGGCAGATGACGTTTAATGTGAGCAAGTGCAAGGTGATGCATGTGGGAAAAAAGAACCCGAATTATAGCTACGTCATGCAAGGTTCCACGTTAGGAGTTATGGACCAAGAAAGGGATCTGGGTGTCGTCGTCGATAATACACTGAAACCTTCTGCTCAGTGTGCTGCTGCGGCTAGGAAAGCGAATAGAATGTTGGGTATTATTAGGAAAGGTATGGAAAACAGGTGTGAGGATGTTATAATGCCATTGTATCGCTCCATGGTGCGACCTCACCTTGAGTATTGTGTTTAATTCTGGTCGCCGCATCTCAAGAAAGATATGGTAGAATTGGAAAAGGTGCAGCGAAGGGCGACTAAAATGATTGCGGGGATGGGACGACTTCCCTATGAAGAAAGACTAAGGAGGCTAGGGCTTTTCAGCTTGGAGAAGAGACGGCTGAGGGGAGACATGATAGAGGTATATAAAACCATGAGTGGAGTGGAACAGGTGGATGTGAAGCGTCTGTTCACGCTTTCCAAAAATACTAGGACTAGAGGGCATGCGATGAAACTACAGTGTAGTAAATTTAAAAGAAATCGGAGAAGATCTTTCTTCACCCAACGCGTAATTAAACTCTGGAATTTGTTGCCGGAGAACGTGGTGAAGGCGGTTAGCTTAGCAGAGTTTAAAAGGGGTTTAGACGGTTTCCTAAAGCACAAGTCCATAAACCACTACTAAATGGCCTTGGGAAAAATCCACAATTCCAGGAATAATATGTATAGAATGTTTGTACATTTGGGAAGCTCGCCAGGTGCCCTTGGCCTGGATTGGCCGCTGTCGTGGATAGGATGCTGGGCTCGATGGACCCTTGGTCTTTTCCCATTACTTATGTACTTATGTAAGCTGCATTGAGCCTGCCATGAGTGGGAAAGCGCGGGGTACAAATGTAACAAAAAAAATATATTGCTATCTTACTGTTCTATCACAAACAATGAATGTCCCACTAATCTTACTATTCTGCCATGTACTGATAAGTCTTGCTACTAAGTTTACCTTATTGCTTTTTGCCATATCAATATATCTAACCTTCCATATTACATATATTTTTATATTACCAACAAATTGTAATATATTTCCAAAGTGTAGCATTCTTCTCTCATATTGCCAGTAAAAGCTTCATGAGAACCCTTTTCTTTGTTTTAGGACCACTTTAGGACAACATCGTACTCCAAACAGACAAAACAAGCCACAAACTCTAACCACAGTAATTATTACCTAATCACCTTATTAGCCCTACAGGTCTGAAGCAGGGGCGTAGCCAGACACTCAATTTTGGGTGGGCCTGGGCCCAAGATGGGTGGGCATAAGAACTCCGCCTTGTCCCACAAGTGATTTGGTCTCGCCCTCTCTCGCCTGCATGCCATATGATCTCTCAAACATCCCCCCCCCCCCCGCATACCTTTTAAATAGTAGATTTTCATTAGCAGTGAGCAGCAACTAGTACACACTGCTCATGTTGGCCCCACAGCATGTATCAGTTGCTGCTCGCTGCAGGTGAAGATCTGCTATTTACAAGGTATGCAGTTGTTGAGAGTTTTCGGCTGGTGGGGCTTGGGATCCCTGCCAGCCACATCATAGGTGTGCTATTCTGAGTGGGCCTGAGCTCAAAGTGGGTGGGCCTGGGCCCACCTGGGCCCACCCTTGGCTACGCCACTGGTCTGAAGCCTCTCTGATAGGAATATCTTTTCCAGGATCTTCACTCCAAGCTCTCATCCACTTCCAGCAAGGCATGAGCCACCAAAGCATGCAGCACATTCATGATTGCCATGCAGGCGTCCAACCACCACGGGTTGTTCTGACCTGGTTTTACAGCCTGCCTCACTGACACAGACTACTTAATAATTACTATGGATTATTTTGGATTCGTATTAGGTAAATGAGACTTTTATTAGAGGTACATTATTGTCTAAGATACACAATGATTAAGCTATATACCCAATGATTAAGCTATAACTAAACAATACCTATCTATAGTTAAAAAGAAACAATCATTACATCACTGGTCACTACATCCAAGCAAAGCTAGCAGTTTCTAGACCAGGAAAAGAAGCAATAATACACTATACATATATCAAATCTATACATACATCACGTCCTTAATCTCTACATCCAGGCTCTTATCAGCTATGAGGCCCCTGTTCACAGTGGAAGCCAGGAGTTTCTCTGACCAGGAAATGTGGTTTTCTACGCAGTACGTACGTTACTTACAGACAAGCTCCCAATTTCACTGACAGAAATTCCCTTTTTTATTAGGCTTAGAACTCATGTTCAGAGCTAAGGAAAATTACAGAATGCTTGAGAATTTCTCTGTTTAGGTAAACAAACCGTACTGTGGGAATGTGGTCACATGTTTCTCAGTCCAGCTGGCCAGTCTGAACTCGAAACAGGCTCCACCTCTCCCTTCACATACCAAATTAATTAGAGCTGTCTTATCTTCTTCCACATTTCACATAAACAGAATTAGTTCTAATCAAAAATACAGACCCTGAGTGCACTTGTCGGTCAAGGCAGAGTTGAAAAACAATCTTTAAAATTTTCCATTACACGGGTGCAACTCACTGACCACAGAAACACACCACTGTGCATACTACTGTACTTTGTGAGACATAGCACCAACACCCTCACCAGTACACAGTAATGAGACACGTACCAGCTTCCCAAAACACTCACTCTCCAAGCACCAGCAAACAATCTTCACACACACAACAGCAGCAGCACAAAGCACTCTCCCATGAAGAGCACACAGCTCTCACACAAACAGCAGCATCACAGAGCAGTGACAAGCTGGGACTGAACAAACAGAGGAATAATGAGAGACAGGAGACAAGTAGGTAGGGATGTATAATGCAGGGGCGTAGCTACGGGTGGGCCTGGGTGGGCCCAGGCCCACCCAATCACAGTTCAGGCCCACCCAGTTTCTCTTGATGCTCCAATCGGGATTCGGCTGTAGTCTGGTTCCAGTCCAAGCAGCAGGCAGCTCTCAGCAGTGGCGTCTACCAAGGGCGGGTGCAGGTCGTTATGCTGCCATCCATGAACGTCTTCCGTGCGGACTGGTGCGGTGCTGCATGAGGTGACCCATCTCCCCCCCCCCCCCCCCGACGTGCGGTATCGCTCTCCCTCCTCCTCACCCGGCTGAAATGCGTTATCAATTGTCCGGCGGCAGCGCTTGCTTAACCAGCAGCAAATTGCTCCGGAACGTGGCCCAGGGGCGGGGCGGCCAGGAGGGAGGGGAGATGGAGTTCCGTGATGTCATGCCGCCCAACCCGGCACCCGCGCACGCTCAGGCTTGCGCAGGCCGTTTTGGGGCGATGGCCGGTAGTGCGTTTTGAGGCAGTTTGCAATGGGTTGAGGCAAAGGTGGGGGCTATTTTGGGGGAGGTGCTTGGATGAGGTGCTGCAGTTGCAACTTGCAGGGCTAAGGCAATTGCTTGGGGATCATTGTGGGGTGCGTTTTTTTAATATATGGGGCTATTAGTAAGATGGAAGTACAATAGTTTTTAAAGCTGGGGCAGTTTGCAGAGGGGTAGTTTTTGGGTGCAGGATGTTGAGGGGAGAGGGGATGGAGGGATGCCAGACCCAAGGGAAAAGAGTGGTGGAGAGAGGAAGGAAAGCAATGACAGGGGAATGGGAAAAAGGGGGGGGGGTGGAGAAAGGAGTGAGAGTGATGCCAGACCAAAGGGAAGCAAGAGGGGAGAGAAAGGTGGGATGATGAGGGAGAGGAGACTGGGAAAAAGCTGGATCTGGGGTGGGGGAGAACAAGATGCAGTACTATGAAGCAGGGGAGAGAAGAGGGAGAGAGATACTGGCCCTGGGGTGGGAGTGCAGGAGAGAGAGAGAGAGAAAGAAGGGTGAGGAACATGGGAAGGGGACACAGAGGGCAGATTCTGAACATGGGGGGGGAGGGGGACAGGGATGGGAACACAGAGAGCAAATGCTGAACACAGGGGGAATAGGGACAGGGACACAGAGGGGAGGTTATGGATAGGAGAGATAGTGAGTCAGAGGAAATGACAGTGGACATAGAAAAAAGTCAAATAGACAGAATATAAGCAGAAGATGGATATGGATGGAGTACATTGAGAGGAGAAATAAAGATGGAGAGGGGGGAGATACTGGAATGAATCATGTAAAAAGGAAAGAGGGAAACAGGCAGGATAGAAGGGAAAGAAAAGGCAGGCAGTGGATGGAGGAGGCAGAGAAAGCAGACAGCTGGATGAAAGGGAGAGAGAAAGAGAACAGATGCTGGATGGAAGGGAGAGAGTGAAGAGATGACAAGGAAAGCAGAAACCAGAGACAACAAAGGTAGAAAAAAAGATTTATTTATTTATTTGCCTTAGAATAAAGTAGTATTGTAGCTGTGGTGATAAATAGAAAATGAAAATAAGGTGATATGTTTGTTGGACTATTTTATTACATTTTTGACCAACTTTCCGAGACCAAAACCTCCATCCTTAGGTCAGGACAGGACCGTAACAGCAATATACTGTACTGACCTGAGGAAGGAGGTTTTGGCCTCTGAAAGCTAATTGAAAAAGTATTAGTCCAATAAAATGGTATTATCTTATTTTCTATGTTTTGTTTTATGTCTGTTTTTTAATTTGTAAAGTGTTGATTGGTATTTGTCAGTTTTTCCAAGTTTATTCTGCTATCTTTATATTTTGCACAGTACTAGGAGACATGCATCACTGTTTCTGTGGTGTTGCATTGTATGCGGAATCTGGCCTCTTGGGGGTTCAGTTTAATTTTTGTCTACATATTTCTATTTTAGTTTGTGGTTACTTATTCTATACTTGGTGAGGATGTATCTGTGTTCTATGTTTGTGAAAAAGACATGATTTTCTGTTGGCAGGATCATTTTTACTAATGTCTTGTTTAGTTTTACAATGGGTGTATTGATGTTCTAGTGCTCACTGCAATGTTTAAGATGTTGCGTTTCCTAGGTACATACTTGTTGTGTAACTCATATTAGTAAAAATAATATTTTCATATAGAGGAGAGGGTGTTAAAAAATACACTAGGTACGCCACTGGCTCTCAGTTCTATATTTTTAAATGTTTGATATAAAGCAATGTTTGAAGGATATATGCCATTGCTGTTATATTGCAGGATCTTGTCATGAGATGTTTTCTGTTATTGCAGACTTAAGTCTGGTCAAGTTTAAGATATGGGATAATGTAACTGGTTGTTTTTTTTTTTCCATTATCTATGTATGTGATTTATATTGATGCAGACTACTTACAAATCTATCATCAAATGTATTCTAAGGCTTTATTTTGTAGTATCCCAAGAAACACTACTCATACACACAGTGCCCACCCATATTAGTTCTGGGCCCACCCAAAATGGTGGGTCTGGCTACGCCACTGGTATAATGGTGTCGGGGTGTGGGGACACTGAGGATTTGGGGGGAAGGAGATGAGATACAGAGGAAGGGATGGGTGTGGTTGGGGAAGTATCAGGTGTGCACAAAGACTTGAGGACGTGAGACACAGAGGAGAAGTATAAGGCTCAAAATGTAAGTCAGAAAATGTAAGGCTCAGAAGATTCAGACTGGAGCAAACACACACAGGTAACAAAGCACTCAGCAACTCTCATTTCTCACAAATGACCACTTTCACCTCCCCCCTCTCCAACTCAGCAAAGTCACAAATGGATCTAAAAACAGGTTTACCCTGCACATAAGCATCTAAGTGGTTTACAAAATTAAGGTGTGACCTCTTGAATCTCATAAAAGCAAGTTAGGTTGCCTTGCTAGGTTGCTATAATCTACAACACTACCTCCCTTGTTTACAAAGCCGCACTAGCAGCTGCCACATTTCAATGCCGACACAGTCCATGCTGTGTTGGCATTACTGCACCGGCAGCTGTTAATGCGGCTTTGTAAACGGGGGGGGGGGGGGGTAGATGTTTGAGGAGCAGATGCTGATGAGTAATTTCACTTTTCATTTCAGTTTTCCCAGTTTTTCCATTCAATTTTTGACATGTTCAAGCTTCCATTAGTTTCTAATATTCACATGTGTCTTTTTAATTTGCTTTAGTGGTGAATCCTTCCACATTTTGGGGATGTAAACCTATGCCATTTGCAGGTTATATTACTCTCTGCCTCCAGAGTAACAATATGTCACTTCTGTTTTAGTTGTATCTGAAATATTTATAAGTTCACATTTTTATTGTTTTAGATGTATACCTAGCTGTGCAATTTTCTGCTTAATTATTTATGTAATTTATATTTAGTTTGATTTAATAAATGTATTTGTTATTTTTTTAGATGTTTCATTGTGTTATGTATTTATGCTGTCTGTTGCCCCTGATACATTACATTATTGGGCAAAACATGGCCATATTGGGCACTGTCTTTTAATTTATGCAAGTTTTGTAGTAGCATTAATAAATGTCAGTTTCAGTTCTCATCTGGTCTGTTACCCTATCTTCATTTCTGATTTGTCATACATTTAGCATAAAACTTTTCTTAAATTTGTGCTGATTGATCTGTTCATTTGTAGGTATGCTCCACTGGGTATCCTTTTCTTGATTGCTGGAAAAATCGTTGAGATGGAAGATATGGGTGTTGTTGGTGGACAGCTTGGGATGTACACTATTACAGTCATCATTGGTTTACTCATTCATGCTGTATTTGTGCTACCACTTCTTTACTTTCTGGTAACTCGGAAAAATCCTTGGACTTTTATTGGAGGATTGCTACAAGCTTTAATCACAGCTCTGGGGACTTCTTCAAGGTGAGAATTATGCTTTAAATATTCAAAGGAAGTTTATACAAACAGTACCAGGTCTTGAGTCTTTGTACATTTTGAAAGAGTAAAAAATCGATTTACGTTTACCTGTTCTACACCACTCAGTATTTTATAGACCTCTTTCATATCCCCCTCAGCCATCTCTTTTCCAAACCTCTTAAGCCTTTCCTCATATGAGAGGAGTTCCATCCCCTTTATCATTTTGGTCACCCCACTTTGAACCTTTTCTAATTCTGCTATATCTTATTTAAGATGCGGCGACCAGAATTGCACACAATACTCAATACCACTGAGCAATACAGATGCATTATACTATTCTTTGTCTTATTTTCTATCCCTTTCTTTATAATTCCTAGCATTCTGTTTGATTTTTTGGCCACTGCCACACACTGAGCAGAAGATACCTAGATCTTTTTCTTTGGTGCTGACTGCTAGCTTGGAGCCCAGCATCAAATAACTATGATTTGGACTATTCTTCACAATGTGCATCACTTTGCACTTGTCAACATTAAATCTCATCTGCCATTTGGATGCCCAGTCTTTGAACTTCATAAGGTCTTCCTGCAATTTTTCACAATCCACATGTATTCTAACAACTGAATAGTTTTGTGTCATCTGAAAATTTAATCACTTCACTCATCATTTCCATTTCCAGATCATTAATAAATATGTTAAATAGCACCTGTTCCAGTACAGATCCCTGGGGCACTCCTCTATTCATTCTCCTCCACTGAGAGAATTGTCCATTTAACCATACCCTCTGTTTTCTATCCATCGATCAATTCCTAATCCAGTGATTCCCAAACCTGGTCCTGGAGGTACTCCAGCCAGTTAGTTTATCAGGATATCCACAATGAATATCCATGAGAAAGATTTGCGTGCACTGTCTGCACTGCATGCAAATCTCTCTCATGAATATTCATTGTGGATATCCTGAAAAACCTGACTGGCTGGGGTGCTTCCAGGACCAGGTTTGGGAATCACTGTCCTAATCCATAACTGATCATTGCCTCCTATCCCATGGATTTTTAATTTTCTCAGGAGTCTCTCATGAGGGACTTTGTCAAAACATTTTCTGAACATCTAGATACACTACATCAACTAGCTCACCTTTAGCCTCATGTTTATAAGATTGAAACAAAACTTCCCTTGCCTACATCCATGTTGACTCTGTCCCATTAAACCATGTTTATCTATGCATTCTGTGATTTTATTTTTATAATAGTTTCCATTATTTTGTCCAACACTGACATCAGGTTTACTGGTCTGTAATTTCCCGGATCACCCCTAGTTCCCTTTCCAAAAATAGATGTTATATTAACCACCCTCCAATCTTGAGGTACTATGGACAATTTTAATGACAGGATACAGATTACTAACAGCAGATCTGAAATTTCATATTTGAGTTCTTTCAGCACCTGAACCAGATAAGGGTGTATACCATCTGGTCCAGGTGATTTACTACTCTTTAATATGTCGATTTGGCTCAGTACATCTGCCAGATTGACTGAGATTTCTTTCAGTTAGGGAGTCTTTTACTAAAGATTAGCTTGAGTTATCTGCACCAGGGCCCATTTTATTACTATGGGCCTTGCTGCAGATAACTCTAGTTAATCTTTAGTAAAAGATCCCCTTAGTACATAAGTATTGCCATACTGGGACAGACCGAAGGTTCATCAAGCGCAGCATTCTGTTTTCAACAGTGGCCAATCCAGGTCACAAGTACCTGGCAAGATCCCAAAACAGTAAAACAGATTTTATGCTACTTATACTAGAAATAAGCAGTGGATTTTCCCAAGTCCATCTTAATGGCTTATGGACTTTTCTTTTAGGAAATTATCCAAACCTTTTTTAAATCCTGCTAAGCTAACTGCTTTTACTACATTCTCTGGCAACAAATTCCAGAGTTTAATTACACGTTGAGTGAAGAAACTTTTTTTCTGATTCGTTTTAAATTTACTACTTTGTAGCTTCATTGCATGCCCCCTAGTCCTAGTATTTTTGGAAAGAGTAATCAAGCAATTCACGTCTACCTGTTCCACTGCACTCATTATTTTATAGACCTCTATAATATCTCCCCTCAGCCATCTTTTCTTCAAGCAGAAGAACCCTAGTTGCTTTAGCCTTTCCTCATAGGGAAGTCATCCCATCCCCTTTATCATTTTCGTTGCCCTTCTCTATACCTTTTCTAATTCCACAAAGAGGCATATTTTCAAAGCACTTAGCCTTCCAAAGTTCCATAGAAACCTATGAAACTTTGGAAGGCTAAGTGCTTTGAAAATATGCCTCTATATCTTTTTTATGATGCGGTGACCAGAGTTGAACACAATATTCAAGGTGCAGTTGCAACATGGAGCAATACAAAGGTATTATAACATTCTCATTTTTGTTTTCCATTCCTTTCCTATTAATTCCTAACATTCTGTTTGCTTTCTTAGACACCGCTGCAGACTGAGCAGAAGGTTTCAACATATCACCAATGATGACACCTACATCCTTTTTCTAGGTGGTGATTCTTAATGTGGAACCTTGCATCACATAGCTGTAGTTTGTGTTCCTCTTTCCCACATGCATAACTCCTCTTGTTGGTTGCTGGCCCATTTGCTCTAAGAAGCAGTCATTTATTACATCTAGGAATTTTACCTCCTTAGCACTCCCTGATGTGGCATTTAACCAGTCAATATTGGGGTAATTGAAATCACCCATTATTATTTGCCAAATTTGCTAGCTTTTCTAATTTCTGTTAACATATCTTCATCTGTCTGATCGTTCTGGCCTGGTGGACAGTAGAAGAGCCCTATGTATATATTCTTTCCTTGCCAAGACCTGTCGTTTCTTTCTTTACAACATCCGTAAAATCCGCCCCTTTCTTTCCGAGCACTCTACCAAAACCCTCATCCACACCCTTGTCACCTCTCGTTTAGACTACTGCAATCTGCTTCTTGCTGGCCTCCCACTTAGTCACCTCTCCCCTCTCCAGTTGGTTCAAAACTCTGCTGCCCGTCTCATCTTCCGCCAGGGTCGCTTTACTCATACTACCCCTCTCCTCAAGACCCTTCACTGGCTCCCTATCCGTTTTCGCATCCTGTTCAAACTTCTTCTACTAACCTATAAATGTATTCACTCTGCTGCTCCCCAGTATCTCTCCACACTCGTCCTTCCCTACACCCCTTCCCGTGCACTCCGCTCCATGGATAAATCCTTCTTATCTGTTCCCTTCTCCACTACTGCCAACTCCAGACTTTGCGCCTTCTGTCTCGCTGCACCCTACGCCTGGAATAAACTTCCTGAGCCCCTACGTCTTGCCCCATCCTTGGCCACCTTTAAATCTAGACTGAAAGCCCACCTCTTTAACATTGCTTTTGACTCGTAACCACTTGTAACCACTCGCCTCCACCTACCCTCCTCTCTTCCTTCCCGTCCACATTAATTGATTTGATTTGCTTACTTTATTTATTTTTTGTCTATTAGATTGTAAGCTCTTTGAGCAGGGACTGTCTTTCTTCTATGTTTGTGCAGCGCTGCGTATGCCTTGTAGCGCTATAGAAATGCTAAATAGTAGTAGTAGTAGTTCACACATGCAATTTCTATCCATAAGGATTCCACATTGCTGCCTGTTTCATGCAGAATTTTTATTTTGTTTGACTCAATTCCCTCTTTAACATACAGTGCAAATGCCTCCCACCTCCAATTTGATCTACCCTATCATTGCAATATAATTTATACCCTAGTAAAACAGCGTCCCATTCATTGTCCTCCTTCCACCAGCTGTCTGAAATACCTATTATATCTAACTCTTCTTTTAGTGCTAACTCCCCTATCTTATTTTTTAGGCTTCTAGCATTTATATACAGACACTTCAAAGTGTGTTTTTTTTCCTTGCATCTACAAGTTCCTAACAAATCTAAATCCCTCCTCCCTTCACCATCATCTCATCCACACATTGAGACTTCAGAGCTATGCCTGTCTTTTGGGTCCTGCATGTGGAATGGAGAGCACTTCTGAAATGCTACCCTGGAGTGTCTGGATTTTAGCTTTCTACCTAAGAGCCTACATTTGGCTTCCAGAACCTCCCTCCCACATTTTCCTATGCCGTTGTTACCCACATGTACTAAGACAACCGGCTCCTCCCCAGCACTGTCTAAAATCTTATCTAGGTGACGTGTGAAGTCTGCCACTTTTGTACCAGGCAGGCAAGTGACCAAGTGATCCTCACGTCCACCAGCCACCCAGTTATCTGAATGCCTAATAGCTGAATCTCCAACCAATACTACCATCCTAATCCTTCCCTCCTGGGCAGAAGCCCCTGGAGACAAATCCTCAGTATGAAAGGATACTATATTCCCTGGGGAGCAGGTCCTAGCTACAGGATAACTTCCTGCTTCTCCAATGTGATGCTGTCCCTTCAGGTGACCTTTCTCTTCCATGGCAGCACAGAGGTTGCCAGACTGAAGGTCTACTATGTCCCTGTAGGCCTCCTCTATATACCTCTCTGTCTGCCTCAACTACAGTTTCATTGTGGAAATCTTGAAAACCTGACTGGGTTGTGGCCCTCGAGGACCATGGTTGACCACCCCTTTGAAAAACAGCTCTTTTCTAAAATGCCAATCTGCACCTGTAAAAGCTACATTATACATGTGGGGATTATTCTAAAATAAAGGCCTATAGGGAAGATTTATCAAGGTGCGGTAAAAGTTCGCCCTTTACTGCACTTGATGCCCCATGGGATTCAGCAACCTGCAGGATCCCGGTACCATTATTAGAGGAATAATGCTGCTTGCGAGGCACTTCGCAAACAGTGTTATTCCTGTGGCCCAGGAGCATTGGATTGCAAAGCCATAGCCTGATGCTCCCAGGCCTGCAAAGCTGGTTCTCCCCAGGATCCCAGTAATCCCCCCAACTTCAGCCCCCCCCCCCCCGCACATGCCCACACTCCCCACCTACCCACCCCCCACCCCCACAGGGGCTGCCCTTCAAACTCATTGGTGGTCCAGGGGTTCTTTGGGAGTTCAGGGGAGTTGTCTGGTGGTCCAGGGGCATCCAGAAGTCCAAGGGGTCTTTGGCAAGAGTGATGCTGAACCATTTTTGCTCTGTGCTGCTCCGGCTTCCAAATATGACCCCTAACATTAGTCACACAAGACTACCACTTGGGACACCATTTGTAAGCTGGAGCAGTACAGGGCAGGAGCAATTGGGCACCTCTCCTGCTGAAGACCCCCTGGACTCATGAATGCCTCCTTGGTCCCCTGGGCAATCCCCCCAAACCCATGAAGACCCCCCTAGACAACCAATAACTTTGAAAGGTAGCCCCTATAGGAGAGTAGGCAAGCCTATGAGCAAGGGAGTAGGCTGAAGTCTGGGAGTCATCTGGAGCCTGGGGAAACCAACTCTACAGGCCCGGGAGCATCGGGGTATGACTTTGCAGCCCGATGCTCCCAGATGGTAAAATAATCCCAGAAAAAAAGCTGGGGTTATTTTACTGTACGTTCTGGGCCCTAATGTGGCATGCGGTATATCACAGCATGTAACATTAATGTCCTTGCATAGTAATGAGATGTGTAACCCATGATGACTTAATTATCATTGTAGTATTTTTAGTCAAGCGGTATTAGTGCGGTTTAAGTTGCGTTGGCCAAATAACGTGACTTAAAACCCTAACGCCACTTGATGAATTTCCCCTTATATGTACTAAATATTTTCAAAGTACTTAGACTTACACAGTTACAAGTTAGTAACCTATGGATCTTTGTAAGTCTAAGTGCCCCAAAGTCACCTAACTCTCTCATTGTTGAAACATATGTGGATTGTGTACCAAATGGAAAGTCTGACATTACTTTGCAGAGACCAGCTACCTGCCCTTTTTTTATCCATCTGGAAGCCTTTTCACTAGAATCCAGTAGAGGTCTAAACTTAAGGCAAGATAGGCCAAAGGGATTAGGGGAAAATGAGGATGAAGAGAGGGCACCGGAGCATAAATGTTCATATAATGTGAGGTGAAATGGGGATTATAGGTTAAAATATGGATAATTTCATGTGCGCCTTACTGTTCAACATAAGACAGTTGTCAATTTTATTGAACAAAGGCTAATAAAAAATAAAGCATCAGATCATTAAACTGTTCAATTATAACCTACATGATTATCTTTTCAGTTCTGCCACACTTCCCATTACATTTAAGTGTCTGGAAGAGAATAATGGAGTGGATAAACGTGTAACTAGATTCGTCCTGCCAGTTGGTGCTACTATTAACATGGATGGCACTGCTTTGTATGAAGCTTTAGCTGCTATATTCATTGCACAAGTCAACAACTATGACCTAAATTTTGGACAGATTATCACAATAAGGTAAGAAATGTACTGTCTTAAAGCACAACTACAATATAATATTATTAGCTTAATGGTAGTTTTAGTAAAGTAAAATTTTGCTGGTTTGAGTCTACTTATTATAGATTTTTCTTTCTTTGGAACTCTGTATTACAAAAGTTAAGCTGCATATTCAGTTTACAATCTGCACTTTAAGGTACCTCAAATTTAGTCCAGACTGAAATGGCACTGAAGCTAATTGAGAGATCTTACAATCCTTCTTTGTTCCTGAGGCAGTGGAGGGCTAAGCAACTTACCCAAGATCACAAGGAGTCACAATGGGATTTGAACTAGGCTTCCCTGGTTCTCGGCCTGTCTTACCATAAGGGGATAGGAAGCAATGCCCTTTTGCGGATTGCAATCTGGCTAAAAGGAAATGGACAGCAGGGCTGAATATCTATTATCCACATGAAAAAGGGTCAGTAGTGGAGTACCCCATGGGTCTGTATTGGAATCTGTGCTGTTTAACATATCTGGAGATAGGAGTAATGAGTGAGGTAATCAACATCATTATAGGTCGTTAAAACTGCTGATGAATGTGAGGACTAGCAGAAGGATCTTCTGAGGCTAGGAGACAGGGCATCTAAATGGTAGGTGGCATTTAATATGGACAAGTGCAGGATGATACACAGGGAAAAATTTTCCCAACTACAGGTACAAAATACTGGGTCCTGAATTAGGAGTCACCACCCCAAAAAAGATTTTGAAATCATTGTAGATAATTCATAAAGCATTTTTATTTATTTAGTAAAACTTGATATACCGCTGTGGCCTAACCAAATAGGCATAAACCCCTAGATTCTACATAGGACGCCTAGAGATCCGTGCCGAAATCCAAGCAGATTCTATAACAAGGTGCATAACTTAACAAGCTTAACAAGCTAATGAGCGCTGATAACAGCACTTAAACAATAATGAGCACTAATTGGCACTGATTAGAATTTACGCGCACAACTTGCTAAGCTTTTCTATAATGAAGTGCTCCAAACTTCTAACACATGCAGACAAAAAGGGGCATGGTTATGGGCAGGGAAATGGGTGTTTCATAGGCATTCTGAAATTTATATGAGTAGTTATAGAATATGGCCCAATACACACAAATCTGTACGCCAGGATTTATGCCACATTTTCGCTGGTGTAAATGGATGCACATAGTTTTAGGTGCTGAGATATCAACTGAGCATATTCTATAATCAGCGCCTAAATCTAGATAGCAATTATAGAATACACTTTGATTTCAGTGCTGATTTTTTAGGCGCCATATATATAGAATCTCCCCCAAAACGGTTTACATAATAAAAAAATCTAAAAACAGTAGCGTATACATAAAATACATGCCATCAAAAAAGAGTCTTAAAACAAACAAAAAAGAAAGAATTGCATCTTGAGATAGAAGGGAAGGTTAAAGTGAATAGATGGGTCTTCAGTGTTCATTTAAAGGTGTGGAGAGAGGGATGATTATAGATACTGGATGGAAGATTGTTCCAAAGTTTGAGACCAGGATAACTGAAAGCGGTGTCATAGGTAGTTGTTAGCCGGAGTTGTGTTGGGGAGGGAAGGGTAAGAAGGTTATGGTCAGCCCAATGTACAGACTATTGACTGTAGACCAGACACCGCTACGTGTATATGGCTTCTCATGGGTGGAGACTTGAAAGATAAAAATGTCTTTCTTTAGATCCCAATGCAATCCAAGGCTTCTCTGAAGTGGAAGGGTGTCTACTCTTAGATCTAGATCCTTTAAATCTTTGACATGATCCTCTGCAGGAAATGATCTCATTACTTCTGGACTGTTGGAGGCAATTTTATGAAGTCTCAGACTGGCCTCTGCCAACATTGTTTGTGTTCTCCATAGCAAGTCAATGGCTTCTCCTATGGTAGGTAAGGACTTCAAACCATCGTCAACATAAAAGTCTCTCTCAATGAAGCATCTGGTATCTCTGCCATATTTCTTGAGCTGTCCTTCTAAGCACATAGGTCGCTACTGCAGGTGATGGACTGTTTCCAATGACATGAACTCTCATTCTATATTCTACAATTTCCGTTGATATCATCACAGTACCACAGAAATCTCAAGTAATTTCTGTACTTTGGGTGTAAGGCAAA
Source organism: Microcaecilia unicolor (assembly GCF_901765095.1). Lineage (NCBI taxonomy): Eukaryota > Metazoa > Chordata > Amphibia > Gymnophiona > Siphonopidae > Microcaecilia > Microcaecilia unicolor. Next base: position 72,274,823 of record NC_044032.1, read on the forward strand.
ACAGTAGAACATTTGCTGAATATCTGCTGTTATGGCGATGGGTTCCCTTCTGAAGCGTATGAAGAGGGACATTTTCGATATGACTCTAAGTCACACTTTGGACGTTTTGCGCTAAACATCCCAAATCTGAATTGCAAATGTAACCATTTTCAAAAAAGCAAAACATCTATATATATATTTTTTTTTTTTTTTTTGAAAATGTCATTTGTAACAAGGTTTTTTGCTTTGTCCATTTATCTTTTCAGGACATTTTCAAAAAAAATGTACAAGTGAAAAATGTAGAAATTCAAGCCATTTGGAATGTAGTGCAGACTGGTCCCCCAGACATCCAGAGTGGGCACCCTAGGGGGCACTGCTATGGATTTCATATAAATGCTTCCAGTTACACATCTCACCATTTCTCCATTATCTTGTCTGCTGAGCCCTCCAAAACCCACCCAAAACCTACTACCCCCAACTGTACACACCCGCTGCACAAACATAGAGAAGGGTGCATCTATATGTGGTACAGAAGGTTTCTGGTGAGTTTTGGACAGCTCACAGTTTCCACCACAAGTATAACAGGTAGGGAGAGGTATAGGCCTGGGTTCACCTTTCTACAGTGCATTGCAACCACCACTACACTACTCCAGAGACCTGCCTGCTGCTCTAATGGACCTGGCTATAACATCTGAGGCTGTCATAGAGGCTAGTGAGTACTATTTTTATATACAATTTTTGGGTGTTGGAGGAGTAAGGGAGGGGTCATCCCTGAATCTTTCCAGTGGTTATCTTGTCATTTAGAGCAACGTTTTCTGGCTTATTCATTAGAAAAACAGGTCTAGACCAAAATGTTGAAGTTTTTGCCCTAGACATTTTGGTATTTTTCCATTATGGCTGTAAAACGTCAAGGTGTTAGGCATGCCCTTAGCCCACCCTAATCCCACCTTTGAAATGTCCCCAACATTCCCCCTTGTGATTTGGATGTACTGCATACAAAATGCATAGATAGACTTCTGCAAAACAGGTTTCAAAAATACCAATTTGGATGTTTTGAGAAGAAATCTATCCAAATGGTGCTTTATAACACTTTTTGGGTGTTTTTCTGAATGTAAGAACATAAGAGTAGCCATACTGGGCCAGACCAATGGTCCATCTAGGCCAGTGTCCTGTTTCCAACATTGGCCAAGCCAGGTCACAAGTACTTAGCAGAAACCCAAATCGTGGCAACATTCCATGCTACCAATCCCAGGCCAAGTAGTAGCTTCCCCATGTCTGTCTCAATAGCAGACTGTGGACTCTTCCTCCAGGAACTTGTCCAACCCTTTTTTAAACCCAGATACGCTAACCGTTGTTACTACATCCTCTGGCAAAAAGTTCCAGGGCTTAACTATTCACTGAGTGAAAAATATTTCCTCCTATTTGTTTTAAAAGTATTTCCATGTAACTTCCTTGAGTGTACCCTAGTCTTTGTACTTTTGGAAAAAGTAAAAAAAATCAATTTATTTCTACTCGATCTATACAACTCAGGGTTTTGTAGACCTCAATCATATCTCCCCTCATCCATCTCTTTTCCAAGCTGAAGAGCCCTAGCCTCTTTAGCATTTCCTTGTATGAGAGGAGTTCCATCCCCTTTATCATTTTGGTTGCTCTTCTTTGAACCTCTTCCAATTTTGCAGTACTCAAGGTGAGGTCGCACCATGGAGTGATACAGAGACATTATAGTATTTTCGGTCTTATTCACCATCCCTTTCCTAATAATTCCTAGCATCATGTTTGCTTTTTTGGCCGCCATTGAACATTGAGCAGAAGATCATGTCAGACCCAGAAAGAAGAACATTGTTCAGTGAGATTCCTTGAAACTGAGCACTGGAATTGAACACAATCCTGATCTGGCCTGGTTTTTGTGGCTGGTACATATCAAAAGTAGGTAAGTATCAACATTCTTTGTTGTCTTTCAATGGTGGAGCTGGTTCTGCTTGGCCATTATTCAGCATGTTCAGAATGAATGTTGTATAGTGCTGTTTTCTCTCTGGTTTCATTCTCAGAGTTTTTTGCAATAAAGTGAGATGAGAGAGAGCTTGTTCTCTATTATTACATAATCGTGATCTGGGTATCTGGAATGGTAGCAGAGCCACCCAACTGTTCGACTCATCTTTGTAGAATTCCATATCCATAATTTTCAAGAACTCTCTATCTTCTACTGAAAGAGTTGATTTGTCATTACTCTTGGTGACTTTGAATACTGAATTTCCCAGATGTTCCCCTAACTCTGGTAGAGAGATATTCTGATCAGTAGTTGATCTGGGATCTGATTCTTCCCACCTGTAAACCTCATTCACATGGTGATGGTTATGACAAGTCTCGAACAAGGTGGTGCGCGTATTCTCCATGATGCACATTTTGTAGACTTTTACACTTGGTCTCCTCAATCTGTTAGGACAGACATTGCCTACTATCACTTATCTCATGGAGAGTCAGTAGGCATATGGAGCATCAGGTGGTCCTACATGTGACTCACAAACTCTGATCAAGGTTGGTGTGTCTCCTTCCAACAAGAGTAAGGTTTTGACATTTGGTTTCTGTGAGAGGGTTTATAGAACACTGCCCCTAACCCTTAAGAAAAGTCCCTCTCTAACTAGCTTGGGCCACCTTAAGAGCACTGATCCTGCCCCGGGAGGAAGTGAACTGGGAGGGGCAGAGTCAATACTTGGGAGTTTAAAAGACAGAGCCAGGCTAAGTTTAAGGAGGCTCAGGGAAGGAAGAACTGAAGCCAGGGATCTCATAGCTCCAAAGGCTGCAGATGCTCAGCTATAGGTTGCAGATGATGATGGTGTTGCGCAACTTCTGGTGTGGGAATTTCTTCCCGATTGTCAGGTATCTGATTACACTCAGTCGGTAGAAGGGTTTCGTTGCTACCATCCATTGCTTCTGTCATATATCCACTTGCTTTTCTCCTTGTCTTCTTTGTCCTCCCTGCACAGGTCTTGAGGTGGTAGGGATAGCAAACTCCCTGGATGTCAAAAAGGTCAAAGAATTCTGTCCTTGCCAGGGACTGATTACTCTGCTCATCTATGAAGACAAACATCTTTACTGCCTTTTCTGGTTGCCTCCTCCGCACACTTGTGTACTGTTTGGAGCAACAATCGGTGGTGATGCTTGCTTTACCTTCTTCTCCCCATCATGGCTTGACTCTGAGGCTGGGGTTCCTGTAGGCTTACTCTTGTCAGAGTGTAAGGCACTGACATGCTGGTCACTATTGCACTCTGTATGATTGATGGCTGCTTTACAGTGTTTAGCCATGTGCTTGGATGAAGAGCACCAAAGACTGGAGAAATAAATTCTTCTAAAAGCAAACGTTTATTAGGTAAAAAGAATCGACACAAACGCTGTGTTTCGGCCGCTAGGCCTGCATCAGGAGTCTACAAAAAAGATCACGTATATGTATATATATATATATATATATATATACAGTGGGGGAAATAAGTATTTGATCCCTTGCTGATTTTGTAAGTTTGCCCACTGACAAAGACATGAGCAGCCCATAATTGAAGGGTAGGTTATTGGTAACAGTGAGAGATAGCACATCACAAATTAAATCCGGAAAATCACATTGTGGAAAGTATATGAATTTATTTGCATTCTGCAGAGGGAAATAAGTATTTAATCCCTCTGGCAAACAAGACCTAATACTTGGTGGCAAAACCCTTGTTGGCAAGCACAGCGGTCAGACGTCTTCTGTAGTTGATGATGAGGTTTGCACACATGTCAGGAGGAATTTTGGTCCACTCCTCTTTGCAGATCATCTCTAAATCATTAAGAGTTCTGGGCTGTCGCTTGGCAACTCGCAGCTTCAGCTCCCTCCATAAGTTTTCAATGGGATTAAGGTCTGGTGACTGGCTAGGCCACTCCATGACCCTAATGTGCTTCTTCCTGAGCCACTCCTTTGTTGCCTTGGCTGTATGTTTTGGGTCATTGTCGTGCTGGAAGACCCAGCCACGACCCATTTTTAAGGCCCTGGCGGAGGGAAGGAGGTTGTCACTCAGAATTGTACGGTACATGGCCCCATCCATTCTCCCATTGATGCGGTGAAGTAGTCCTGTGCCCTTAGCAGAGAAACACCCCCAAAACATAACATTTCCACCTCCATGCTTGACAGTGGGGACGGTGTTCTTTGGGTCATAGGCAGCATTTCTCTTCCTCCAAACACGGCGAGTTGAGTTCATGCCAAAGAGCTCAATTTTTGTCTCATCTGACCACAGCACCTTCTCCCAATCACTCTCGGCATCATCCAGGTGTTCACTGGCAAACTTCAGACGGGCCGTCACATGTGCCTTCCGGAGCAGGGGGACCTTGCGGGCACTGCAGGATTGCAATCCGTTATGTCGTAATGTGTTACCAATGGTTTTTGTGGTGACAGTGGTCCCAGCTGCCTTGAGATCATTGACAAGTTCCCCCCTTGTAGTTGTAGGCTGATTTCTAACCTTCCTCATGATCAAGGATACCCCACGAGGTGAGATTTTGCGTGGAGCCCCAGATCTTTGTCGATTGACAGTCATTTTGTACTTCTTCCATTTTCTTACTATGGCACCAACAGTTGTCTCCTTCTCGCCCAGCATCTTACTGATGGTTTTGTAGCCCATTCCAGCCTTGTGCAGGTGTACGATCTTGTCCCTGACATCCTTAGACAGCTCCTTGCTCTTGGCCATTTTGTAGAGGTTAGAGTCTGACTGATTCACTGAGTCTGTGGACAGGTGTCTTTCATACAGGTGACCATTGCCGACAGCTGTCTGTCATGCAGGTAACGAGTTGATTTGGAGCATCTACCTGGTCTGTAGGGGCCAGATCTCTTACTGGTTGGTGGGGGATCAAATACTTATTTCCCTCTGCAGAATGCAAATAAATTCATATACTTTCCACAATGTGATTTTCCGGATTTAATTTGTGATGTGCTATCTCTCACTGTTACCAATAACCTACCCTTCAATTATGGGCTGCTCATGTCTTTGTCAGTGGGCAAACTTACAAAATCAGCAAGGGATCAAATACTTATTTCCACCACTGTATATATATATATATATGTATATGTGTATATATATATATATACATATATATATATATATATATATATATATATATATAATAAATTATAAATTTTCAAGATCTACATTGCCTTCCCCTCTCCTTCTCCTTCTCCTTCCTTCCTTCCTTCTTTCTTTCTTCTTCCCTCCCTTTTCCTCCTTTCTTCTTTTTCTTTTTCTTTTCCTTTTCACCTCCTTCCCCCCTCTTCTATTTTTTCTTTTTTTCTTTTTCACCTCCTTCCCCCCTCTTCTCCCCCTCTTCCCCCTCTCCCTTCCTCCCCCTCCCTTCCTCCTCTCCCCTTTTTCCTTTCCCCCCTATTTTTTCCAGTTCCACCCTTCCCCTTCCCCCCTTTTTTCTTTTTTTCCTTCTTCCTCTTTTTTCTTCTTTTTTCCCTTTGTCCCCTCCCCCTTTCTTCCTTTTCCCCTTTCCCTTACCCCCCACCTACCATCCCACCACACACCCCTTTTTTCCCCTTCCTTCTTTTTTCCCTTTCCCCCTGCCCCCTCCCCATTCCTCCTTTTCCTCCCTTCCCCCCACCTCCCTCTCCTTGTCACATATATTCTTTTTTTTCCTTTTTTCTCTTTTATCCATTTTTATATATTAATTTTTTATATATACTTTTCATATATTTAAATTTTTTTCTTTTTCTTTTTCATTTGTTTATATAGTTTTATATTGTTATTATGTCAAAAATTCTTTATCTTTTATTTTATATTGATTTATTTTTATTCAGCATCACCATTTAATTTCCTAATGTATTCAAACAATATTATTGTCATCAATCTTATACCACCTTGTCAGTATACTCCTTACATTCAAAACATTCGGTGTTGATTTAAAACAGATATATAAATATATATTTTTCTGCCTATTTATATAAGCAATCAAAGTATATCCATACGACATGTTGTCTTTATCATGTTTAATTATTAAATTATGTGCACAACGTATTTTCAATACCTTATTTCCTTTCCTTTTCACGCCACATGCATACATTTATGTGTGTGCATATATATTTATATTGTTTTATTTATTCCATTATGTGTGTGTATATATATATATATATATATATATATATATATATATATATATAGTTTTATTTATTCCAACTATGTTTTGTAAGTATATACATTCGATATTGCATTATCCTTCATTTATGTACACACATCTTGCCTTGAGAAGTATCCTCGTACATACGAATATTTTTTTTGTTTCTATTTACTATTATTATTTTTTCATTTATATATATATATACATATATATATACAATTTTTTTATATATATACCCAAATGATATCTATAAGGCATAATTTCCTCATTATAATTTATTATCATGGATGGCTGGTATCTACAGGCTGTGCAAACGCTATACACTAAGCCTACTGCGTCTATATTAATCAATGGAGTGTGAACAGACCCTACAGACATAGGGCGGGGTACTCGTCAAGGATGCCCCCTTTCACCCCTACTGTTTTTGTTGGCTATTGAGCCTCTGCTTCGAACTCTAAAGAAAGATGAGCAGATAAAGGGCCTGGAGGTGGGCGGAGAGGTAGTGCAGACTCTGGCATTTGCAGATGATTCGTTGGTGGTGATGAGAGACCCCCAGAATTCGTTGAAGCAGCTCTGAGCACAGATAGAACAATAAAGTGCTCTTTTGGGGTTCAAAATAAATGCACACAAATCACATTGGCTCACCATCTCTCCGGGGGTGGGAGACACAGGGCTAGAGGAGTTGGGAGTGAAGGAATCTGAAGATGCGATCAAGTACTTAGGAGTCCAAATCCCCCAGAACCTAGCTCAAGTGTGTGCCCAAAATGTGAACAGGTTACTGGAGGATATGGCAGACAAATTGAAGTTGTGGCAACCTCTACCGCTCTCTTTGCTTGGCAGAATAGCATTATACAACATGATGATCGTGCCTAGATGGCTGTATGTGTTTCAAACACTCCCACTCTACCTTCCAAGGAAAGTGGAACGGCAAATAAATAAACTATTGCAGAAATTTCTTTTGAAAGGAAAGAAAGCAAAAATTGCCATGCAGATACTGCAGATCCCAAGAGAATATGGGAGCCTGGGCCTCCTGAGCTTGCGATATTTAAAGGTAGCCTGTGGAATCAGACACTTAAATGACTGGTTTAGAAAGACAAGTGAATATTCAGCTATCCAGATGGAACTAAGCCTGTTTGGCTCGGACGACTTTACAGGATTTCTGCATGGTAGCAAGCACCACCCCCCAGAAGTCCTGCAGAAGTCACACATTTTGCCTACGATGATAGCAGTATGGAAATGGATCTGGCGCATGTATGGTTTCTCACCGAAAGCTACCCCCTATTTGTGTGGTAACCCAGGTTTTGAACCTGGGAGAAGCTATGCAGTATTCAACAAATGGAAGGAAAAGAGGATAGAATACCTGCATCATGTGCTCACAGACGAAGGACCTATCAGAACGTTCTCAGAATTGAGAGCCCAGTTCAAAATAAGTTCAGCGGACTATTTCCATTACTATCAGCTAAAACACTATCCAGCTTATAATCGAAAGAGAAAGACGCCCAAATTCCGACCTAAATCGGGAGATGGACGTCTTTCTCTCGCGGGCGCCCAAATCAGTATAATTGAAAGCCGATTTTGGGCGTTTCCAACTGCACTCCGTCGCGGTAACGAATAAAGTTGATGGGGGCATGTCGGAGGTGTGGTGAAGGCGGGACTGGGGCGTGGTTATCGGCCGAGGAGAGATGGACGCCCTTGGCCGATAATCGAAAAAATTAAGGCGTTTTTAGCGAGAATTTAGGCCACTTTTTTTGGACCCTTTTTTCTCATGAACAGGTCCCAAAAAAGTGCCCTAAATGACCAGATGACCACCAGAGGGAATTAGGGATGACCTCCCCTGACTCCCCCAGTGGTCACTAACACCCTCCCACCAAAAAAAAAAGAACTTTAAAAACTTTTTTTTTCCAGCCTGTATGCCAGCCTCAGATGTCATCCCCAGCTCCATCACAGCAGTATGCAGGTCCCTGGAGCAGTTTTTAGTGAGTGCAGTGGACTTCAGGCAGCTGGACCCAGGCCCATCCCCCCCTACCTGTTACACTTGTGGTGGGAAATGGGAGCCCTCTAACCCCCCCCCAAACCCACTGAACCCACATGTAGGTGCCCCCCTTCACCATTAAGTGCTATAGTAATGGTGTACAGTTGTGGGCAGTGGGTTTTGGGGGGGATTTGGGGGTCTCAGCACCCAAGGTAAGGGAGCTATGCACCTGGGAGGTAATTTAATGTTTTTTTCTATTTTTTAAAAGTGCCCCCTAGGGTGCCCAGTTGGTGTCCTGGCATGTGAGGGGGACCAGTGCACTACGAATCCTGGCCCCTCCCACGACCCAAAGCCTTGGATGTGGTCGTTTTTGAGCTGGGCCGCTTCGGTTTCGATTAGCGCTGAAAAATGAAAACGCCCAGCTCAAAGAACGCCCAAATCCAAGGCATTTGACCGGCACAAATTGTATTTTCGAAAAAAAAAAGATAGACGTCCATGTTTTTCGAAAATATGGTTCGGCCCGCCCCTTCATGGACCCGTTCTCAGAGATGGATGTCCTTACACATGGGCGTTCGCGTTCGATTATGCTCCTCCATGTATCCAGTTTGCCTTGGACAGACCTCACCAAGGACGTGAGGGAGAAACTGGCATCTGCCATATCGCTGGGGGCGCAATTGAAAGTACCAATGGCCTACCACCACCGCCAAATCCGAGATACAATGCCAGAACCAGACTATGCGGGCTATGCGGCAAAATGGAGCCAAGATCTGGGAAGCCAGATAACAGAGACTATGTTCAAGGACCATGTGCGGACACTCTGGCAGACTACAAAACTGGCAGAGTACTGGGAATTACAATATAAATTCGCATTAAGGATTTACGTGGCACCTAGAAGAGCATTCCATATGGGAGCATCACCGGATGGAGCGTGTGGGAAGTGCCATCAAGAAGGGGCCACGTTGGCTCATACGTTTTGGACCTGTCCAAGAGTAGCCTGGTTTTGGAGAAGCATGCTAAGGCAAGTAACAGAGCTCTGGTCTCGAAGATGGAACTATGATCCACAGCTGCTTTTTGGATATCCAAGGCTAAGCAAGCCCACACCGAAAGGACTTACAGACTTTGTAAAAAGAGCTACAGTGGTAGCAAAAAAAGCAATTTTACAGGAGTGGCTGGGGAATAAACCACCATCACTGCAATACTGGCAAACTCAAATGCTCATGCTTTTACGTACAGAACATTTGGAAGTGCGGAACCAGCCTCAGCTGAGGAAACAATTTGAATGCAGATGGGAACCCTTTTGGGACACTTTGACCCCAACAGCCCGGAGCCAGATACTGAACCTATAATCCTAGATGCTGCTGCTCACGCTGCCTCTGCTTGTTATTGGACATAGAAGGGGAGGGAGGGGAGGGTTTGTGGGAGGAAGGGGGATAAGGAATGGGGAGGGGTAGGGGAGTACTCTGGGGGGGGAATAAAAAGATAAAATACAAATATGATGGTATGTCAACAGTAATTGTGGAAACAATTATGCAATGTGAAATGTAACAGCTGATTGTGTGAACTTTAGTAAAAATGATTGAAACATAATTTATTATCATTTGTTTTGTATTGACCAAATGACGTGCATAAAATATTTCCACTATTGAATATCTTCTTTCAACATAATCAGATCACACTACTAGGCATACATGTATGTACATGTTTTTAGTTTTTAATCAATTATTTTTATTCTTTATTTTTAATTTCTTCTACAGAGGTTTTTACACAATCTTTCAGATCCTTTTTATTCTATATATTTTTATAATTTCTGTTTAGTTTTATTGTATTCTTTGCTATTATATATTTACACTATTTTACATATATATATATATATATATATATATCTCCAAATCAACTTATAGTTTAGTTGCTTGGACAGAATTTTTGCCTTCTGCAGAGTCCATATCTAGCCACCTCAGAGGCAAGGAGATGGTCAGAACCTCAGCTCAGCTGAGAGGTAAAGCTGTAATGCTCAAAGGGAAAGTGTGGGAATCAATTGTTGGGAATAATGCCTTGGGAAATGGTGAATAATTTTGATGGCATCACAGTAGATTCAAGAGAAATCATCTCCCTAGAACAGCTGCCGATCAAAAAGCATGCTAGGAAGACTGAGACTCTCTCACATAGCCCCCAGGGCAGAGAGGGAAGGCTGGCCCTAGCTCAGAGCTAATAACCAATAGGGATGGTGCAAACTATAGGGGGGAAGCCCAGTATATAGTGCTATCTATTACACAGACAACGCAATTGAAAACAATACTCATACAAAATATACATAACAAATACCCTTTCTCCGTGAATATGAGGGCAGAACACAATAATAATGGGTTATTTCAATTACCTTGAAAAAAAAACTTAGAGGAGTGGCCTAGTGGTTAGAGCACCAGTCTTGACATCCAGAGGTGTCCAGTTCAAATCCCACTGCTCCTTGTGACCTTAGTCAAGTCATTTAATCCTACATTGACTCAGGTAGAAAGTTAGATTGTGAGCCCTCTAGGGACAGGAAAATGCCCAGTATATCTGAATATAACTCACCTTGAGCTATTACTGAAAAAGGTGTGAGCAAAATCCATATTAATAATAAGTAGAAATTAGAAGTTTGCCAAAAAAGAAGTACAAAAATACTGCTAAGGTTGATTTGTTGCAATGGCAAGTGCTTCTATAAATACACTGAATTCAATAATGAACAACTCCTGCACTAAATAATTAACTCATTCAAAATATATTTCATTCAAAAAATATGGAGAAAAAGGACCTAAGAAAACAATAATATCAATATAGTACAGTAACATAGTAAATGACTGCAGATAAAAACCTGTATGGTCCATCCAGTCTGCCCACAGTATATCCAGTGTAAGTATTATAATCATATGTCAAAAACAACTCCTTATATTGTTTAAACTTTAGAGACAACTAATTCCATAGAAATAAATCTAACACTTCAGATATACCCGGCACAAAACTGGAAGCTAACCATAATGTAATTATATGTGATATAAAAAATTACTTATCTGCATATGGTATTGTGCTGCATTTCCACATCCCAACAAGGGCCTCGTTTCACTACACGTTGCTTCAAGGGATCTGGAATCTCATCAGCTGGGCTGAAATCTAATATGGCTTCCACTATTTTATAGGTGCCAACTATCTGAATCATCTAATCAAAAACCAATTTTTCACAATGTTGCTCTACCATTCAGCAAAACAAATAACACAAAAATAAATGTCAGAAATGCAAAAAGCTTAACTGAAAAAAATACATTCCATTCCATCATTTGACTTAAACCATTAGGACTGACAGAATCTAAGAAATAAATCAATCCTCTGCCAAAGTTGCCACTGAACATCTCTTCTTCATTCAGAAGGCTTCAAATGGTCATCAATAAATCTCCACCTACAAATGGCGTCAGAAAAAAATGAAGAATACACCCACTTCTTTTCAAAAAAAATAGCCATAAACAAATTAGGGCCATGGGAGCAAAGTTTCTCCCCTTCACCACCCATGAAAATTGTAAATAAAAATGTTGGTGAAAAATAAAATTATTTTTACTTAGCGCCATAGATGTTAACTTCAATAAAAAGTCAGTGGGTACAAGATGTGGAAGAGGACATAACTCCAAAACAGTTTGAACCGCTTCAGTTGTCTCTGACTGTGGGATGCATGTGTACAAAGAGTATACATCCAGCATTACTAATAGTAATGAATCCAACAATCCTTGCAAACCAGACAATAAATTTAATATATGTGTTGTGTCTTTGAAGTAAGCAGGATAGTAGTAAAAAAAAAAAAAGATGTAAAAAACAATTAACCCGTTCTTACAGGGATAGTGATGGATCAGATTTTGCTTCCACAGTTGCTAATTTGACTTTTTTTTTTTTTAGGTATACATTCTTGGGGTGGGCTTGAAAATTACTTTTGTACTTTCAGTTTTTAAATGGCAACACACACATACTTATAAAAATTGTTGAAGATCTGTACATCTGCTCCAAGGCAGGCATAATTGCTAGCTGCTTGTTTGGACGAGGATTGCATAAGTGATCAAAGGGGCAATTATGCTTACCTCTGTGGCATTCAGAACTATCTCAGTTTTTTTTCATTCAGTTCCTTAATTGGCTCCGGACATCCTGTTTTGTAAAGTCCAGCACTTACGAATTCAAACCCATGAGTGATGTTACTCTTTTTTGAACATCTTGGGTGTTCCTTTTTAGCCTCCAAAAATTAGTTAAGCTTATTTTGGTACTGTTAGCCGCCGTGATCTATAACTAGAAATGATTGGATATCAAGGATTTTAATAAATATAAACATCTTTCTTACTGCGGTGCTCTTTTTTGAACATTTATTTATTTAATAAAACTTGATATACTGCTGTGGCCTTAACAAATTGGCATAACACGGTTTACAAAATAGAAAATCTAAAAAATATATAATATATACATACAATTCAAGCATTAAAACCCCAAGTTTAAAATAAAGAGGTGAAATTATGTCATACAGTAGATGTGCCATCATGTGCACATGTATTCCCTGATATACTTATACATATTTTACAAAAGGGTCTACATTCAGTGAGCCTTTTATAAAATATTCAAGGAGCTGAGCACGCCCCAAACTAAACATCCCAATTCCTATATAGATACTCTATGCAAAATCATCCTTCAAAAAAAATGGAATAGACATGTGGAATGAAGTCATTGTTCAAAACAGAAGTGTAAGGCTATTTATTTATTTATTTATTTGGTTCACTTGTATCCCACATTTTCCCAGCATGTGCGGGCTCAATGTGGCTAACAAAGTTACAATAAAATTACATAATACAACAGGATATAATAGTTAATAAAAATGAAACAAATACAGTAATGTAAGCTGCTAAGTAAGAAAATACGGGTGGGAAATCGGGAGCAATAGAAGGGAAGCAGACAAAGGCAAAAAGCGGGAAATCTGACAGAATGGAAATAGGGGTTTAAAGAGTACAGGGGACTTTGGGATAGGCTTTACTAAACAAATAAGTTTTTAGCAATTTTTTTAATGTTGGGTGATCCGATGTCTCTCTCAGTTGTCTCGGCAAGGCATTCCAGGATTGCGGGCTGATGAATGAAAAAGATGAAGCATAAATTGACTTGTACTTTAGATTCTTGCAGGAAGGATAGTGCAAAATAAGATAAGTACGAGAAGACATCGATGAATTTCTGGGAGGTAAATCTATCAAATCACACATGTAAACTGGTGCTTCTCCGTAAATAATTTTATGTATTAAGGCGCAGATTTTGAATTCAATAAGGTCTTTAATGGGCAGCCAGTGAAGACTCTCATGGAGAGGCTGCACACTGTCGAAGCGAGTTTTTCCAAAGATTAGTCTGGCCATGGTGTTTTGAACCGTCTGGAGCTTCTTCAGAATATAATGTGTACAGCCAGTGAATAATCCACTGCAGTAATCGATGTGGCTTAGAACCAATGAATGTATCAGGGTTCGAAAAATATCTCTTGGCAGGAGTTGCTTGATGCGTTTAAGCTTCCACAATGATAAGAACATTTTTTCGTAATCTGCTTAACATGACTATCAAGCGACAGATGGCTGTCCAACGTGACCCCAAGAATTTTCAAACTGAGGGTATAATCAGAAGTAACCAATGCAGCTGGATCAAGATGGCGTCCGCGTGAGGGAGAGTTGCTTGCAGTCTCCCGAACACCAGACTCTGCTCCAGCAGCGTTTGCTTTCCTTCACCTAAAATATGGTGAAAAGAAAGGGGAAAGTCGGGGCAAAAGCCGCTGCTGGCCCTGGCGGTTCTTCAACGCTCCAGCAGCCGACCCTGGAAAGTTTTGGCCTCCAAGCATCAGGAGCCCAGGTCCCTGCCCTGGTTGGATCCCCGGACCAGCTAGGGGATCTTAGCACGGAGGCGGCGTCTTTAAGTCCGCCATACCAGACTGCCCCGCCGAGACCGAGCGGAGAATCGGGAGCGATGGGAGAACTCCAAGCGGAGGCTTTGGAGGTTAGCGGCTGCCCTGTCGAGCACTCGACCCCGGAAGGAATGACATCAGGTTGTAGGGCGGGACGTATTGATCCCTCGCCCTCCCCTATCCAGGAGGCTCCGCAGATCGGACTCGACGTGAGGCCTAGACCGGCAGTCGTTACTCTTGAGGCCCTCTGGGATGCAATCCAGACTCTTAATTCGTCGCTACTTCAGATAACCAATTCCTTTAAATCTGAAGTAAAGGATTTAAAAACATCTTATCAAACTCTGGAAGCGAAAGTCAAGCAGCAGGAGGAAAAATGTGAGTTGAACTTGCTTGAAACTAAAAAGCTACAGACTGTTGTAAGTAATATAGTAACAGAAAAAGAACTGACTCAAAGGAAACTTGAATTTATGGACAATCAACTCAGGCGTAATAACCTGAGATTTTTGAATTTCCCTAAGTCTCCTTTGATATCACCTTTGGAGATGTTGAAAAAATATTTCCTCGAAATACTTCAAATTCCTAAAGAAGCTTTACCTCCAATTATAAAGGCTTACTATATTATAGGAATTAACACTGCTCAAGTGGCAGCTCCAGATTTAAACTTGACACAATTTTTGGAATCTTCCTTAGAAACAATTACGGAACGCACAACTCTTCTTGCTTCCTTTGCTTTTGAATCCGATAGGAATCATGTTTTCAGACTATACTTCAGATTTATCTCAGCCCAATTTCTGGGTTCGAAGATACAAATCTTTCCAGATCTCAGTAAATTTACTCAAAGAAGGAGAAGAGAATTTCTGGGACTTCGGTCCCGGGTTCTCTCTCTGGGTGGTACATACAAGTTGAAATTTGCCTGTAGATGTATTATTTCCTTGGAAAACGTATATTATGTATTTTTTGAACCAGAAAAATTGAGACAATTTATAATTGCCAGAGAAAGTGGTGGTGAATTGGTTATGGATGCCCCGGTAGGAAGATGAAACCGCTGGCAGGGAATGGACTCTACCCTCACAATTGTTTGTTTAAAGAGTTTCCTTAAAATAATTGCCTTGTGTCTTGATCAATATAATGTGGACTAAGTAACAATATCATTACATATTTGTTTTTTCTTTTTTTACTTAACGGACAAGGATTTGTCATATATAATTTCCTGTATTTCCCACATTTATTATATGTAAATGTATATTTTGAAAATTGATAAATAAAATAATTTAAAAAAAAAAAAGAAGTAACCAATGCTTTGGGAATTGACTTGTTATGTTGAGAAGAAAAAACAATACATTGTGTTTTATCCTTCTTCAGTTTAAATTGAAACGCATTAGCCCAGGATTCCATAATGGAAAATTGGCTTGGATTATGCCATAAATTTCAGTCAATGAGGACTTAAAAGGGATGGAAATGGTTACATCATCAGCATAAATAAAAGGTTTGAGGCCATGTTTGGATAATGCATTAGCGAGGGGAATCATCATAATGTTGAAGAGCGTCGTACTTAATGGAGAACCTTGCGGTACTCCACAGACGGGTTTCCAAGGTGGTGAAAGAGTGGAGTTCACTTTGACTTGATAAGACCTGGAAGATAGGAATCCCTTGAACCAATTGAGCATGTTGCCACCGATACCAAATTTATCTAATATACTGATAAGGATGTTATGGTCTACCATGTCGAACGCACTGGACAAATCAAATAGCAGAAGAAGGATATTTTTGCCAACAGAGATCGCTTGTTTAAAATTGGACAACAGAGTAATCAAAACTGTTTCAGTGCTATGTTGGGCACGGAAACCTGATTGTGACTCATGAAGAATATTGAATTTGTCCAAGTAACAAGAAAGCTGAATAGTGACCATACTTTCCATAAGTTTGATTAGTAGCGGGATAGAAGCAACTGGACGATAATTAGCAATGATACTTGCTTTTTTCTTCAGGTCCTTAGGTATTGGGGTAAGTAGAATACTACCATGGTCCTTTGGGAAACGTCCTTCCTGAAGCAAAAAATTCAGATGAGATGTAAGGTCAGTAATAAAACAGGATGGTGGAGAAGATAAGAGGTAATTAGGGCAAATATCTAGTTTACAAAAAGTTTTTGAAAATCGGTTAAGTGCATGAGCCACATTCTCCGAAGTCAAGGACGTGAAGTTGATCCAACAGCGATCTGCTGGGCAATGACCAGCGGAGAGATCAAGATCATTAAGAAAGTTGTCAATATCAGTGGTAAAGTGGCCCAGTGAGTTGCGCAGAGTGAGTATTTTCTCATGGAAATACCTTGCAAGCTGATCAGCAGAAGGAAGTTCAACCTGTTGTGATAAAATTGCAGTAGTGTCAAGGAGTGAGTTTAAGAGTAAGTTAAGTTTCCTAGGGTCTTTACTAGATTTAGCAATTTGTTGTTTATAAAAAAGTCTCTTAGCTTGATTAATAGCATGTTTATATTTACATCATTGTAGTTTCCAAGCATTAAGCGTTACTTCATTTTTTGATTTGGACCATGCTCTCTCAAATCTCCTTGTTTGAGTTTTTAATTGTTTCAAATCCTGATTAAACCATGATGTTGAATTACGCTTATAGGAGGTTTTCAATTGCAAAGGTGCTAAGATGTCGAGTACTGAACGACATCTAATGTCCCACGCCGAAAGGAAATCAATGGAATCTGGGCGAACAAACCAATCAGTATTGTATAACAGTTGCCAGAATGATTTAGGGTCAACTTCTCCTCTTGAGTGGTAGGAAAAGGGTTCTTGGGGAATAGAGAAACCCGATTTCAACCAATGAATTGTGAGATTTAATTTATAGTGATCAGGCCAGGGTGCCTCAGACCACTTGATACCAAACAAAAAGAAATTCTTGTCCTCATGAAATTTATAGGATATGAGATCCAAGGTGTGACCTTTTATATGCGTTGGTTGCATACTGGGCCATAGGAAATCCCATAGTTTGAGGAAGTCCAAACATTGGCAAGCATTACTGGAATTTGGAACTTCAAGGTGAAGGTTTAAATCACCCAGAATTAGAATATTAGAGTTATTGGTACAGGAACCGGAGATGAAATCCATGAAGTAAGATTGACTATCATTCCAGTTGGAAGGCGGTCTATAGAACAAAACACAAGTCAGGTAGCCACAAAGAGTAGTACGACGTATCTTAATAGACAAAATTTCTAGGTATGGCGAGGTGGATTCGGCGAATGTTTCAACAGAAAATAGAGAGCGATATATTACCGCAATACCACCACCTCTCTTGTCCGCTCTGGTCCAATGTGTAATCTTGAATCCTGCGGGACACAGGTCTAGCAAAAATAGGATCTGTAGAGCTGTGGATCCAAGTTTCAGAGATGAAGAGAAGGTCCAAGTTCTCATTTGTAATCCAGTTAGTTATAATATCAACCTTATTAACAACAGATCTAGCGTTAATATAGCCCACACGTATTTGTTAATATTGAGCAGCTGGGAGCTTTGAGGTGATAATGTTTTTAAAACATCTAATCCTAGGAGAGATTAAATAAGAAGAATTCCCAACGAGCATCTGAACAGAGAAGGCGTGGAAAATATTGGGGTGCGAGGAATACTTGGATAATCTTCTATTATTAATGATGGGTGGAATAAAGTTGATCCCAGACATAACAGTGGTTATGATGTAAGAATCATGTCACTGCTTTACAGATCATATCCAATGAGGCAGACTTTAAGAAAGCCACTATAGCTACAGTGACTCTAATTTGGTGAGACTTCAGAAGTTAGAAGAGCACTTGCTAGTTCATAACAGAATTGGATGCAGGAAAGCCAGCCAATTTGTTAGAATTCTATTGGCAAATGACATGCCAATTTTGTTTGGGATCAAAAGAGATAAAAAGCTGCCCAGTTAAATCCACATTGCTGCCTAAGCACTGATATTCAGTGGCACTTAACCAGACAGTGCCACTGAATATCACCACAGGCTACATCTGGACTGTCCAGGTAGTGCCATGATGGTCCATGGATGAAGTTTGGGCGGGCCCTGGGAGGAGCCGAGAATTAACCGATTAGCGGCCATATTCAGACCTAACTTTAGCCAACAAGCTAACTGGACACCGGTCTGAATATGAGCCTCCCTCATCCCCCAAAGAAAAAAAGTCCTGCCCTGAGCCCTCCCCCAAAATACTTCAAAGTCCATGGTGTTCCACTGGGAGTCCTACAAGCAGGAATGACTATCGGCTGGAGTATGTATAGAGAGATAGATAGAGATATGTATGTATGTACATATAGGATAAGTTTTTTTTGTTGTTCACTCTCTCTTTCTCTTAACAGTATCACTGCAACTGCTGCCAGTATTGGTGCTGCAGGAATTCCTCAAGCTGGGTTGGTCACTATGGTCATTGTGCTGACATCCGTTGGGCTGCCCACAGATGATATCACTCTTATCATTGCAGTTGATTGGTTTTTGTGAGTATTTTTTGCAAACCTACTCCTGGCTTAAAGCTGAATTACAAAATATATACCTCTGAGATTGCTTTACTGCACTTCATATATGTCAGGGACAATACTAATATTAGGCTCAATGGTCTTCTTTTCTACTTGAAACACAATATTCGAAAGATGAAAAATCATGGGGACATATGCTTGTGTAAACCCCCTAGTCGTGGAGCAGGTAAATTTGAATAATTGAAGAAATAAATATATGAGTGTCACAGTTTTAAATAGGGTTCCCAAATAAACTCCACACAACCAAGGGATTTAGCAAGAAAAAAAATATTAAAGGTTTTATTAAAGGGTAAAGTAAATAGAAACACTGAGATATGTTTCTTAAAGTTGGTACCAATTTTTACAGGTTGATGGTATTAAATAAAATTAGTGCAAGATGTTAAATGCTTTGAGATAAGTTACAAAGGAAATAAGGGCAATAACAATTTTAAAACTACAATCACAGTCACCAAGAATCACAGTTATCAAGGATCACAGCTATCAAGACCCCAACTCCACATCTGCAGTAACCCAAAACATCCCACACGTGTACACAGCACTAATTAGTGTGCTCAGATCTGGTATATATATAGTTTTCAATTTGTGTGCACACAATTTTGTTACCAGTATATTAAAGTATTCAATAGCATCGCTGCTTTCTTGCGTTGGGTACCTTAGTCTTCTCCACTTCCACGTCTCCTCGGTTGGTGAGGTCAGTTCACTGGTTCAGGAACTGCAGGGACTCCATGATACATACTACTCTGACTCAAAAAAACTCAAAAAAGTAAAACCTTGACTTTCTGTGGAACTTGTGCACTAACTGGATTCAAAGAAAAGATAAGCAAGGAAAATTCCTATCTCAACCGCCCAAAACATGACCCCTTTTGTTTTGTTCTGTTAAACCACCCCTAATCTCACTGATGGACGGCTACACTAAATCCCCTAGAGGCAGGCACTCGCAGGACTCAAGGCTTAGGCATGGGCAGCTGTTCCCCAAGGCAGGCTTTTGTCTGGATCCCCGGAGACAGGCATAAACAAAAAAAACACAGTGTTCACTTTTAGTCTGGCCACTCAGTGCAGGGGGATGCCCCTTTCTCTCTCTTTGTGGACTCAAACCAGCAAGCTTCTGTCTGGATTTTCCTGAGGCAGGCATTCAAAAAGCACAGTTCCTTTTCTTATCTGGGCACTCACTGCAAGGGGGGGGGGGGGTGTCTCTTTCTATCTGGAGCTTCTTCCCTCTCTGGATCAGCCTCTTGTTTACAGGACAGTCACATGGCTGGCTTTCTCCTCTGCTCTCTGGACAGACAGACACACACACACTCGGATTACCCTGGGTGGATTCCTCTGGGGTTCTATCCAGCTATGCACTGCTCCCAGCACGTCCCTGTGACCACTGTAACAGCAAATCTTCTGCTCAGCTCACCTCAGGCCCCCTTTCTTCTGTTCCTGTCTGCTTCAATGCCCGGCCACACTCACCATCTCTCTTTCTTCATCTGTGGGTTCCAGCCTGCAGCTGCCTCTTCTTTTTTGAGCATGCCCTGCTTCTGCCCCAGCTTGCAGCACATTCTTCCCTTCAGACCATGCTTGTAGCTTCCATTGTCTCTAGCCTCGATTGCCTTCTTCCCAGGCAGCCTCTGCACTGTAAAAAACTTCTTTCTTTGTTCCACTCCTCCTGCCCCCTGGATTGACTCAAAATTTGCGCCAATCTAAGGATCAGACTGCCTCCTGCCACCTCATTGGTCCAAATTCGTGCCTTTTTGCAGATCCTGTCTCCTATTGGCTATCTCACACACTGTCACCTCCTCTACTTTCCGTTCTCAAACAGCAAATCAGGAGCCTTGTACTGTGCTCTCAGGCAGCTAATCGGAAGGTTTGTAACAAGTCTGCCCTTCTCTCACAGTTACAAACTGCTGAAACTTTATAAACACACATCTAGCAGCCATGGACATCTGAGTTCTTTGTACAACAGTGCTGGAGCATTTTAAACACTCTAAACATTCTAACAAAAGGTGCTAGCATTGTTGCTGGCTCTCAGCTTGTCCTCTGTGTCTCCCTGCTCTCTGCAAGATGCCCCCTTCCCAGGAAAGGGGGGGGGGGACAAGGTAAAGGCTTCTTTTCTTCTCTATATTTACACTTGCACAAAATTTAAACAAAACTGTGAACTAAATTAAAAATAATATAGTTTAATGCAATTATATAAAGAGGAAAGGTCCCACTGAACTTTCTTTCTGAGAAGTTCCAAGAGAAGAGGACATTTCTCTGATAAGTGAATGCTATTTTGCTTTGTGCTTTGGGAACTTAAAGATTGGGGTTTAAAGGAGGAATTGTAGGTTAGTGTTAGGCAAAATAAAAATATAAAAAGCAGTTTTATCAACTAATCTCCATAGCCTTTTCCACTTAGTTTTAAAACTTTGTACCACAGCAGTAACAGAGAGAATCTAGCAGGCACTGCAGGATCTAGTTTAGGCTTCTGAGTTGGCCACGACTACAAAGACCCTTTTCTACTAAGTCTAATCCTGCCTGAAGACAGAGCAGTTACATTAATAAACATTTTCTATATGTAAAACATGTTTTACATGTGAAATAAGACTATTATAACACAGCATAGATGCATAAGCACATACAAATATGCTTGCCTTATAAGAGCACATGCACTTTTACGCAATCTATATATAGGAATTTCCAGGAGTGGCATTTGGCTAGAGCTGAGGCAGAGTTGATAAAGATGTGTCTTTGTACCTATGCATACAGATGGACAGACAGATGGAGCCTCCCCAATAAATACTATTACTTAAGTGAAACACACCTAACAAAGAACACCTTACCATTCTGTACCTATAAAAAAGATATTTACTGAATAATTCTCATAGTGTAAAGCTGCAGATTCCTGGTGATTGTGAGAAGCAATACAACCCAGCTTCCTAATCCCCCCCCCCAAAAAAAAAAAAGTGAATTGACTATCAATGTGTTGGCTTTTCCATTTATAAAGCTGTAAAACAAGCAAGTTATAGTTCTCTTAAGAGTCCTTCTACTGAGCTATGTTAGACATGTCAGGGGCATGAGAGCGGGCACACCTGTGCTAACCAGATGATGCATCTTTATTACCGCACACTAACTGGTTACGTGGAGGGGCATAATCGAACGTCGCCGGCCAAATAGATCGCCGGCGATCTATGTTGGCGGCGGCGCTACAGCTGGCCGGAACCGTATTATCGAAAAAGATTGCTGGCCATCTTTTTTTTCGTTAATACGGTTTAGCCCGGCCAAATGCCTTGGAGTTCGCCGGGTGTGAGATGGCCAGGTTTGTTTTTCAGCGATAATGGAAAGTTATGTCGGCCATCTCAAACCCCGGCCAAATTCATTTTTAGTGCACTGGCCCCCCTGACATGCCAGGACACCAACCAGCCACCCTAGGGGTCACTGCGGTGGACTTCAGAAAAGCTCCCACGTGCATAGCTCCCTTACTTTGGGAGCTGAGTCCCCCAAACCCACTACCCACAAATGTACTGCACCCACTAAAATTGCTCCAGGGACCTGCATACAGCCTCTAGGACTTATTGCTGCTGTATAACTTTGGCACACCAGTTCACACCTGAAGACTAATCTCTCTGAAAAAGTCCTTTCTTGAAAGAACCACGTTTACTCACAGTTAACTACAGATCAGAGGTTGTGCCCCACTGGCAAAGAGTCCCCTGGTACTAAGATTAGCAGTAGGTCAGAGCTGGCACAATGTTGTACAATGCCCTCTTTCAGCACCATTCAAGGTAAGAACTGCGTTCTCTAATGTGGGTAACACAGGAAAGGGAACTAAAACTGGCTTACAAAAATGGCCACTACCACATGGACTACAACAGGAAACAAAACAGGGCACACTCTGACCCAGTTAGCAGGGAGGAAAAGCACCATGGGAGTAGAGCCCAGTACCCTACACCCACCACAATGCATTGCTAATGTGACTCTGCAGGGCACCTAACAGAAAAGGTGTCACACTCACCCGAGAGTCACATCGCAACCAGGGAAAGGCTGTCGGAGGATACAACACATTCTGCTGTCATGGAAGTGGGTACGGCATTTGAGGCTGGCATACAGGCTGGCAAAAAAGGTTTTTAGTTTTATTTTTTTAGTATGGAAGGGGGTTGGTGACCACTGGGGGAGTATGGGGAGGTGATCCCCCATTCCCTCCAGTGGTCATCTGGTCAGTTGGGGCACCTTTTTGAGATAAAAGGACCAAGTAAACCCGGCGAAATACTGCTTAACGCCGCTTTTTTTTTTCATTATCGGCAAAAGCCGGCCATCTGGTAGCCACGCCCATGCCCGCCCATGTCCCGCCTTCACTAATCTACCGACACGCCCCCTTGAACTTTCGCCGGCGAAGCAACGGGAAAGCGGTGATGCTGTCAAAAATGCCGCTTTCGATTATACCGATTTCGCCGCTTTTAAGAAATCGCCGGCCATCTCCTGATTTGTGTTGGAAGATAGCCGGCGATCACTTTCGATTATAAGCTGGATAGTAACATAGTAAATGACGGCGTACAGTCCATCCAGTCTGCCCAACAAGATAAACTCATTTTACATGGTATGCGATACTTTATATGTATACCCGAGTTTGATTTGTCCTTGCCATTTTCAGAGCACAGACTGCAGAAGTCTGCCCAGCACTGTCCTTGTACTAAAAGTTCTGAAGCTAACATTGAAGCCCCTTAAAATTTACACTCCAGCCCATCGATATCTATTCAGTCACAATCAGAGCACAGACCGTAGAAATCTGCCAAGCACTGGTTTTGCTTCCCAGTTAGTTAGTGTAGGGATACTGTGTAAGACCTTTCCACATACAAAATGGATAATTTTTAAAAACCAACACTAATGGCAACATTAGCACATAGCCATTAATTAAAAAAAAAAAATATATATATATATATAATAGGCCATTTTATGGCCGCAGGAAAGACCCCTGTAAGTGTGTGCTAAGGCCATTTATTACCACACATTTGTAAAAGGACCCCTTAATTCTTAAAGGTCCATTATCTAGCACAGGGGTGGGCAACCTCGGTCTTCGAGGACCACAACCCAGTTCGGTTTTCAAGATTTCCACAAAGAGTATGCATGAGATTGACTTGCATGCACTGTTTCCATTGTATACCTGTAGATCTCATGCATATTCATTGTAGAAATCTTGAAAATCCGACTGAGTTATGGCCCTCAAGGACCATGGTTGCCCACCCCTGATCTAGTAGGATGAGTAATACAATTTTTTTTTTTTTTAGCTTTATCATACTACTAAGACATCTGATCATTTGGGAGTTCTTTTTCAGAGAATTTTCTATTCAAAGGCTGATTAATCAGCTTTAGTTTATTTGAAGTATTGCCTCAGCTGATACACAGATCGGCAATGTTATTGAAAAGTTAGTTGGCCCAGTACACACAGGCAATAATGAGCCAGTAGCTGTTTCTTAAAATCCTTTTAATGAACCAAAAACAACCTTTTAATGAGTGGAAATACTAAGGGCCCTGTTTACAAAGGTGCAATAGCGTTTATAAATGTAACAAAAATAAATAAATAAATTCTAAAAATTAGCACGCACTAAACATTTAGACGCCCATAGGAATATTATGGGCATCTATACGGTTAGCGTGCACTAAAAACGCTAGCATGCCTTTGTAAACAGGGCACTGAGTCCTGAATACTTTTATATTAGCCCATCAGTCCAACAAGTTTCGGCACCTAGTGCCTGCTTCAGAGGCAGAATTTCAAAATGTAATTTGGACAAACATTCCACCTGGAAACAAACACAGTAGGTGTAGAAAGAATTGGCCTGAATAAATTGTTTCTCCACCTGATGGGATTTTTGTGAGGAGCTGTGTGTTTCTTGGTCTTAGTTATCTATAGATGGTATTACAAAAAAAGATTTTCACACACCCATTTTTACTGTGTTTGTTTCCAGGTGGGGTGTTATTATTGCTGCTTTTTTTTTTTTCCGATGCAATTGTTTATGCTATCCAGTGTACATTATAAAACCACATGCTATATTTTGCAGGGATCGTCTTCGCACGACCACCAATGTGCTGGGAGACTCACTGGGAGCAGGCATTGTCGAACACCTGTCTAGGCATGAGCTGAAGAACAGGGATCCTGAGATGGGCAATTCAGTCATTGAGGAGAATGAAATGAAGAAACCGTACCAACTAATCTCCCAGGAGAATGAGAATGAAAAGCCAATAGACAGTGAGACCAAGATGTAGGAATGGGAATTTGGAGAACACATGTTCAGTTGGTAGAAAATGTTTTCAACAGATCTACTTCCTTCCACCAATATGTATTTTGCTTTCAACACCCATTCTCCCAATATGATAGCACTGAGAAAGAGTTGAACTAAACCATTCAACATTAGCAGGACTGAAGTTGTCCATTCACATTCCAACTACATACATGCACATATATTGGACATAGAGCAACAAACACAAAAAAGGGGGCTGAATTAGCACAAGGTTGAAATTTCTTCACAGTAGAGCCTATTGTCATGCCTTATCTAACGTGGAGAGTAAAAATCATCTTCCCAACTTGAAAACTAGCAGATCATCATATTAATCCAGCTAGGTATACTCCAATGAGAAATAAGAGTTGTCTTTTAAATCAGTAAGAATGTTCTATACATTAATATTGCACATGTGATCTGACTTTTCTAACAGAGAAGTCTAATAGGTACAGTGTAGACTGCTAGAAAAGACTACAGATTCCAAACTGCAGTCTGTAGTCAGTCTGTAGACTCCAGGGACAAATTCTTTCCAAGCAGATGCCCGCAGCTCCCAGTCCCTCTTGACTACCCATAATTCCCATGGCATCTGCAGCTTTTTTCCAGTGGCATAGCTAAGGGGGCCATGGGGGCCTGCCCCCCCAAACTGGATCTGTGACCCTGGTTTGGCTGGCGGGGGTCCCCACCCCCACCAGCTGAAGCATTTTTTCCAGCACTAGTCTCCTGCACCACCATATTTCCTGCCCTGCTTTCTCTTCTCCTCACATCCGGCACACGCATTTTAGTGAAACTGAGCATGTGCGCATGCTCAAGTTCATTAAAACGAGCATGCCAGACTTGACATGAGGAGAAGAGAGAGCAGGGCATGAAATGCGGTGGCGCTGGAGACCTGTGCTGGAAATGTGCGGCAGTAGCGGTGCTTCAGCTGGCGGGGTTGGGGATCCCCGTCAGCCAAGGTACACGCAACAGCAGCTGCGGCGGTGGTGGGTGGGAGGCAGCAAGGCGGCAGTGCGGTGGTGGCAAGGAAGGGGACAAAAATGTGCCCCCTCACTTTGGACTTTGGCCCCCTCCCACCTCGAGGTCTGGATATGCCCCTGCTTTTTTCAGTCTGTACTAGAGGCTGAGAATGTTTTTATTTTTTTTTTAATGAGCACTTTTTCATATATAGAAATATCAGACTAAGTAAAAGGTGAAGGTAGTCCCCTGCAAGCAAGTACTAAGTCATGAATGGCTTATAGGGGCAAATTATAAGCAGAGTGGATTGTCATTGCCTTCCTCAGTCACCAAAATGAGTAGGCCAGATTAATATGACCTGGGGATAATTCAGGAGGATCAGAAACAAGAATAGGAGTTGCAAATTATTTTGTTTGTGGGTTTATTTATATTTCCAGTACAGAATCACTGGAACAGGAAGGAGTATTCTCACGGTATTTCCACTTGTAATTTTTCTGCAAATACTCTGCTTGATCTCCACTGTCATTTCAGAGTAACTTTCAGTGGGGAGGGTTGGATCAGGCAGTTCTGTGTGCTAGGAAGGAGTATGAATGTGAGATATATAGCAAATAAAAATAAATAGATAAAAACAGTGAACAAACTTAAAGGGAAAGTATATATTGATCACTAAAGAAGTAGTAGCAATAAGGAAATTAAACAAATAGATGTTACATCAGACAAGGGAAGGGACCCAGTGACATCAGAAAGAAGGAAAGCAGCCTGCTGATATGCTTTGCTGGGTTAGTATCCTAGACATTTTATTCACCATCTTTAGAAAAGATTGTGAAAGACAGTGAATGCTGACAAGCTGGTTCTGTATATGTAGCTGCAAGGCAACTAGACTATTAATCACCTTGTATCCTGCGCTAATGCTGTCACCTTCTTCTTCACTTTAACCTTAAATCTAGTCAGTGACTATTTTTTATTCTGATTTTTCAAAGAGATTTTATTAGACAAATAAAGGAAGAAAATCTTGTAAGAAAATAGGCTAACAATAAGAAGGAAATATACCACTGAAGACCCTAATTCTAGAGAAACGTTTATGGCAGCGGAAGCCATTTTTGAATTTGTGATCAAAGTTATGTTCTCACAAAGGCAGGGGAGAGAGATCCAAAGTTTTATTTTGTACTTCCTCCAGGTATATATTTGGATTAAATTTTTTTTTAAAAGTTTGATTTAGTAGCCTTTGGGGTCCTTTTACAAAGCGGCAGTAAGCCCAACGCAGGCTTACCACTCGCTAAAACAGAAGTACCGCTGGGCTACCACAGCAGCCCGGTGGTAGTTCCCACCCCCAGCATGTGCCATTTCCGGTGCTACAAAAATATTTATATTTATATTTTTGTAGCACCGGTGTATACCCAGTGGTAATTGGGCAGTGCCATGCGCTGCCCAGTTACCACCAGGTTAGCGTGAGAGCCCTTACCGCCACCTCAATGGGTAGCAGTAATTGCTTTCCCCTCAAAATGGCCACGTGGCAAGTGCTTCACTTGCCATATGGCCATTTCTTTAAAAAAAAGAAAGGACCTGCCTTTTACCCGCTGCAGTAAAAGGGGCCACAGTGCATGTCAAAAACACACACTGACACCAGCGTAGACCTCTTTTTTCCGTAGCTTCGTAAAAGGACCCCTTCGAGAGTAAGGGCCCTGTTTACTAAGGCACACTAGTGTTTTTAGCTCATGCTAAAAATTAGCGCATGCTAATGCTAGAGACGCCCATATATTCCTATGGGTGTCTCTAGTGTTAGTATATGCTAATTTTTACTGCACACTAAAATGCTAGCACACCTATAGCACAGCTTAGTAAACAGGGCCCTGAATATGCAAAGTACATTTTAAAGAAAAAGTAATGATTTTAAAAACCAACTACTATTGTAATTGAATTTTCTGGAAACAAATTTATAAGAAAATCAATATTCCCAAATATAGATTAGCTGAAGCCCCACAGAGTAATGTGGGAATTAAAGTACCACCATGATTTCAAAATGGTGGCTATCACTTCCTCCCAGTGTTCCTTTCACCTTCCTCTTAACCTGCTCACCTCCACTGTACTGAAATTCTCTCCTGAGGAAGCACTGTGTCTTAAACTTGGATTTCATTATTAGAAATGGATTGTTCCTAGCACCTTAAGGGCATTGTTGAAAATATTTCAGCCTTGGAACTTGTATGTTCTAAGATGTAGTTAATGCCAAGTGGACTGTAGTACTGACACAAGGGTAGATAGTAGGGTGGGTGGCTGCAAACCTGCATCATTGTCACATTAAAAGATTGGGCACAGGGTTTGTAGCTCCCTCCTCCCTACAGCTGTGCTACTCACAGATGCTCTCAGCATACAAAAACTATTGTTTAAAAGAAAGAGAAAATTTAAAAGAAATGGTTGTCTTGTTATTCTATGGAAAGAGAAAAACTAAATTAAAAACTAGTTTTATAGTGAGAAATCGGGATTAGTATGAAACAGGAATGCATTGCGAGGACACTATTGTAATCCTTCCTCCAGAGTAATATAATAATGAAGCAGGTGATGTAAGACTCCCTCACGTCTATTGCCTTTTCTGCTCTTTCCAATCGATCCCAGTTTTTATTATTGTGTGTTTCATATAAATTTTATTTGTTTCTTATATTATTGCAAGACGCTTGACTGGAAAATGGTGTGAGTGTAGTTAGAGGGGAGATCAGAAAGTGTAGAACCACAAAAGCACAAATTTTTTGTTGGGGGGGATTGCTTTTTGCTCATGTTTGTTTTTGTAAAAAGTGAAAAGGATTTCAAATAAAAGTAACTCACTCGTCATATAATACCACTACAGTACTCACCAAACCTACAAACTGAAACTCATAGCTTGCTAGCTCTGAAAAGAGTACTAGAGAACATTAACTAATGTATATATGTGTGTTCGGTTCAAGGGGGCTCACTTTTATTCAGAGGCTGTTTGAAAGTTAGATGGATAACCTTTAAAACAATACAGAGCTATGTCTGTCTCCAAAAATGGGAAAGAATGTATTTTTATTATCTTGCTAACAGAATGAAATTCTAGAATGCAGGCACACATCCTGATATATAAATACAGATATTTTTATATAGATACAGTCTATGTGTATACAGATGTTAACTTTAGCATACATGGAGTAACAGTTTTAATCTCCACTGAGGCCCTTTGTAGAAATATGCTGCAAAGACATTGTTAATGATTGTCTTTTTATGATATCAAGTTAAGAAAAGTAAATTGTCACGTGGTCTCTCTCTTTTTATTGTTTTTGTACTAACTTATGGAAATCAGGTACTATAGAAATATACCATTCCCAAAATCTACATTGGATCTGCATATATATGCACCAGTGTGGACTGAAAAGATGACCTTGTAGGTGTATTTTCAATAAAAGAAATAGTTTACATTCTATTTCTGTCTTGTATTTTTTGTAATGTTTAAGTTTCAGAAATAGATTTTCCTCGTTATGTACCAATGAAAATATCTTTATTCAATACAGCCCAATGGAGACATTCTATAACATAGGTGCTAACATTTACATACCTATTATGTACCTAAATATTTAGAATAATGGCCCCTACAGGTGTATAAAGACACATACACATGTATCTGCCAAAGTTCTGCCTAAGCACTATTCTGCAAATACCCAGCTTCACCTATGGCCCTTTTACTAAGGTGCAGTAGGCCTAACACAGGCCTACTGGCACTAAAAGAGCACTACCATGGGACATGTTGAGGCATCCCAAGGTAGTGTTCTGCTTAGTGCGTGTTAATCCTGCGCTGAAAAATATTTTTTTATTTTTCAGCACAGGAGGTGTGCCCATGGGCAGAGAGTAGGCCTACCTCTCCAAAGTTGAATTTTGTTAACCTCTATGTGACTAATTACATTGCAAATTTCATAATACTCAAATCATTTTTTATATATACGTTTTTCAAATTTTCCTTTTCATGGGAAAAGACCTCAGTGGCTCAAAATATGGAACACGCAGAAGAATCTCACATTAATACCACCATCATTGGTCAATAAAGCCCTCATTTACTTATTCATTTGTGCATAAATTATCCCTTTACCAATTTAAAGAATATAAACATTGATATTTATTTTTCAGTTTAAATATCTTTGAGTTTCAATATAAGTACACCAGCATAAACAAATAAACAAGAAAACATCATATATCTTGATAACAATTACATTAACTGTATACTGCTACCAGGTGAAGGATTTTGTTATCCATTCATTTGAGTAAAAAGGGAATATTCAAGAATAAGCTGAAGTATTACAAAATATAATCAATAAATCCCAAGTTTTTTGAAAAGTGTCTAAATTATTATTATTGTGTTCTGCAATAATCCTTTCATATTTAAGAATATTACAAAGAGATTGCCACCAAAAGGAAAAGTAACCAGTTTATGTTTTTTCCAATTATGAATGATAGTGGTGAGGGCTACAGCTAATAACATGTCATAAAGAAGTTTGTTTTGAAATATCAATGTTTATTTGAGAAATAAACATTGATATTTAAAAAAAAACATTTTATAGCAGCTTAATATAAAATATTCCACTTAGGCAAAAAACTTACTTAAGGCTGGTTTAAACTCTTGGGCTCAATGGAACCGTCTGAGACTGAAGAGTCAACCCGAAAACAAAATGCAGTGTGCTTTTTCAAATCACCTTGCAACCTCACCTTGAGTCTTGTGTTTAATTCTGGTTATTGTATCTCAAAAGATATAGCAGAATTCGAAAAGGTTCAAAGAAGAGCGACCAAAATGATAGAGGGGATGGAACTGATCCCATATGAGGAAAGGCTAAAAAGGTTAGGGCTCTTCAGCTTGGAAAAGAGACGGCTGAGGGGGGATATGATTGAGGTCTACAAAATCCTGAGTGGTATGGAGCCAGGTGAAGGTAAATCGATTTTTTACTCATTCAAAAAGTACAAAGACCAGGGGAGACTCAATGACATTGCATGGAAATACTTTTAAAATAAATACATTTTTTCACTCAGAGTTAAGCCCTGGAACTCGTTGCCAGAGGATGTGACAGCAGTTAGCATATCTGGGTTTAAAAAGGGTTTGGACAAGTTCCTGGAGGGAAAAGTCCATAGTCTGTTATTGAGATGGACATGGGGAGAAGTCACTGCTTGCCCTTGGGTTGGTAGCATGGAATGTCGCCTTTGGCACCTAACCACTACACCTCTACTCAGGAAATCTAGACTACCCCAACTTGACATTTCGTCCTTTAGATTGTAAGCTCCTTTGAGCAGGGACCGTCCTTCTTTGTTAATTTGTACAGCACTGCGTAACCCTAGTAGCGCTCTAGAAATGTTAAGTAGTAGTAGTGTTAGTAATTGGGTTTCTGCCAGGTACTTGTGACCTGGATTGGCCACTGCTAGAAGCAGGATACTGGGCTACATAGACCATTGGTCTGACCCAGTATGGCTATTCTTATGCTCTTAATCCCAGGGAAGTTGCTGCTGCCTACCAAGTTTGATAAAAGGGAGTTCTGGCCACCTTCATAGGAAGCCTTCAGCTAACAGAGCTTGAGGATGCTCATTAGCTAAAGAATTTATATTCTGAGGTAGAGGTAGGGCAGGGAAGAGATCATTTTGTGCCTACCCACAGTTTCACTAAAACAAGCATGCACACGACATGAGGAGAAGAGCAGGACAGGCAATGTGGCGGAGATCAGCACTGGACAAACTCTTCAGCTGGCAGGTATATGAATTAGATTGTAAGCTCTGTCGAGCAGGGACTGTCTCTTCATGTTCAAGTGTACAGTGCTGCATACGTCTAGTAGTGCTATAGAAATTATAAGGAGGAGGAGGCGGCAGCAGTGGGGGCAGCAGGGAGGCAGGCCAAAATGTGCCCCCCTCACTGGGATATGGATCCCCTCCACATCAAGGTCTGGCTACGCCATTGCCTTGTAGCCTGATATCTGCCTGCTTCTTCCCTCCGACCTCAGTATCTCCCTGTACAATCTCTCTTCCTCCCTCCCTGCCGTTGTGGTCCAACATTTTTTCCTATCTGCCCTCCACCCTCAGATCCATGATTTCTGTTTCTTTCTTCCCTCTCTCCTCTCCACCCCCTTCCAGGACTATCATTTCTCTTTCTTTCTCCCCTTCTTCCCTCCACAGTTTCAACCATTTCTCTTTCTTACCTCCTTCCCCTCCCCTCCTCAGGTCCATCACATTTCTCTCTTTCTTCCCTGCCTTCCTTCCACCCCCAGTCCATCATTTTTCTCTCTTTCTTTTTTCTTTTTCCCTATTCTTTGCCCGCCCTCCCCCCCCCCCCCCCCCCCCCCACCATCACCACCACTACCAGGTCCATAATTTCTCTCTCTTCCCCCTCTCCTCACAGGTACATCATTTCTCTCTTTTTTTTTTCCTCCCCTTCTACACCCCAGGCCCATCATTTTCATCTTTCTTCTCTCTCCCTTCATCCACACCCCCTGAATCCAACATCTCTCCCTTTCTCTCTCTCTCTCTTCCTCTCCTCTCCCCCTAGTCTACCTTAAACTATGCCTTATAGGCAGTGCCCAGCAGTGGCAGCCAATCACAGACACTGCCTGCAAGCAGCCCAGAGCCTCTTTTCTGCCACAACCCGCCCCTATGTAAACAAGAAGTTGCATCAGAGGGGCAGGTCACAAAAGGAGAGGCTCTGGGCCAGTCACAGGCAGCATCTGTAAATGGCTGCCATGGCCGGGGATCTCCTACAAGTCTCTGAGAAGGCGCAATTTAAGGTAGACCGGGAAGGGAGGAGGGGGAGAGTGAAGAGTGAAAGAGACAGAGAAAAATGCTGGATCACATAGGGTGAAGCACCCTGCTGCTCTGGGCCCTCAGGCACTGCCCAGTTTCCCAGTCAGTCCACCCCTGCTTAGGAGTTAATTCTGTAAACGCTAGGTGCCATATGGGCATGTAAAACAAGAAGATAAGCACACAAAATTTGGGGAATTTGATAAGAGGCATTCTATAAAGGCACCACATATGTACAAGTATTTGTCATGTTGTGCATATGTACACACCAGAAAAGGGGCATTCCTAAGTGGAGAGTGGGCATGAGCAGGATGTGACTGGAAAGCGGGTGAATACAGCTTGTTCAGTATAGAAGCTGATCGAAACTGCTTTTTTCAGTTTTGGCTGAAACTTATCTCCTGGTTTTGGCCAAAGCCAAAACCGGTACTGAAAACTATTGGCTGTGTGAATGTAAACCACTAAGGCCCACTGGGGATTGTCAGAGCTTGCAGTCATCAGCACTCTGCTAAACCCACAGGAGATTATTACCCTCCAGTCCCAGGAACTGCAAGCAAAGGCTTGAAACAGGTGGGAAATCAGGAGACGAAAGGCAAATTTTGGTTCCAAACAAGGCAACTTTATTGCTAGCAAGTGAACAGCACCGAGTAGCCTCGGGACACTGTGTGTCATAAATCATCTGACGCTTACATTTATACTTCCCTACTGGGCCTGCGCATTTGGCCCCTTACACGTCATACCTGTCATGCGCAGTAAACATTTGTAGTTCTTACAGTACAAAATTGTAGTCCCAGTACGTACACACGTCATAACACTGAAATGATACTGGCAAGAAAAACGAAACTTAGCAGCTTATTCTGTACACACACAATGCTCCTTTCTAGCACAGGAGATAAGGTGCGGCTCAGGAATGCAGGGGGGTGTCAGCACCCTCCAAGGTCGCCTATTCAGATGGCGTTGCTACGTGCAAGCTGGTCTTGTATAGGCCTTGCAAACTACTGTTACAAGCTATATATCTAATAGCCCTGCATTCTGTCTGTACATTAGTAAACAGCAAACTTGTCTTGTTAGTAAACAGTAAAACTGGATAAGGCACAAATGTCCAGTGCAGTAATAAGGTGTGGCCAAACAGCCAAAAGCAGAGGTAGAGTGCATAAGTAAAAGTCCATCAGTAGGCACAAAACATGAGGTTGTCCTGTTGCTCAGTAGTATTCAGGTAGTACCGGCGTTCCACTCCTTCATTCCCCCCTTTTGATACTTGAACATCCATTCTGGTGGAGAGTATCACCTCCATGAACCCTGAAAAGGAAAGAAAGGACAAGGATAGTTAGCGAGGGAGGCAACAAGCGAGCCCTAAGCCCTTGCGCAGCCATTGGTTGCTTCGCCGGGGTTGAGACGGAGGGCCCCTAGTGGAATCCCCCCCCCTTTGTAGCCGGTCTTTTGCTGGCACAAGGGTGATGGCCCATTGAGTGACTCAGGGGGTTCAAAGTGCACATCAGCCACAAGGTGCTTCATCGTCAGCTTCATCAGACTGGGGAATGGGGGAGTACATCTGGAGAGCCATAAGTTGGGCAGCAGCACGGCGGTCAGCGATGCTTTCCATGGTGGAGCGGAGACACCTGAAAACTAAGGGGAGAGACAAAGGTATTATTAGGCAAGACAGCAAGAACAGGCCACCCATGACGAGGAGGCCTTGCAGGCTCCCGGAGGTTGGGAGCCAGCTGGTGAGGGAGGAAGTCCAATCCCACGCACTGTTCCAGGTCTGGACGGGGACATGGGCTAGTTTGACCATCCGGTCAGTTATCTCCCTGATGACATGGCTCTGGTCATCAATCTGTAAGCAGCAATTACTGAGGTTAAACTTGCCACACACCCCGCCCTCCTGGGCTAAGAGGTAGTCAAGAGCCAAGCGATTTTGGTAGACGGCGGTAATGAGCTTAGTGTTCTGTCGAGCTAGGATATTGAGGGCCAGGGCAAGAGCCAAGCGATTTTGGTAGACGGCGGTAATGAGCTTAGTGTTCTGTCGAGCTAGGATATTGAGGGCCAGGGCAGAATCGTTAGTAAGGATTTCGAGTACGGCCTGTAGGCGAATAATGCGATTCAGCATGTAGATAGGGGTGCGGTACCCGTATGTACCATCTTCAGCCCATGTGGCCGGTCCATAGTAGTGAATGATACGTTCAGGCGGCCACTCGTTGTCCTTCCAGTCTCCAATCTGGACTTTGGGCTTGATGATTGGGAAAGACCGTTTTCGTCGGGTAGGGTTATCAGGCCCCTTTTCCACGTATAGGGGGATTCCCAAAGTTTCGCCGACTTGTATGGGCAGAAGGAAAAAACTAGGTCGGACCGTGCCCAAGAGGCAGGTACCGTACCAGCGGGTCGGGAGTTGTTCATAGGCCCTGCGTCCGCAGATATAGTAGTAGCCCGCCGGGGCTACCCACTTGAGGGAGGCGTTCCCTCCGTATGTCCATGTCGTGTTCAAGGTGGGTTCTGTCCAGATAGGCTCCGGGGCGGGCAGGTTGTCCGTTTGCCACCAGGTCGTCCGGCTGCCATTATACTGAAGAACCCCCGTACAAGCAGAGTCTCCCACTGGTACAGAGTAACGCTTCGATGGCGCTCGACTAGCGCAGAGGGTACCTATGATATTTGTTCTCAGGGCCCATTCGTACGGCTTCGGCCGTTGGGGAAAGGTAATGTTAGTGGTGTTGAGTGCATCCCATGTGTGTTGTCGGATCTCTCTCGCTTCCCAGGGCCATTGTTCACCCATGTCGGTGCCTCCGCAGACGAAACAGTTTGCAATTCCGAGGGAGAGGGCGATGTTTTCAGCCAAATTGAGGAACATATTTCGGGCTTCTGGGGAAATGGGGAATTTAGTCTCGGTCTGCTCAGCACGAGCAATTTCATCAAATACGTCTTGGTAGCCGACAACAGTAGTCTGGTAGTGCGTAGGAGGCTTCGTTTCGAGACTATGATATATGGTAATATATGTCAACGGATCCATTCCTCCGCCGTCAATGCCGAGGCCCCACGTTCCTCTCCAGGGCATGTCGTGTCCTCGGATGGGCCAGTCTAGGGACACATAGTTACCAGAACCTCGACGAAATTCGCCCAGGCCGGCGCATCCGGCATATCCTCCTCCCGTATAAGCACATACTCGGTCCCAGCCCGAGGCTCGAGTGTCGCCGGCGCATGGGAGCCACACCCACGGGGAGCAGCATCTCATGTCTGGACTGAAGGGGCAGACATACTTGTGGTCCTTAACGTATGCCTCTCGCCAACTCTGGCTACCACACTTGCGAGACCAAGGGTGCTTGTCCATGGCGGCACAGACGTCGAAGGTGAGGGTTGCTACAGTTTGGATGCCACCGACAAGGATACGAGTGGAATTAATATAATACAGAATGCCATCTCCCTCGACTCCCGGAGGTCCGGCCACATACGCAGGGAGTCCTACGCTGAGGGTGACATTGTAGTATCTTGGTTTGGTAGGGCTGTGGCAGATAGTGAGATTTCCTTGGAGGCATCTGTGGAACTGTTGGAGGCCATTCGGAGTGATGAGGGCACAAGTCGGGAGAAACTGGCAATCGCCTTCCGGGGGCTGCGTCTGGTGAATGAGGGTAGTGACTAGGTGATATCCTCCCTCTATACGGTGGCGCACGAGGCGCAAACATTCAGTACAGTTCTGGCTCAAGGGGTAATAGCTCGGGACTGAGCAAAGGAGGAGTAGTAGGCTCAGCATCATATATGCGGTGGAAGGTATCCGAGCCTTTGCAGCAAGAAGATGATAAGGCCCACGATGATGGCTGCGATAAAGAGAGAGCCAAAAACGCAGTGGGTCCAGAAACTGAGTTCCTGTTGCTGGGCAGGCATGAATCTGGTGGTTCACGTCTTTCTTAGAGTCAGCCGTAATGGAGCGTCAGGATGTTGGTGCGCAGTCCAACGCTTCAGGGAGCTGCTAGTGGGAGCAGCAGGCTTCAATCGGGTCCAATGTATCCACACTGGGCTTCCTGCAATTTTAACAGCGGTGGAGGTCGTTAGGAGAACAAGGGAGGGCCCCTTCCATTTTGGCTTTAGGCAGTCAGATTCATCCCACTCTTTTACCCAGACCTCGTCTCCCACCCTGAACCTGTGCGTAGGATTGGTGAGGACCAAGGGAGCTACTCTTTCAGTGTACTGCTGGATGTCTTGCACTACCTGGTGTAAGGCTCTCATCTGTTTCACTAAGGAACTCTCACCCTGTATCTGCAAGGAGTCGGGAAAGGAGGGTAGTGGTGGTGGCCTAGCATACATCATCTCGTAGGGAGTAAGGCCGGTAGCCTTGGGGGTACACCTAAGATGCAGCAAGGCCAGTGGAAGCAGGTCGGGCCATTTGGCTTTTGCTTCTTGGCATAGCTTGGCTAGCTGGTTCTTCAGGGATCGGTTAGCCCTCTCCACTACTCCACTGCTTTGGGGTCTCCAGGCACAATGCAACTTCCAATCGAGGCCCAGTCTGGTACTGAGCTGTTGTGTTACTTCGCTAGCGAAGGCGGGACCGTTGTCAGAGTTTATTTGCTTGGGGAGGCCGTATCTGGGTAGGATTTGATGAAGCAGTAGGGAGGTAACTTCTTTAGCCATTTCCGTTCTAGTAGGCTGGGCTTCAATCCATCCGGTGTAGGTACACACGGCGACGAGGATAGCTTTGTAGCCGCGCGCCGGGGGCATGTGTGTGAAGTCAATCTGGCACACGTGGAAAGGGCTGGTGCCTCGGAGAACATGTCCTGGCATAGGGCCGGGCCCCGTTCGAGGGTTGTTCCGGGCACAAGTCGCGCATCGGCTGGAAGCGTTTTTGGTCCACAGGGATAGTTTGTTGATGTAGTAGGTCTTCTCAAGTAAGCGCCCCAGGGCGTCCCTTCCCAGGTGGGTGCGGTCGTGAGCCTCCTTGGCCACCGTCCAGGCCAAGGCTTCGGGTATCCATATGCGCCCATCCTGTAGTATCCACCAGCCATTGCGTGACTGTAGACCCTCTTGTTGGGCCCATTCCGTTTCTTGGGGGGTGTAAATAGGGGTCTCCGTAGGGAGCTGGACGACGAGCACGGGGTCAGGAGGGTGAGAGGAGTAGGGGAGCTGACTTGCCCTTTTTGCAGCGTCGTCCGCCCGCTGATTTCCCCGGGCGATAGGGTCCGTTCTTCCAGTGTGGGCCCTGCAGTGCATCACAGCCACCTTCTTCGGCTTCCATACCGACTCGAGTAATTGGCAGATCTCAGCGGCATTTGCAAGTCCTTTCCCTTCAGCTGTCAGAAATCCCCTCTCCTTGTACAAGGCTCCGTGCACCTGGAGGGTGAGGAAAGCGTATTTGGAGTCGGTGTAAATGTTGACAACTTTCCCTTCAGCCCACAGGAGGGCTCTGGTGAGGGCGATTAGCTCCGCTTTCTGGGCTGATGTTCCGGGTGTCAGAGCCATAGCCTCGATCACATGGTCCTCAGATACCACCGCATAGCCAGCTCTTCGAATTCCCTCTATCACCTGGCTGCTTCCATCGGTAAAAAGGGTGATGCCCCCTTGCCAGGGTTGATCCTTCAGGTCAGGTCTGCTCGAGTGCACAGTGGCCATTACCTCTTCACAGTCGTGGAGTGGTGGTTCAGGGGCCGGAAGGAGGGTGGCAGGATTGAGGTTGGTCGTGTCCAGGATCCGCACCTCCGGATTTTCGCACAGGAGGGCTTGGTATTTGACCAATCGGGAGTTGGTCATCCATCTGGGTCCGTGGCTCTCGAGTAGGCCGCGGATGGTGTGGGGTGTGGTCACAAAAAGTGTTTGGCCGAATGTGAGTTTATTGGCCTCGTGTATCAGGAGACAAGCAGCAGCAATGCTTCGTAGGCAGCCCGGCCATCCTCGTGCCACGTTGTCCATGCTCTTGGAGAGGTATGCTACAGGGCGTTGCCAGGTACCGACCAGTTGGGTAAGGACTCCAAGTGCCAATCCCTTCTTTTCGTCGATGAACAAGTAGAACGGCTTAGTCACATCTGGCAGTCCGAGCGCTGGTGGGGCCACAAGGGCCTCCTTGAGGTCCTGAAGGGCTTTCAGTTCGTGTTTCTCCCACCGGAGATTTTGGCCCTCGAGTTCAGGTCCTTTCAGTTTGGCGTACAAACTGTGGGTCAGGATGGCAAAATTGATAATCCAAATGCGGCAATATCCAGCGGCTCCGAGGAGTGCCCGTAGTTCCTTCTTATTTGCAGGAGTGGGTTGGTTGCGGATGGCTTGGGTTCGGGGGATACCGAGCCTTCGGGTTCCTTCTCGGAGGCGAAACCCCAGATACTCGACTTCGATCTCGCATATCTGCGCCTTCTTGCGACTGGCCCGGTACCCCTGGGCTTCCAGGGTCTTCAAGAGGTAGAGTGTAGCTTCAGCACATTCGGTGTACGTTTCACGGGCCACCAACAGGTCATCCACGTATTGGACGACCGGCCCATACTCGTCCTGATACGTCTTCAGGTCCTGGGCGAGTTGGTCGCCGAAGAGGGTAGGCGAGTTCTTGAACCCCTGGGGAAGACGGGTCCATGTATATTGCTGCTTGGTTCCCGTCTGCAAGTCTTCCCACGTGAAGGCAAACAACTTTTGGCTGTCGACAGCAAGAGGGATGGAAAAGAAGGCGTCCTTCAAATCAATGACACTGTACCACTTGGTCTGAGATGGCACTTGGGCTAGGATGGAGTATGGATTTGGTACGAGGGCAACTATGTCGGCTACCTGGTTGTTGACTTTCCTCAGGTCCTGGACGGGTCTGTACTCGGATGTTCCTGGTTTCTTAACGGGCAACAATGGGGTGTTCCATGCGGATCTGATTGGTTTAAGGACTCCCTGTTGAAGGAGTTTCTGTAGGTGTGTATGCATACTATGCCGGGCTGCATAGGGGATGTGGTATTGTCCTTGGTTGACAACTTGAGCATTTGGTTTGAGCTCAATCCAGATGGGGATAGCGTTAACGGCCAGTCCGCCGGGGTTCAATTCTGCCCATACATCAGGCACTTCATCCATTATGGCTCGCCTCTGCTGGGCGAAAGGGGTGTTCTGGTCGTAACGGCAGTCGCCGGGTCCTACAGTTGGGGGAACGTGTAGTCTCCATTCTTCTCTTACTGGACAGATAAGTGTCACTGGCCGATCTTCAAAGCGAGCTTCCACTTCACCCGTAGTCTTGAACTTCAAGGTGGCCTGGAGCTTACAGAGTAGGTCTCGACCAATCAAGGGGACCGGGCATCCAGGGATGTGTATGAACTGATGGGACACCATCGTCCCTCCGATCTGGACTTGGCGCTCTTTGAGGAGGGGGGCCGCAAGGGATTTCCCGGAGGCTCCCACAATTGGTATAGTTTCTTTCGTGGCTGGGGCTATGGCTGTGGTGATAACAGATCGCTGGGCCCCTGTGTCTAGTAAGGCCTTCATAGATTCTGTCCCCACCCGAATTTCCACCAGAGGGTCAGTGGGGACTCTGCCCTCCCGGTTTCTTCATGCTGTGCCGTCTCGGGTAGCGTCCACAGCCATCTGCCATTCCCTCCGGTCATCCCGTCCTCTCTCTCTTCGGCCCCTTCCACGGCCTCGCCTAGGGGCCCCCGTGCGGTCGCCGGTCTCCTCCTCTCTCTGCCGGTCCCATGATTCCTCTTCTCTCGGGTTGTCCCGTATCTCCTCTGGACAATCAGCCCACCAGTGTCCTTCTTGTCGGCAATTTGCACACTGGTTACGCCCTATGGGGGACCGCGTTCCTCTTGTTCTCCTGCCCCTCCCCTTTGGTCTAGACCTCATTCGTTCTTCCAGCACCGTGGCCAACACATCTGCCTTCTCCCGCATCCGTCTGGTCGATTCCTTCCGGGCCTCCACCTTCTCCTCCTGGTCGCGATATCCGAATACGCGATCAGCTATAGCTTTCAGTTGGCTTAGGCTCATCCCTTCGAACCCCTCCGTTCTCTGTAGCTTTCTTCGTATATCCGGTGCTGACTGGCTAACAAAACTCATAACTACGGTTGGGAGGTTCTTAGGGTCTTCGGGATTTATCGGGCTGTGCCTTCTGAATGCTTCCATAAGTCGTTCAAGGAAGTCCCCTGGACTCTCGTCCTTTTGTTGGACTACACTGTGGATTTTTCCCATGTTAGTAACCTTCTGCTTCCCCTTCTTTAAGGCGGCCAGGTACGCCTGTTGGTATCGGCGGATAAAGGTTTGGCCTTCGGCGGTTCGGTAATCCCACGTGGGGGCAGCGATGGGCGCCTCCGTTTCTAGTAGGTTCTGTAAATTGGCATGGGCCGGATTCGCATCCCGGATGGCTTGCTCCATATTTTGTTGTAAAAGGCGGCGTTCTTCAGAGGTCAGGATGTGGGCGCTCAACTGCCTAAGGTCGGCCCAAGTTGGATTGTAGCTGTATATAATGCCTTCCACCAGCTCTATCAGCTGCTCGGGTTTCTGGTCGTAGGACGGCCCATGGAATTTCCAGTTATACAAATCGGCACTTGAGAAGGGAACGTGACTATAGACTGTTGATTCGATGGGCTGGCCCCCCCCCCTCTGCCGGGTTAGGGGTATAGGTGGTGGACTGTCGGACTGGGAATAAGTGAGAGGTTCCCCCTTTTCGGCTGGACGGAAGGGCCTGTTGCGGACTCGATTGGGGGAACCGAGTAATGTTCTTCACAACCCGTGTACTCTTCCGTGTGGTTGCGAGGCCAGGTGACTCAGGTGAGGCTGGGTGGGACGTCTCCCCGGCATCCGACTCTGACCCGGAAGTCTCGGCGTCAACGGGGCCTTCTGCTAGGCCCGTAAGGTCAGGGTACATAGGAGCATAGGGCGGCGGCGCAATGTCGTCTTCGTATGCCTCCGCCGTAGCAAGTATCGGGGCTTTTGGAGGCTTCTTCTCGGCCGAACCCTGAACTTTCCCTGCGGTTTTCTTCGGGGGTTTTTTCCTAGAAAGTGTGTTGGTAGTACTGGGCGTAGTTCCTGCCTTGACTCTGGTAGCAGGGTGCGTGGTCTCAGTGGCTTCAGTGCTAGGGGCGGTAGGCC
Source organism: Microcaecilia unicolor (assembly GCF_901765095.1). Classification (NCBI taxonomy): domain Eukaryota; kingdom Metazoa; phylum Chordata; class Amphibia; order Gymnophiona; family Siphonopidae; genus Microcaecilia; species Microcaecilia unicolor. The sequence goes on from NC_044032.1 coordinate 72,316,316, forward strand.
GTATGGGGGCGGTCCCTGCGGCCTTCGGGACGGCAGCGGTTGCCGAGCTTTGGAGAGCGAAGGCATGGGTCGGCAGGGTTCTAAGTTTGGTTTTCCGGCCTTTTCTCTGCTTTACCAACATAAGGGCGGCCTTTTCTACCTTCCGTTGGGCCCAAGCCGGCGGATCCCGGACTACATCCAACCACGCTTCTATGTATGGAATGTCCTCGGGACAGCCGGGGTTTCCCTCAATTATAACAATATTCATGACCGCCGCCACTTTTTCATACTCGAATGACCCTTCCGGGGGCCATCCAGCAATTCCTAGCCCTGGCCACATAAATTGACATCTCTGTATCATCCCGGCCCTGCTACATTTATCTAGGTCGAACACTTCGCTAAAGTGTTCCGTCATTAAATCTAACGGTGAAGACCCACCCCCGCCCATCCTAACCTGAGTGCCAAAGGACAGGTGACGGACAAAGGGGGAAAAGGGAGGTGGAGGAGTAAGGGGTCTCGTTCCACCAGACACAGAAGGGTCAACACTCGGCCTGACCAGGACGCGGTCGCCCGGCCTGGAACTGCAAGCCCACTCACACACTTTCATACGCCACAAGAAACCCCCCCGTTCGTTCGCCGCTCGGTTTCGTCGCCGGAGCCTAGTGAGTTTCGGGACCTAGTCGGATACCAATAGTCCGTATTAGTCACTGGCTAAAAGAGGGTGATCACGCCTCTTCTTCGGTCCTTACTGGGCCGGTCACTACGTAGAGTATACTCGCCTGTCCGCCGGGGTCGCAGGCCGCGCCGTCGTGCGCTTCTCCCTGAAATGGAAAAAGGTGCCTTGTCGGAACCACACAGCCCCCTCTACAGTCAGGCGGAGTGGATCGGCCCTCCTCCGGGAGATGGACGCTGAAATCAGCGGTGGCCACTCACCACCTCCTCGGGTGGGAATCGATGACCCGATCCGACTGCAGTGGGGGAGGGGAAGAATATAATCCGATTCCCCTTTCTACTTCTGTCCCATCTGGGTCGCCAATGAAACAGGTGGGAAATCAGGAGACGAAAGGCAAATTTTGGTTCCAAACAAGGCAACTTTATTGCTAGCAAGTGAACAGCACCGAGTAGCCTCGGGACACTGTGTGTCATAAATCATCTGACGCTTACATTTATACTTCCCTACTGGGCCTGCGCATTTGGCCCCTTACACGTCATACCTGTCATGCGCAGTAAACATTTGTAGTTCTTACAGTACAAAATTGTAGTCCCAGTACGTACACACGTCATAACACTGAAATGATACTGGCAAGAAAAACGAAACTTAGCAGCTTATTCTGTACACACACAATGCTCCTTTCTAGCACAGGAGATAAGGTGCGGCTCAGGAATGCAGGGGGGTGTCAGCACCCTCCAAGGTCGCCTATTCAGATGGCGTTGCTACGTGCAAGCTGGTCTTGTATAGGCCTTGCAAACTACTGTTACAAGCTATATATCTAATAGCCCTGCATTCTGTCTGTACATTAGTAAACAGCAAACTTGTCTTGTTAGTAAACAGTAAAACTGGATAAGGCACAAATGTCCAGTGCAGTAATAAGGTGTGGCCAAACAGCCAAAAGCAGAGGTAGAGTGCATAAGTAAAAGTCCATCAGTAGGCACAAAACATGAGGTTGTCCTGTTGCTCAGTAGTATTCAGGTAGTACCGGCGTTCCACTCCTTCAGGCTGACAATTGGGACAGCCATTTTAACAAGAACTTCTCAATGTCTGGCACTTTTAGGTTCCCAAGACAATACAGATGTAGTTAAATATCCTCTCAGACAGGAATTTTCTGAGAATGTGTAAATAAAAAAAAATCATGATTACCAGCTTTTTAAGTTTACCAAAACAGTGCACAAATAACAAGAAAAAGTAGCATTGAGATGTTTCCCATTTTGTTTTTAATTATAAAACTAAGGACAAGCATGATGTGGAAGGGCATTTTCAATATAACATCTAAATGGTGCCAGAGACGTTTATCGCAAAATGTCCAAAGACTATAATCGGAAAAGTAGATAAACAGATTCAGAGATTCAAAAATATCTCAAATATACATTTTGAACTATTACGTCCTTGAAGAGCAGCAAAAACGTCTCCACTGTTGGAAAATACACTGCATAAAATGTACAACTGAAAACGTTCCCGCAAACACTGAAACAGTGCTAACCACTCTCATTACCAAATTTAAGCAACTAATTGCAACTGGAAACAATGTGCTACTCCTACAATTCAATATGTCCAGCGTGTTCGACATGGTCAGCCTCCAAATACTCTCGAACATCCTAGACTACTTCAGGATTGGAGGAAACGTACTAAGATGGTTCACAGGCTTCTTAACAACAAGAACCTATCAAGTGACTTCCAAATCAAAAATATCAGCACCATGGAAACCTGAATGCGGAGTACCACAAGGATCACCACTCTCACCAACCCTTTTTAACTTAATGATGACACCTTTAGCCAAATCGCTATCTGACCAAGGACTCAACCCGTAAATATATGCAGACAATGTCACGATATACATCCCGATCAAACAAGACATAACCGAAATCACAAATGAAATCACACACAGCCTCCAAACAATGAACTCATGGGCGGACGCATTCCAACTAAAGCTAAACGCAGAAAAAACACAATGTCTCATCCTGTCCTCACAATACAACACAAACAAACCCAATACCATAAACACCCCAGATTACATCCTTCCGGTCTCAGACAGCCTGAAAATTCTGGGAGTCACAATTGACCAAAATCTCACACTCAAAGACCATGCGAAAAATACAGCATAGAAAATGTTCTACTCAAAGTGGAAACTTAAAAGAATCAAACCTTTCTTCCCGAGGGAAGTATTCCACAGCCTAGTACAATCAATGGTGCTAAGCCATCTAGACTACTGCAATGCCATCCAGGGGCGTAGCCACGGGTGGGCCTGGACGGGCCCAGGCCCACCCATTTTCCCTCCAGGCCCGCCCATCCTTCGCACGCTGTCGCTGCCCTTTTGTCCCGCGGAGGCAGCGTTCAGCGTTTCCTTCCCGCCCTGTCTTTCCCCCAAGCTCCGCTGCATCGCCCCAAGTGGAATCCTTCTCCTTTTCGGCCGCCGCGCTGCGCTGCCATTCACACAGGCAGCTCCGCTCCTCCCCCACCGCGTTCATCCGGCCCTAACAGGAAGTGCATCAGAGAGGGCCAGAATGGACGCGGCGGGGGAGGAGCGAAGCTGCCTGTGTGAACGGCAGCGCAGCGCAGCGCGACGGCCGAAAAGGAGAAGGATTCCACTTGGGGTGATGCAGCGGAGCTTGGGGGAAAGACAGGGTGGGAAGGAAACGCTGAACGCTGCCTCCGCGGGACAAAAGGGCAGTGGGAAGGTTGTGGATGGGCGGGCTGGAGGGAAAATGGCTGAGCTGCTGGGACATGGGAGGGAGAAGAGGAAGGGAGAGAGCTACTGGACATGGGAGGGAGAGGAATAAGGGACTGGAGGGAAAGGAGAGAGCTGCTGGACATGGGATGGAGAGGAGGAGGGGATTGGATGGGAGAGAGCTACTGGACATGGGAGGGAGAGGAAGAAGGGACTGGAGGGAAGGGAGAGAGCTGCTGGGACATGGGGAGGGAGAGGAAGAAGGGACTGACAGGAAGGGAGAGCTGCTGGGACATGGGAGGGAGAGGAAGAAGGGACTGGAGGGAAGGGAGAAGGGACTGATGGGAAGGGAGAAGGGACTGATGGGAAGGGAGAGCTGCTGGGACATGGGAGGGAGAGGAATAAGGGACTGGAGGGAAGGGAGAGAGCTGCTGGACATGGGATGGAGAGGAGGAGGGGATTGGATGGGAGAGAGCTACTGGACATGGGAGGGAGAGGAAGAAGGGACTGACAGGAAGGGAGAGCTGCTGGGACATGGGAGGGAGAGGAAGAAGGGACTGGAGGGAAGGGAGAAGGGACTGATGGGAAGGGAGAAGGGACTGATGGGAAGGGAGAGCTGCTGGGACATGGGAGGGAGAGGAATAAGGGACTGGAGGGAAGGGAGAGAGCTGCTGGACATGGGATGGAGAGGAGGAGGGGATTGGATGGGAGAGAGCTACTGGACATGGGAGGGAGAGGAAGAAGGGACTGGAGGGAAGGGAGAGAGCTGCTGGGACATGGGAGGGAGAGGAAGAAGGGACTGACGGGAAGGGAGAGCTGCTGGGACATGGGAGGGAGAGGAAGAAGGGACTGATGGGAAGGGAGAAGGGACTGATGGGAAGGGAGAGCTGCTGGGACATGGGAGGGAGAGGAAGAAGGGACTGGAGAGAAGGGAGAGAGCGTCTGGGACATGGGAGGGAGAGGAATAAGGGACTGGAGGGAAGAGAGAGAGCTGCTGGACATGGGATGGAGAGGAGGAGGGGATTGGATGGGAGAGAGCTACTGGACATGGGAGGGAGAGGAAGAAGGGACTGGAGGGAAGGGAGAGAGCTGCTGGGACATGGGAGGGAGAGGAAGAAGGGACTGACGGGAAGGGAGAGCTGCTGGGACATGGGAGGGAGAGGAAGAAGGGACTGATGGGAAGGGAGAAGGGACTGATGGGAAGGGAGAGCTGCTGGGACATGGGAGGGAGAGGAAGAAGGGACTGGAGGGAAGGGAGAGTGCTGCTGGACATGGGATGGAGAGGAGGAGGGGATTGGATGGGAGAGAGCTACTGGACATGGGAGGGAGAGGAAGAAGGGACTGGAGAGAAGGGAGAGAGCTACTGGACATGGGAGGGAGAGGAAGAAGGGACTGGAGGGAAGGGAGAAGGGACTGATGGGAAGCGAGAAGGGACTGATGGGAAGGGAGAGCTGCTGGGACATGGGAGGGAGAGGAAGAAGGGACTGGAGGGAAGGGAGAGAGCGTCTGGGACATGGGAGGGAGAGGAAGAAGGGACTGACGGGAAGGGAGAGCTGCTGGGACATGGGAGGGACTGGCGGGAAGGGAGAGAGCTACTGGACATGGGAGGGAGAGGAGGAAGGGGCTGGAGAGCTGCTGGACAAGGAAGGAAGAGGAAGAAAGGACTAGAGGGAAGAGAGCTGCTGGACATGGGAGGATAGGGAGAGAAAGAGGGGAGATGGATGATAGGATGCAGAGAGAAAGGGGAGAAACTAGAAGGATGTGGAGAGAGGGAGGAGACTGAACAGAAAAGGGTAGAGAGATAGACACTGGATAGAAGGAGAGGGGAGATAGAGACACTAGATGGAAGGATCAGGAGAGAGGGTAGATGAGTGGAAGGATAAGGAGAGAAAGAGGGAAGACACTGGATGGAAGGGTAGGGAGAAAAAGGAGACGCTGGATGCAAAAGAAAGAGGGGAGACACTGGAAGAATGGGGAGAGAAAGAGGGGAGCTGCTGGATGGAAAGAGGGAGAGGACAGAGTAGGGAAAGACTGGAGAATAAGAGGAAGAGGCATGTGGAGTACAATGGTGAGGAAAAGATGAAAAGCCATAGGTGATGAACGGACAGGAAAACCCTGGCAAGAGAAAGACGAAGGAAAGCGGAATCTAGAGACTGGGAGCAACACAATGAGAAAAGGTAAATGGCCATACAACAAAGGTAAAGAAAATAATTTTATTTTTAATTTAGGATAAAGTAATATGGTACCTGTGTTAATAAAGTTTCAGAGACCAATACTTCCTTCCTTAGGTCAGGAGAGGATATCGTTACAGCATTATATTGACCTGAGGCAGGAGGTTTTGGCCTCTGAAAGCTCACTGAAAAGTGTGACTAAATTTTGCTGGGGGAGGGGGGTAGAGAGAAAATTTTGTGCCCACCCACTTTGGGTTCAGGCCCACCCAAAATTGGCAGTCTGGCTACGTCACTGATGCCATCTATGCCGGATGCAAAGAACAAATCATTAAGAAGCTTCAAACCGCTCAAAACACAGCAGCCAGACTCATATTTGGGAAAACAAAATACGAAAGCTCCAAACCCCTAAGAGAAAAACTACACTGGCTCCCAGTAAAAGAACGAATTGCGTTCAAAGTTTGCACCCTGGTTCACAAAATCATTTACGGAGAAGCCCCGACCTATATGTCAGACCTTATAGACTTGCCTATTAGGAACGCAAAAAGATCATCATGCACATTCCTCAATCTCCACTATCCTAACTGTAAAGGGCTAAAATATAAATCCACATACATGACCAGCTTCTCATACATCTGCACGCAGTTATGGAACGCACTACCGAAGGCCATAAAAACAACGCAAGACCTAACCATCTTCCGAAGGCTAATGAAAACAGATCTTTTCAAGAAGGCATACCATAAACATCCATCTTAAATACTAAATAACAACACTATACACGATCTACACAAAACCGAAATCTTATCACATGACAAGCACTACCACCGTAAACCTTATGTCAAATAGGGTCTCTCTATAGTCGATGACCTAACGTAAGTTATAATCCAATTTATTACTCAGGAACCTTCATGCAATACCATAATGTATTCTTCTCTAACATGTATGTATGCACATGATATATATATATATATATATATATATATATATATATATATATATATACACCATGATCTGCTCCATATATGTTATGTTCCATGTATGTATGCACCTTAACGCAATACAATTTGTAATTCTATTACCCGGAAATGGCAACCGCCATTACGGCAAGTAAGCCACATTGAGCCTGCAAATAGGTGGGAAAATGTGGGATACAAATGCTACAAATAAATAAAGTAAATAAATATAGCTCTGCACATGGATGAACCTCCCACACTATGTAAAGATGTCCCTCAGTAGAGAGCTTAATCATTCAGCAGAGCAGAGGAGGCACAGCTCCTGGTCCTCCTGTGCCAGAGGCATAGAAGGCTTCTGTTTAAATACCACCACCACATGTCCCCTAGAAGTGTCTCCTTGAGAGCCTGGAGACAGATCAGAGAAACCGTGGCAAGGTAAGTGTCCAGCATTGCCTCCTAGGAGCACAGCACCATTCATGTACTGAGCACTGATTACAATACATGTTATTGCTGTTTCATCCATACAATGTGTTAAGTACGTAAGTATTGCCATACTGGGACAGACCGAAGGTCCATCAGTCCTGTTTCCTACAGTGGCCAATCCAAGTCACAAGTACCCGGCAAGAATCCCAAAACAGTACAATACATTTTATGGTATTTATCCTAGAAATAAACAGTGGATTTTCCCCAAGTCCATTTTAATGGACTTTTCCTTTAGGAAGCCATCCAATCCTTATTGTAAACTCCACTAAGCTAACCACTTTTACTACATTCTCTGGCAACGAATTCCAAAGTTTATACATTGAGTGAAGAAAGATTTTCTCTGATTAGTTTTACATTTACTACCTTGTAGCTTCATTGCGTGCCCTCTAGTCCTTAGTTTGTTCCCAGTCAGCAGTAATCATGTTTATAAATGTGCCAATAGAGAAATAAGGACTTGAGAGGGGAAAAGGCATTGCTGAAATCTAAATGTTTGCCACATCCAGTGCTACACATAAAAGAGAAATGTTCTCACCATAAAAATAGCAGAGCTAATCCCCAAAACAAAGTGAGAAATATACACTCAACACAAATCTTCATGCAATGTCAGTAGTGGTCTAACAATTACTTCATTTGTTACTTTTTTGCTTCTTCACTTTTTTACTTAATGATCAGCACTATAACCATCAACCAACATCTCAGTTCAATATGAATACCGCAGCACCTTTTAACTTGGACCAGTCATCGGCCAAAAAACTTCCTTTACTTTTTATTCAATTAATTGCTTCTAGAAAAATAGTCTGTATTTGTCAATGCTGCCACTGACATTGTCCAATATACAATATTGCCTTTAAGAACACTCATGCAGCAAACAGAGAAAATTTGCAATTGGACTGCAACTTAGCTTAATGAGAAATCCCAACAGGAACCCATTTCACCATGGAACTGGCTTCATCAGGGGATTTTGTCACTTTGTTTTCTCATGCTTCAAACAGAATTGAACACCACGCCTTGCAGTTTCAATTGCAAATTTTCTCCATTTGCTGCATGAGTGTTCTTAAAGGCAATATTGTATATTGGGCAATGTGAGAAGCCTTTTTCCTCCTTTATCATTAAGTAAGTCATGTAGGATGTCAGGACCTTAAATGCCAACTGTTTCCACACAAAGAACACCCTTCAGCTACTGACCAGCTAGAGCCAGACCAGCCTGCTGGCGCCCAGCCAGAGCCTGACCAGCCCAGGGCCGCTGAGAGACTAAGCCAAGCCTGGGACAAGGCCGCTCCCCCAAGATTGCCACTGCCGCCCCGCCCTGCCCCATCGCCGTCCAATCGCTACTGCTGTCGCCTCCCTCTCCTGCTCCCAGGCTGCCGACGCCGCAGTCTCCAGCCTCCACCTACCTACCCTCAGCTCCCTTCTGTCTGCCATCCGACCACCCTCATGTAAAACAACAAAAAAAATCTCGAAATTGGCAGCTTAGCACCTTCTGTATGAAAGTGGCAGATCGCCTCAGGCAAGCCTTCGCTCACTGTGTCCTGCCCTCGCGGAAATAGGAGGGCGAGACATAGTGAGGGAAGGCCCACCTGAGGCAATCTGCCGCTTTCACACAGAAGGTGATTTCAAGTTTTTTTTTTTTTTTTTTTTACATGAGGGTGGTCGGATGGCAGACAGAAGAGAGCTGAGGGTAGGTAGGTGGAGACTGGGGGCACCGGCAGCCTGGGAGCAGGAGAGGGCAAGCGACCCCGGCGCCAGGCCCTCCTTGGAGTCCCGGGTCCAGGGAATTTTCACCCCCCTCTCGGCAGCCCTGGACCAGCCAGCCAGTGCCCAGCCACAGCCATACCAGCCAGAACCAGACCAACATGCCAGCCACAAAGAACAGTAGGAGCTGGTAGTGTAGCATGATATGAGTGTAAGACTTCTTTAGCAGTGAGGATCTCCTTCATCACTCCAACCAGCAGCCTCCATCAAAGTGAGTTATCATTATCCAGCTTAATTTATAATTCAGACTTTTTAATCTTGAAAAACATATTTCCCCTTGTGAAAGATTCCTAAAAACTGCCTCTCTCTTGTAACATTATTACATTACCTGTATTGTAAATAAACATTTTAAAGTTAAATATATGGTCTTTATGTTCTGAGCATATGTCCTTAAACCTTGCAGTACAGGTTAATGTAATTCAACAAATATAGTATTTAATTCCCCCTTTTTTTTACATATTCTTATTCTTATCATATTACCTTATATTTAATTGGTGGAGAATAGAATATAGATATAACTGAATAGAATATATATATCTATATATATAAAACTCACCCTCAACGTTCTATTGTCGGATTACGTCACTGAAGCCAAGGTTCGTAAATTCGAAGCTCTGAAGCCAAGAAAATCACAGCCTCGGGGCCCCGCCCTCGCGTCAAACGTTATGACGCTGAGGGCAGAGGCGGAGCAATTCACCCACATCGACGACGGGTGGGGGGGCCACAGGAAAGCCTTGTTAGCGCCCGTTTCATTGGCTCCAGAAACGGGCCTTTTTTTACTAGTTATATATAATTATATCATTATTTTCACAGTAGAAATGGAAGCTGGGACCTGGGAGGTGCCACCCCCCCCCCTCCCCAGGGGGAGGACCCCTGGAAGGACATGCCCTCTCTGAATGGTAATAAAGGGGAGGAGGAAGAGCTGGCCCTCCCTCTGCAGGAAGACCCAGCTGAGGAGGTCAGAGCTCCAGCCTCCACCCCATCTGCAGCTCCTTTAGCAAGGTGCTGCAGGATCTGCAGGCCAGTGCTTCATCCTGGGCCAAATGTTGAGACAGGCAGAGGAGTGCAGGCACCATCAGTGAGGACTATAGTCACTACTCCTTTCCCCAATGTTGGTGTTTCTGTTTTATGTCCTTTATTTGAAAATGTTTACTAAGCACATCTTATATAGTTTTGCATACAAAGCTCTGTGTCTCCAGTATGTGTGGATACAGCACAGAACTGCTCATAGTAAAGATATGTTGTCTTGTACTAGCAACCTGCCTAAGTAGTGCCTAGACTATAGTTTACTTTCTGTTCCACATGCTTCCTTACTTACAAGCAACATGCTTGAGGGTTTGGAAATACACACAAGCAGCTGCTTGGCATATATTTGTAATTCCCCATTAATGGGGATTACTAAGAGTCTCTGATTGCAGGTTCCAAAGTCTCTGAGGGGATGGGTCTGGAGTTGTGGGAAGTCATCTGAGTTGAGGGTGGATTGAGATCCAGCCCAGTGGGTGTATTTGTGAAATAACTTGCAGAGAAAATGGGTCTGTTATATGATTGGCAGTGGAGGTGGAGTTTGAAGGTAATAAAAGCTCTTTTTTGTTTAAGCACATGGTCTTTGGTTGCCTTCACCCCTGCCAGTACTCTAGGAGGAGAGGGGGTATCCTGGAAAGGCCAGATAACCTAAGGCTGGATTAAGGAGAGTTATTGTCAGCCAAGGGCAGTAACAGAGGAGTCCTCTGAGTGGGCAAGGGGAGCCCAGCTCACCAGCAGAAACAGGAAAGAGCTTGTTCAAGGCCAGAGGGTGCAGCTCAGTGAAGTGCAACTCTGGAGAAAAGGACAGACAAGGGGGTCTGATCCTGAAAGAGTTTGCTGGTGACAACCAACGCTACCAGTACAGCCTTGGATTATATAGCCCAAAGGGATAGGTAATGAACTGGAGGAGTTGTAAATTTCTATATACTTCAGGATTTGTAATAAGAAACCATTTAATTAGTGGATATGACTGTACTCAATAGTCTTGCATGGACAGAAAACCTCTTAAACCAAATGCTAACTGTACATGCCATTTCACAGTTCAGTAAAGTTTTTGCATAAAATTACAATCTCTTGGTGTGCTGAGTATTCTTTTGAGAGAGAGTAAAGAACTGCTCCCAGACTGCTAAAAAATACTCAATGATAAGCCTATCCTACAGCCTTCTGAATCTTTATCCAGCCCCAGCCTAGGCCCAAGCTCAAATCAGGAGGATTGGATTAGGTGTGAGGAGTAAATTGGTAAAGAAAGGAGTAATTCTGTTTGTGGCCCAGGTCAGAGAACTGAGCTGGTTGGCAAGACCCGGGTTACACAAAATGGTACCTGTAAGGGATTTAAGCTGGAGAGACTTTCTTTTGACCAAGGATTACAAATTCGCAAATAGGCCTAAAAACAGTTTTGCTCTTACCCTAGATGCTTTTATATCAGTTCTAATTCCATACATTTTATTTCCTGCCACTGGGAAAACGTTTTGCTATCCATTATAGGCTGAAGATGTTCATTCCGTAAAACTGACCACGTCATGCCTCTGAAACACCCCTTCTGGAAAGTTGTGCTCTTATCGGACCATTTTTCCCTTTGGTTTGATTATATGCTTTAGATGTTTTCCTGCAAGAAAAAAGTCCATCTGCCTATTATGTTATTTTTGGATATTTTTCTGTTTTGAAAATGAGTCTGATAGATTCTTACTAAAATAGGGTAAATCAGTCCAGAAACTGGTCTATACTGCAGACATTATACCAGCCTGATGCACAGTCCAGAATAAAAAAGCACATTGATGTCACTGAATGCAAGGACTACATGATCTGAAAAATTAGAATCAAGAGCAATACATTTCTCAAATTTTGTTCTAATATATAAACTTCATTTAATTATAATATAACTAGCCGTTAAGTCCATAACAACAGGCTAGTTTTTTGTTTTCCTATGGCCTCTCCCCCCCCCCCCCCCCCCCGGTCCACCAACCCTGCTCTCTCCCCTGCCCTCCGCCCAGTGGTGTAGGAAGCGGGGGCGGTGGGGCAGTCCGCCCCGGGTGCACGCCGCTGGGGGGGTGTCAGCTCCGCTGGTTCACTGCTCTCTCTGCAACAGAACAGGTTACTTCCTGTTCCGGGGCAGAGAGCGCAGGGAACTAGGGAGCCGACACAGCCCCAGCGACGACGTGCGCTCGGGGCGGAGAGCCAGTGGTAAGAATGCGCTCCGAGGGGGGTGCGTGCTCCGAGGGGGGGTGTGCCGTGCTGCACCCGGGGGGGTGCACAGCGGCGACCCGCCCCGGGTGTCAGCTGCCCTTGCTACGCCACTGCCTCCCCCCAGCGTCTCTTTCCCTCAGTTCCGCCCCCTCCTTCCCTCCCTGCTCCCTCCTCCTCCAATTTCCATGCCCATGTCCAAGCCCTCCTCCCTATTGGGCTGTACTGCTGGTGGAGACGGGGCTTGGACTTCTACACTCTCAGCGTTCCGACTCTACTGTGCATTTGCAGGTGAGTCGGTCACTTGCTGTTTATATGTTTGATATCATTTCCCCACTAACACTATAAGCTGACAGTACTTGTGCTTGAAAACAAACACTGCTGGTTCCTTTCTCATAGAATCTAGCTTCTGCATGCCACAAGTTTGATTAAAATGCTGCATCTTCATCATACTATATATCCACACAATTGTGCATGTGCAAATAGTGCATCATCTTTTAGGAAAAGTATGCACTACCAATGATATTGTTCCTGTAATGAAAAAAGCTGAAGCACTGGAAATGACAGAAAATGAAAAGTTTTGAACTACCTGTACGTCCGCTACATTCTAAGGCTTTCCTATATAACCTCTGGGAGATATACAGGCTTATTTATGTGCACCAAGTTGGTGCAGGAGGCCTTCATAAAATACAGCCAGACAAAGGGAAAATGAAAACAAAACTCTTTTTATTAAAGAAATACTGAACCCTGTTACTTCACAGGGGCAGTATGGTAAAAAATAAAAAGAGTTTTGTTTTCATTTTCCCCTTTTCTGCCTGTATTTTATGAAGGCCTCCTGCACCAACTTGGTGCACATAATCACATATGATAGCAGTATGGGGATTTTAATGTCTCTGCAGAAGAGACAGTATACGTATCTCCAGGGCTAGGGCCTCAGTACAGTTTGGGGAGAGAGTTTATACAAAAGGCTAAGGACAGTAGCTCTGCCTTAGAGAGACAGGGAAATAAAAGAGTTATTAAGTGCTGGATAAGCAGGTTTTATTTTCTTTGTGGGGGTTTTGGAAAAGTGTGCAGTGCTGTAGTGCAGCACGTAAACTCTGGTTTGGAGTGCCCAGGAAGACTGGCCAGGAGGGGCCAGAGAAGTGCAGCAGAGTGTGTTTGGACTGTTGTGCAAGCCACACCTAGCCAGGAGAGAAAAAAGAAAAAAAAAAGGTTTAAAAGTATGAAAGCATGTGCCTTGGAAGCTGTTCCCTGTTGAAAATACAGTGAGAGAAAGTGTGTTGTGGCTTCAGATTGAGCTACAAACAGCAGAGTTCTGACAAGCTGGAGGCTTAATTGAGCTACAGTGTGCACCTGATTAGAAGAAGCATAGCATGTGTACCTGAACAGTACATTGAGTGAGAAAAAGTACCTAGCAACCTGGAAGGCTTCCTTAATTAAGCACAATGATTACAGCTAAGTATAGCAGTCAGAGAGCTGGTCAGAAGCAGAGAACACGTCCATGCAAAAATGAAAGTAAGATTTCTGCTGGGGCTGGAGCAGCCAGGGAAAGCTGGTCCAGAGTCTAGGAGGGGAGCTGGAACTGGAGCTGCTGTTCAGAAGCTGGCTCTAGGAAACTGCAGGGCAAAGAAGTATAAAGTCAAAAGCTGTGCACAGAGAAGCTGCAACTGGGGCAGTTCAGGAACTTGATTTGGAGTAAAGGTTATAGCCAGAACTGGAGCTAGGTGTCCTGATATAAGACCAGCTCCTGAATGCATTGCAGACCAGAAGGAGTAAGAATGCCCCACTGTGGGCTGAAATGTAAATATTTAGGGTGTATTTACCCCTCCCAATATAGTGGACCACCCGCTAATACTTAGGAAGAAATAAACCACCCAAGGCTGCATCAGTTTGTTCTTTATTAGATACCTCATCAAGTATTTGTACAATTAAAAGATCAGTGATATCTCACTGGGGGTACAGAATATTGCCACATAAAATTACCTCTTTATCTGAGACTCCAAAGAATATACAAGCAACATGTACAGTCAATTATGGGAATATAATACCACAGCTACACATAGGTGTTTTCTGGGTGTGAGTCTCTAATGCCTATGCCAATTAGTCGATATAAAAGACTCAAAGTTACTTATGAGAAAGCAATTGGGCTAATTGCCAATTCATGGATACAATTAATTGGTTTCTCAGGAAAGAGCAGCTCTGTGACTGTCTCTCTGGCTTGAAGTAGGAAGTACACTCATTTTTATATGTCCACTCAGGATACGGATAATATGACAGTGAGCACACCTTATTGGATCTATGCTAATATAATGGTTAACACTGATTGGTTATGGTAAAAAGTTGATTGCCATTTACTGGAAAAGCTTAATATAGACTAGCTTTTACTGAAAATCTAAGTCATCTTCTTGCAAAACCACTCAGTTCTACATTTTTTTTAGCATATCTTCCTCAAAACACTTTCTGTGGCACCTGGTCATCTTCCTGTGGAATTATCCAGTTCTGTATTTCTGAACATCTGTTACCACCATATTGCCACATCCATGCAACTCTGCAAGTTAGACCCGCTTGCAGATGTCTGCTTGCTCTGCAGTGTCTCAATAGCTCATGAGCCTTTGAGCAACACTGGAGTTCAAGTCAGAGTCACAGGCCTGTAAGATTTTCTCTCATTTTGGACCCTGAACCAAAGTCAGGTTTGGGACCAAATAATAATACTATTCAGAAGATAGAAGCTGTTGCATTGTAAGCTGTACTGGAGCAGTTGTTCCAAGCCAGCACTCCAGCATACACTGGTGAGGAGACCAGTGAGTGTGACATAAAGATTGAGAAAGTAAGACTCCAGGATGGGCATTTGGGACCAGGAGTGGCAGGAAACCTGGCTAGCCCTACAGCAATGCTCTGTGAATTTGGAGGATTACCAGCCCTGGGAGTGGGGCATGGCTGAGAAACAGTGAAAGGCCAAAAGGAGGGCCATGAAACAGTCACAAGGAGTTATCAACAAAAATCCTACTGGGGTAGCCAAAAAAGCACCAGAAGGAAGGAAGATAACGGAGTCTCCAAGAGGGAGAAAGTTAAGAGACCAGCCAGAAGTAAAAGGGCTAAAGGAGGTCCAGTGCCTTGGCAAAGACAGGAAGCCAGAATTCAGACGAGTGGCTGGGCAGCAAGGGAAAGTGATGCCTGGGCAAAGGAATGAGGTGCAACCCAAGCCCAGAAGCGCCAAGAAGGAAAAGGGGATCTGTCATGGACAACAGGTAGAGGTTAAGTACCTGTCTCAGGCCTAGCCAAAAAGGTGGAAGTCATCCCCTGTAGCAGAGCTGCCAAGTTACCCATTCCAGGAGAGAGACTTTTTGGCCAGTTCTGGATTCTGTCAACCTCATCCTGGTGCATTATGGGACCAGCAGCATTGAGTTCAATGGATAGAAAAGTGGGCTAAAAATACTACACTGCTTTGGGAGGCAAGTTTAAAACCAGGACTGGCCAAAATGTCTCCCTCCCGGAATGGGTAACTTGGCAGCTCTACTGTTGTCTAGAAGTGACTGAAGACCTAGACAGGTTGTCTTCCATGGTGTCTCAACCAGGGGAAGAGATAGGATCCATTGAGAACCACCCGGTAGAGTTTCAGGACCCATCTTGGGATCTAACTAGCGAGTTGGAGGAGGCAGACTGCTATATTAAAATACTGGATGAAGAATTGCAGCAAGCTGCTGGGTATGTTGGTCAACTACAGGAGGAAAAGAAGTCCAACCGGCATCTGAAACTGAACATGGCAAAGACTAAGCTCCTTGTCTTTCCACCCAAACCCTCTTCTCCTCTTTCCCCACTTTCCGTCTCTGTTGACAATGCCCTCATCCTCCCCGTCTCTTCAGCCCGCAATCTCGGAGTCATTTTCGACTCCTCCCTCTCCTTCTATCTGTACCCCTCTCCACCACCGTTAACTCCAGACTCCGCCCCTTCTGCCTCGCATCACCTTATGCCTGGAACAGACTTCCCGAGCCCATACGCCATGCGCCCTCCCTGCCCATTTTCAAGTCCTTACTCAAAGCCCATCTCTTCTCCCTTGCTTTTGGCGCCTAACCACCTTCCCCATTCATGATACCTACACTGACTACATAGTTTGTTACCTTTAGATTGTAAGCTCTCTTGAGCAGGGACTGTCCTTCCCCATGTTTAAACTTGTACAGCGCTGCGTAACCCTGGCAGCGCTATAGAAATGCTAAGTAGTAGTAGTAGTAGGAAAAGAAGTCCCTTCAACAGCAACTGGTAGAAGAGGAGCACCAGTTGCAAAGTCAAAGAGAAAAGTGGGAGGAAGACCATGCCAAACAACAGGACATGGCAAGAGAGAAAGTGGAGTTGATGGGAGCCTTCACACAGCAAACAGAAAAGTATGGGGAGGAATTACAGAGTATCCGTTCTGCTGTTGAGATGACACCAAAAGAATTACAGGAAAGTATTGAATAGCAAGTGAAGGAGATAAACCAATTGAGTACCAAGTCCCTAGGAATGGACCCTGCAGTGGCAGGAATATAAGCAAGGCTGGAGGAGCTCCAGGTCTAGGAAATCTCCTTAAGCTACAGAGAGGAGCAGTTGGAGAAGGAGTGGTCACAGAGCCAAAATACATGGCTGAGAGCCCAAATGAAGGCTAAGACCCAGGAAGTCCTGTCTCTAAATTGTGATAGAGAGCAGGAGGTCACAGAGGTGAGGAACTGTCTGAAGCAGAAGACAGAAGAGATTAAGCAGCTGCAAGGGCAGGTAACCTGTATGAAATCCTCTACTGAGACACTGCAGAAGCAGGCAGAGGGGCTGCTTGATGAAGTGGAGATGGCAAAGAAACTCACTCGGATTGTAGAGTAGCAACAGGAGAAGGCCTTGGCTGGAGTTAGCCAGTCACAGGGTTGGTGCCGGCAGCAGGAACTTCAGGTGGAAGGGCTGCACTGCAAGGAAGCCCAGCTCTAAAGAGAATGTCACATACTGGCAGATGAGAAAGCCAATTGTATAAGCATAAAGGAAGAAGTAACCTGCAGGTTGCAGGAACTACATGGACAGCTTTTGACTCCTAACCACTACTCACTTGCCCTGTACCCTTTTATCCCCACCTCTTTAATTCCCTTACCTCTTAGTTGTTCTGTCTGTTTGCCTGTCCTATTTAGATTGTGAACTCTTTGAGCAGGGACTGTCTTTTCATGTATGGTGTACAGCGCTGCATATGCCTTGTAGCGCTATAGAAGTGATAAGTAGTAGTAGGGCTGATGGAGTGTGAGAGAAAGAGAGAGGCAGGTGGGATGTGTGTGAGAGAGAGGGGAAGTCCGACTGATGCAGGTGAGATATATGAGAGAGAAAAAGAGGGCAGCAGATGGGATTGTGTGTGAGAGAAAAAGGGAAGGCAGACTGGCTGAGGGCAGGTGGGATTTGTGTGAGAAAGAAGAAGGCAGACTGGCTGAGGGCAGGTAGGATGCATGTGAGAGAGAAGGAGGCAGACTGCCACAGGCTCTATGGAGGAGTAGGTATCAAACACTTTTTCTAAGCCACTTTAATTCAATTGCTTCTTCTGGCCACTCTGGGACATTCCCTCTGCTGCACTGAAGCACTGCAAAATGAGGACCTGGAAAATATTGTGTTGGCAGATACAGAAAAGAGAATACCCACATCTAACAAAAATGTCTCTTATAAAACTCCTTCCTTTTGCTTCAGTGTACCTATGTGAAACCAACTTCTCTCATTTAATAGTTCTCAAATGTAAAATGAGAAACCACTTCTGTCCAGAAAGTGACCTGATTGTGGAAATCAGTACACTGAAACTGAGAGTCAGAATGTTTATTTCATCCAAAAAGCTCATTACAACTGTAAAAGAAAACATTCAGTTTAAGTGGCTGTGGTTGCATTCCTCATATGTTCTGAAGACAGTTTCTTCTTCTGTGACATTACTATGTGCTATTTATTGTTAATTTTCATTTGGTATGTGCATAGAAAGGTGCTTTGGTTCATTGAGGCCTATTTATACAAAGTGGAGAACTTGCCTATAGTGACCAATCGAATTTCTTATTTCGTTTTCCCAGAAAAAAAAATATAAAACTGGATTTGTCACTATTGGCAACGTTTGTGGAGAACTTTATTTGCTCCTGCTTTTATAAATATGCCCTAAGTCTCATTGTTCATTTGTAAGAACACACTACTTGTCAACAGGCCAAACAGTTTATGAGAGTAAAATATAACAGATCATGACAACTGTGTCTTGGTCTGTATGCCAGTTGTAGTGATCTATGTTTATGTGTGTTACCTAAGGATCCTTTTATTAAGGCACGCCAAAAAATGGCCTGCACTTGTATAGGCGTGTGTTTTGGATGCACACAGGTCCATTTTTTAGCACGCCTATAAAAAAGGCCTTTTTTGTGGCCGAAAATGGACGTGCTCCAAAATTAAAACCAGCACACATCCATTTTCGGCATGAGACCTTACCGCCACCCATTGACTTAGCAGTAAGGTCTCACACGTTAACTAGGCAGTAATCGTCAGTGCACATACACTGCCGATTGCCACCAGGTAAGTGCCACGCTGAAGAAAATTTCTACCAAGTGTTTTGGATGCACGTCAAAAATGGAATTACCACCCAAGGTTGGGTGGTAGTTCCAATTTGACTCGCGTTGTACACACCTTAGTAAAAGGGCCCCTTAGTTAGTTAACTGTTTTTCAATAAAATGTCTATTTCAAAATCTCTGCTGCTTGGAGCTCAGGGGTACTCAGTTGAAATTTGTTCATCTTAGGGAGTTCTTGGCTTGAAGACGTTAGGAAACACTGTTCTAAAATACTTGAGAAATGGGTGTCCATATCTGACATATAGACTTGGGACATCCATATTCTGAGCTGAACTTTCTTTCAAAAATTCTGCTCTACAAGTGTACACTTTTCAACTTGTTTCTTTGGTGGCAGAGGGTTCTGTTTAATGAGAGCTTCTTACATAAACTGTTTAGTATTTCTATTACGACTCATGTCATAGTCTTTTTTCATGGAATTCTGCTGCCATCTTGTGTTGAATTCTTATATAACAAGCATTTCAAAGTACAAATACTTCTAAACAGCTTATTACCCTGTAGGTGTGTTCAGAGGGAAAGGGAAATGGAACTTGATATACCACCTTTCTGTGGTATTTTGCAACTACATATATAAAGGTACTTATTTTGTACCTGGGGCAATGGAGGGTTAAGTGACTTACCCACAGTCACAAGGAGTTGCAGTGGGAATTGAACCCAGTTCCCCAGGATCAAAGTCCACTGCACTAACCACTAGGCTATACTGGTGCAAGGGTATTAAGGGCCCCAGGTGAACCTTCAGCCTTGTGCCCCATCACTACCCAACACTGTCTTTCAGGCCCTTAGACCCATCATTCTGTCCCTCTCAATAATTAAACTGAATTATGATTACCCCAGTATCAACCCTTTCAGAACAATTCCTTAAAACTGCATAATTTGAGAGCATACTTTTACAAATTATTTTCCTGGGCCAGTGGGCTGTTTGAAAACTTCCCACTATCTCTGTGGGTAAAAGTAGGCACTGATGGTTCTTTTGAGTTTCTCTGTCAGGACATATTGCAGTGCTGCTGTTTTTGCTGCCCTGTGCAAATTACTCTTCTGCTGCTGTCCCTACCCCCCTTTCCAGCATACCAAAACTGTAGTAATCTACTCTCAAAATAAAGCTTAACCACATTTGTCAAGTTTCAATAACACAAAATATTTCATGCTCAGTACATCTGTTTTCTGCAGCCTAAATATAAGCGTTTTTTAATTTTTTTCCCCTGGATGCTTATATTTAGATGCAAATAACAGTTGCTAATGTGTGCTTTAGGGTTTTTTTAAGCATGGCCATTTTATATTTAGACACTGGACAAGAACACCAATGTGTGCTTCACGTCGGGGTCTGCTGTTTCTCACAACCAGTGCTCACGGGCTAGCATGGGCTTCCTTCTGCTTCCAAAAGCAATCAAAACCAGTAGATTTTGCATAAAGAATCATGAAAGAAGCATGAGAATCTTAGGAAATCCTGTCTTCCAACACCCTAATGCCTGCTTGGACCTGGCGTTATTTTTACAATAGTAAGGCACCTTTATTTCAGGCGCTCTTTTCTGATCAACAGGGAGAAATACAAAATGACCTCATTTAAATGAGCTTGACTATATTTGCATGCTATCGGTGCTAAGGCCTAGGGTGTTCATTGTTTGTTGTGCTAGACCCCTCTGATCATTCTGCGCTGGTAAATGTGGGAGCTAGTACGGCACTAATGGCCTCTAGCGCTTGCATTTACTTTTAATTATTGGCACCTGAGAGCCTCTAGGGTGTTGCTTCCCCTCACCCACCAGAAATTAGCATTTTCCTTTACTGTAACCACCACAAAGTGGATAAAGCACCCCCACCCATGGGACACAGGTTACACTTGATAACTACTTGAGATTTTATATTCTGAGATGCCAGTGTCATGATTTTCCATAAGTGATTTTCTTCTCAATAATGTAAGACTGTTGGCACTTAAAAACTGAGTTTGGATTTATTCACAGAACAGGGATAACAAACAGGAGCAAAATATGCTTCCCCACACAGGTTGCTTAATGTTCCTGTTAGACAGTGGAACCGGTTGTTAACTTTTTATGAATTTATGTAAGCTGGTTGTTGAGCCCTCCAGCACAGCTCATGGAGCAAGAACAGGTCACAGCAGGTCACTTGCTCCTCCTGCACCAGCTTAGACTCAACTGTTTATGTGAACTGCAATCCCGCAGTTCACGTGGAGGGCCATAATTGAATGGGGCGGCCATCTCTAACGCTGGCTCTGTCAAGCAGCATACCGACTGTATTATGGAAACAAGATGGCCGGCCATCTTTCGTTTCGATAATACGGTCTGGACCGGCCAAATCTCTTAGAGAACACCGGCGTTACAGATGGCCACCATTGGTTTTCGCCGATAATGGAAACTAATGGCGGCCATCTCAAACCCGGCCAAATCCAAGGCATTTGGTCATGGGAGGAGCCAGCATTTGTAGTGCACTGGTCCACCTCACATGCCAGGACACCAACCGGGCACACTAGGGGGCACTGCAGTGGACTTCACAAAATGATCCCAGGTACATAGCTCCCTTAGCTTGTGTGCTGAGCCCCCCAAATCCCCCCCAAAACCCACTACCTACAACTGTACACCACTACCATAGCAGTTAGGGATGAAGGGGGGCACCTACATGTGGGTACAGTGGGTTTTGGGGGGGGGGGTTGGAGGGCTCCCATTTACCACCACAAGTGTAACAGGTAGGGGGGGTGGGCCTGGGTCCACCTGCCTGAAGTGCACTGCACCCACTAAAAACTGCTCCAGGGACCTGCATACTGCTGTGATGTAGCTGGGTATGACATTTGAGGCTGGCATAGAGGCTGGCAAAAAAATGTTGTTGTTGGCTTTTTTTTTTGGTGGGAGGGGGGTTGGTGACCACTTGGGGAGTAAGGGGAGGTTATCCCCCATTCCCTCCGGTGGTCATCTGGTCAGTTGGGGCACATTTTTGAGGCTTGGTCATGAACAAAAAGGGACCAAGTAAAGTTAGCCAAATGCTCGTCAGGACTAGCTTTCTTTTTTCCATTATCGGCTATAGCCAGCCATCTCTTAACCACGCCCCCATCCCGCCTTCGGTACACTGCCGACACGCCCCCTTGCACTTTCACCGGCTCCGCAACGGAAAGCAGTTGAAGCCGGCCAAAATCGGCTTTAGATTATACCGATTTGGCCGGCTTTAGGAGAAGGCCGGCCATCTCCCGATTTGTGTCAGAAGATGGCCAGCCTTCTCATTCGAAAATAAGCAGGATAAACAGTCATGTCTAAGTTGGCACACAGACATACAAAGGGGCTCATTTTCAAAGCACTTAGCCTTCCAAAGTTCCATAGAAACCTATGGAACTTTGGAAGGCTAAGTGCTTTGCTTTGAAAATATGCCTCAAAGTCACACACATTGGGCCCCCAACTCTAGCCCACACACCAAAGCCCCCTCCTCACATGCATTGAGAGGAGGCGACTTTGGCGTCTGGCATGGGCAAGCGCCTGATATCCAGTATCTCTCCCTTTCCTCCTCCCCTCTTCCCGGTTCCAACATCTGTCCTTCTCCACCCCCACCCCCAGTTCCTGTAACTTTTTTCCCCCTTGCCGGCAGACCCAGTAGCAGCACTGCTTCCATTGAATCAGCTTGCCTCAGGGCTTTGGGTCTCCTATATGATGCATCCCGCCCTCACTGACACAACTTCCTGCTTCCACGAGAGTGGATCATGTTACAGGGGAGGCCCGAAGCCTAGAGGCAGGCTGATTCAATGGAAGCCACAGAGGTTAGTTTAAGAACAGGAGACGGCACGTCAAAAAGTTGAAGCCACAGAGGTTGGTCTCTGCTTCCCTTCCCTGCACGCAGCTGTTCCCCCGGCCGTACCGTACACT
Organism: Microcaecilia unicolor; assembly: GCF_901765095.1. Lineage (NCBI taxonomy): Eukaryota > Metazoa > Chordata > Amphibia > Gymnophiona > Siphonopidae > Microcaecilia > Microcaecilia unicolor. The sequence goes on from NC_044032.1 coordinate 72,338,679, forward strand.
CAAATCAAAGCAAACATGAGCAGTTGCATCCGTGTTGTTATTCTTTATTGCTGGTAGCATTTTTATTTAATCTCACTTATATTTTCAAACATGCCAGTTTATGCAGTATACAGATGTACACAGAGGAAGTATAATAACGGAATAACTTTTCATAGGTAGAGTAGTAATTTGTTATAAATTGTAATTGGAGTCTTCGGCATATTCCTTAGAGGCACAGCAAAAAGTGTCGCTCTCGTTGCACCATCAACATATCAGAGATTCCAGTTCTGAACCAAATTTCAGGAAGCTAGCAACGAGCTGGACAGCTGAATTAGGGACACTTATAATGAGTGACACACTAAAAGCACATGTGATAGCAATAAGGAAAAGCATCAAGTTTTCCGCATATTGGGAATTACAGTATAAGTTTGCTATGAGAATATACATACCACCGACACGAGCTTTTTACATGGGAGTATCACCAGATGCAGAATGCAATAAATGCGGGGCGCAAGGAGCTTTGTTGGGACATATGTTCTGGTAGTGCCCTAAGATAGAGAACTTTTGGACGAATTTACTAAGAACGGTATCACGAATGTGGAAAACGGGATGGCATTATGAAGTACGATTGTTATTTGGGCAACCAACCTTGAGCAGCCCGCGACCCGCAGGCTATTGGGCATTTGTGGCAAGAGCAGTGATTATGGCTAAGAAGTGATACTACTGAATTGGCTGTCAAAGAGCGCCCCAACTCTGCAACAGTGGAGAGTTAATATGATACAGCTAATGAGGATGGAGTGGATGGCAGTGAACTCAGCACCAGCAGCACTGGAGAAAGCGTTTGAGGATAGATGGTCCCCTTTCTGGGCTACCCTGACACCAACAGCAAGAAGTAGACTGCTCAATGTATAACTCCATTCATTGAACAAGATAAGAGTACTAAATAAAGGCAGGATTCCCTGGACAATAACCCAAAGAGACAAGGGGGGGGAACGGGAGGAAGAGGGTGGCTGGGGGAGGGATTTAAGGACGGACGAAGAGAAGGGAGGGGAGAGGAACTACTAAGGGAAAATAAGTAGTGGAGTTACGATTAATAAAGAAAATGTTACTTGATGTGTTGAACTATGAGAAGAACAATTTAAGAATTAATAGATGATGACACATTATGAGGTATAATTTGGTTCTTTCCAATAAAAACGATTTGATCATAAATTGTAATTGGTGTGTCATTTGGAGGGGCTGGTTATAGGACACCCTAGCATGTGTTATATTCATTTAGAAATTTTTTTCTCCTAGTAAAGGGCCACTAAAACAGACATCATGTTATGAGAATCAAATGTTCAATATTTATTTAATTATGAAATGTATGTCCCACAATAAATATGAATTAGGTTGAAACCTGGAAGCATTTAGAATCTTTTTTTCTTCCTGTGCCTAGATCAAAAGAGAAAAATGGTTTGTAGGAACTTGCTCTTTTTGTTTTTGTGGAATGCAGTGGTATATTTTAAAATGTACTTAATATTGTTTATTACTACCATTTAAAAGAGAGATATTGAATAATGAGGGCAGAAGAGCTACCTTAATGCAAAAGTCTAGAGTCAGTCTAAATGTGCCAACATTTCCCATTTCTGTGGTATATATTTATTTATTTATTTATTTATTTATTTATTTATTTATTTATTTTCTTCAAGTCTGATTGTAAAAGGCATGGTTTTTGGGGGGAGGTGGGGGTAATCTTTGTCTCCTGGCTGCACAGACAGGAAAAAAGCAGAAAATAAAACATAGGGACCAACAAGAATAGAAAAATAAAATGCTCAGACAACAAAAATAGAAAAAAGTATTTTATTCTGAATGTATTACTTGGAATATGTCAGCTTTTGAAAATGCCTGTCTCTGGTATTTTGCATTTCAGTTTCTCTCTATTATTGTGTGCAGAGTCTGATTTCCTGTGGTTTCCAGTTCAGTTTCATGCCTTCATACCTCTATTACTGATCTGTGGTTCCTTGTTTCATATTTGTTGAGAGACTACCTGCATGGTTTTGTTTGGTTTGGGGTTTTTTTTTTTGGGGGGGGGGGGGTTGTGTGTGTGTCCAACTGAGGCAGTGATTCCCAAACATTTTACTATGTCAGAACCCCTAAAATATTTTTTCATACAAAGAGGAACCCTCAATTTATGTAAACATGTATAAGTTCATACAAACAGATTCTACAATCTAATTTCTTAAGGAAGAGAGTTTGAGGATTCCCTAGGGTTCTGCAGAATCCAGTTTAAGAATCACTGTAATAAGGTGTGGTATTCTAGCATGTAGTGCCTGTGTACAGATCTTAAGTACATAATTATTGCCACACTGGGACAGACCAAAGGTCCATCAAGCCCAGCATCCTGTTTCCAACACTGGCCAATCCAGGTCACGGATACCTGGCAAGATCCCGAAAAAGTTCAATACATTTTATGCTTCTTATCCCAGAAATAAGCAGTGGATTTTCCCCAAGTCAGTTTAATAATGGTCTATGGACTTTTCCTTGTGGTCCAGACCTTGCAGTCATGTTTGTTTGTTTTCTTCATTAGGTAGTGAATTGGTGTTTTAGGGCATGGTATAATATTTACAGTGCTACCTTTTTGTGCATAAAGTTGTCACTTTTTGAGGCTTGGAAGTTAGTGCTGTTAAGGTATGGTAAGATTCTGAATGAGTTTTTACACAAGTTTCTGTATAGTGTTTTGTAGTGGAGGGATTATGTGTTAGCCTTACTGAGGTGACACAAAAAATTTAATCTAATTTTAGTTTGTCATAACATCAAGATGGCCGCCGACAAGAGGGTCACGGAGCTGCTGCTCCAGTGAACCTGATTGTTGTACGGCTCGAACGGGACTGTGTTCGGCTGCCTGGACAGCGTGGGGAGGGTACCGCTGAACGCGGGACATCACCGGCGCACCTCACGAGCTTCCAGTATGAACGGGACAATGCTGGGGCCCAACAGCAGCTCCCTGCCTACTTTGTGGCCATGGCGCGACCCTGATCAGACCCAATCCCCAACCGCACTGGAGACGGACGACCTCACCTGTGAGTTCGCTGAAGCATGGCCGCAGGCATCAACCGGCGGGCCGACGCTAAGACAACTTCCCCTTTGACCGGGATCGCAGCACTGGACTGGACATCGGCACCCTTGCACATGCTATGAAGCGAGGGGAGCACTGAGAGACCAGCCGCTGACCACGACTGCTCAGAGGGGAGGAGAAGAGGAGCACCGTGCATGTGGCTATATGCCGGGAGGCCACCCTGAGCTGAGGTACATTCCCAAACGGCGATCCTGTGACCAACCCTAACCCTGCGACCGCCCACCATGGACCGACCCTGACCCCATGGCCGCCCACCATGGACCCACGCCAATCACGACAGCCATGGAGGGAGAGGCCCACATTCATCCTGAAGGAAGCCAATGCCCTTGCTCCTACCTGCTTCGACCATCTTCTTACCCTGCACGACAACCGGAGATCCCAACCCGACCACTCATACAGTTCTCAGAATTAAGGACTCCCAGTGCCCTGGGACAACATTTCCGAATATTGTCTGTGAGTAAACCACCTCACACTAACATAATACAGGCCTGGATCCACCACTGATCTCAATAGCTTAAAATAAAATCCGTAAATCAGTTACTTTTGAGACAGCTGCACAACACTTCACTATACTGAGCTGTAATCTGACTGCATACTCTGTCCTACCATTTACTTCTGTTCCTACTGCATTACACTGCACCATACTGAACTCACTACTGACCATAAACTCCCATCACATACTACTGCTATCCACAACTAACCACGGTCTTCATCAGCTCCTACTATATTTCTCAAAACCAACACGAAAATGAATACTAACAAATTACTCTTAATAATCTACTCTATATCCCTAATCTATCATACAATGACCACCCCCCTCACTAACAACAGCATACCCACACCACACATACTCTATAGACCACCCAATCACATTACCCCCTACCATAAGAATAACAACCAACTAAAAGAAAAACCTACTACATACTGTCACAACCAACATAATAGAAGGAAAGAAAACAACAAACCCAGAATCAAAGAGGACAGGCAACTTATAGAAATTAACACATCCTCGACTCTAAAAGAACCCTACCAGTCAATCCAAATGGGATACATACGTAAATGCCAGATCGGTAGTCAACAAAACAACAACAATAACAGACTGGATTACAATAGACAAGCTTGATCTTTTATTCGTTAGTGAAACTTGAATTCATGATCTTAAAGACTCCATAATCTTAGATCTATGCCCCCCAGGATATAAAATTACCCACTGGACAAGGTATGGAAAAAAAGGAGGAGGTATAGCTATCATTCATAAATCCCATTTCACTGTTACAACAATAGCTGAATCCATACTTCCCCAACTTGAAATTGCCTCAGTTAGAATCAATCATATAAATTTGATTGACTACCTCAACGTAGTATTGTTTTATAGACCACCAGGCAACTGGCAGGATTGTCAAACACACTTTATGGACTTCATATCGAACACATGTATTTCTAACTCCAATCTTATCATAATAGGAGATATTAATCTTCACTTCGAAGACCCTAACTCAATTAACGTGAGTGATTGCAAGGATTTTTTCCAACTATGGGACCTCCAATGCCCAAATCCGCAACCAACCCATATTAAAGGACACACATTAGACATCATTATATACAAATTCTCCCCAGATCTTAACCTTCGATTAACACTTACCAAATGGACAGCCACACCATGGTCTGACCATTTCAAATTAAACTTTTCCCTACAATGGAGGAAAAAAGATCTACACCATAAGCAACAACGCATAACCTACACCACAAGAGGCCAAATTGACCCGTCTACATTCTGGCAACAATTCTACAACAACGAATGGACAGCACAAACAGACTCAAACCAATTTCTTCTAGAATGGGACAATAGATGCCTAAACATATTAGACAATATAGCACCTTTGCAAACCAGAACCTCACACAGGAAGAACTCAATACCTTGGTTTAATGAAAAACTGAAGAAACTAAAAACACAAGTTAGAAGGTTAGAACAAACATGGAACAAAAAAAAAAAACGACTCCACACTCAATGCTTGGAAACAACTACAAAAAAAAATACAAATACACCATCAGACAAACCAAAAGTTCATATTACAAAACTAATATTGGGCCAGACTACAAGGACACACATAAACTTTTCCAACTTGTGAGTAAACTATTAGATACCACTCCGGTTACTACAAACAGCATAGACATCCCATCAGCAGATAATCTTGTGAAATATTTTAAAGAGAAAATAGCGAAGTTATAACTCACGCTAACAGCTACTACTAACGACTACTTAAAATTCCTCGATTGTCTAGACTCAACTCCCGGCGAACATCCAGCTGATCAAACCTGGACTAATTTCGACATACTCTTGGACGATACCATTTCTCGATCAATCAAAAGGCTCAACAAATCTCAATGCAAACTAGACATATGCTCTAATAACCTTATAAAATTTGCACCTCAACAATTTACACAAGACCTCACGATGCATCTGAACTATATGCTACAAAATGGACTCTTCCCAAAAGATAAAGGAAACATCCTACTCACCCCTATACCTAAGGACCCAAAGAAAAAGACTAATGACTTAACCAACTATCGCCCAGTAGCATCTATCCCTCTGGTAACCAAATTAATGGAAAGTATGGTGACCAAGCAACTCACCAATTACTTAAATAAATTCTCAATTCTTCATGAATCACAATCAGGATTTCGGGCTAATCACAGCACCAAAACAGTTCTAACTACTGTACTCACCAAATTTAAACAAACAATTGCAACAGGAAACAACATACTTCTACTATAATTCGACATGTCCAGTGCATTCGACATGGTTAGCCACAAAATATTACTAAACACGGTGTGCCCCAAGGATCTCCACTCTCACCGACCCTCTGTAACCTAATGATGACACCCCTGGCTAAATCGCTATCCAATCAAGGCCTTAACCCTTACATATACACAGATGACGTCACGATTTACATTCCGTTCAAACATGACCTACAGGAAATCACTAATGTCATCAACCACAGCTTCCAAATCATGCATTCGTGGGCAGATGCATTTCAATTAAAACTTAATGCAGAAAAAACACAATGTCTCATACTCACATCTCAATATAACACAAGTAAATTCACCACTATAACCACACCAAACTTCTCCCTTCCCGTGTCAGACACCCTGAAAATTCTTGGAGTCACCTTTGACCGTAATCTCACACTTGAAAATCATGTGAAAAACACAACAAGGAAGATGTTCCAATCTATGTGGAAACTAAAAAGAGTAAAACCTTTCTTCCCAAGAAACATCTTTCGTAACCTGGTACAGTCAATGGTGCTAAGTCATCTAGACTACTGCAATGCACTATATGTTGGCTGTAAAGAGCAACTCATCAAGAAACTTCAAACAGCCCAAAACACAGCTGCCAGACTCATATTCGGTAAAACAAAATATGAAAGCGCAAAACCTCTAAGAGAAAAGTTACACTAGCTTCCACTTAAAGAATGCATTACGTTTAAGGTCTGTACTCTGGTTCACAAAATCATCCACGGAGATGCTCCGGCTTATATGACAGACCTTATTGACTTGCCATCCAGAAATGCTAAAAGATCAGCACGCACATTCCTAAATCTTCACTTCCCCAGTTGTAGAGGACTAAAATACAAACTAACACATGCATCTAGCTTCTCACATATGAGCATGCAGCTGTGGAATACATTGCCAATGGACCTGAAAATAATTTACAATCTAATCAATTTTCGCAAATCACTGAAGACCTCTCTCTTCAACAAGCCATACCATAATGACCCATAACAGGAACTGTAATACATCACATCTTACTGATATCCTAAATGTTTTCTCCTTATGCTTATTGCTTAGTTCTTGTAGATCATCTATATTCTCTGTAGTATACAAATTGCATCTATACTCTGAAATGACGTGCTATTGATCTATCTATTTAATCTTCCAGGTCATCAATATTCTTTAGGTAATACCAATTGTCTCTTTTACTCTGTAATGACGATCCATTATGTTAATCACATAATCTATTATGTAATCCATGTACTCTATTTAATATCAACTGTACCTTTTTACTCTGGAGGGGCAAATGCCATGAAGGAACATTGTAAGCTACATTGAGCCTGCAAATAGGTGGGAAAATGTGAGATACAAATGCAGCAAATTTATTTATTTTATTTATTTAGATCATTTATACCCTGCTTTTTACCACATAAAGCAGCCTCTAAACGACTTACAATGAACCAAAGAAACAATTACAATGACAGTAGAGAGGGTAGAGGGAACGGAGGAAGAAGGGAAGGGAATATAAATACAATATTTAAACAAATAAGTAGGCAAGGAAAAGAAAACAAAAGGAAGAGAAAGTAAGGAGTCCAAAATCAGGTCTTGACTCGCTGAGACACAGTAAGGCAGGTAAACAGATCCTGCGAACAGGACAGGAATGCAGGCGGTGGCCAACGGCTGGAATCGGCGATCCAGGAGGAAACAGGGCCCCTTCAACGTGCAGCACTCTCCAAGCACAAAGCAGCTGCAGAATAGATGACCAATAATGTCAATAATTGTGCCTTTTAATATAGCCCAGCTTAAAAAATCAAATAATACTGTTAGAAAGTAATCAATTCCAAACTGTGCTCCACCATTTTCTAAACTCTTATGTATTATCTTCCATCCTGCTCTAAAACACTTCTAGATGTATTCAGAACACTCAAATCTCTCGGTGTTTTCTATGTGCATTGCTCCAGATGTAGGCTTCAGCACTTGCTTCCCTCCTCCTTCAAAGGAATAGTGGTGCATGCACATATGTTCATCTGAAACACGGGACAGTTCTGCAAGATGCACAGCATTTCTTCTGCCACTGATTCCTGCTACATGCTTGCATTTCAGCACACTCTTGCTTGCTTCCCGCAGGCAGGCACATGGTCAAGAAAGTGGCTTAGTTGTGACTTTCCACAGTTCCAACTGCTCAGCACGCTCATACACAAAGAACTGGGGGAACGCTGGCTTAATAGGCTCTGCAATAAATTTCATCTTTCCATCTGAGGTATTCTCCAGATACTACTACTACTACTTATCATTTCTATAGCGCTACCGGACGTATGCAGTGCTTCACACTTGAACATGGAGAGACAGTCCCTGCGCAAAAGAGCTTACAATCTAATTATGACAGACAGACAGGACAAGTAAGGGATAAGGGTTAGGACAGACAGGACATATCAGGGATAGGGAACAGTTGAAGGTTTAGGTTTAGGAGTTAAAAGCAGCATCAAAGAGGTGGGTTTTTAGCCTAGATTTGAAGACAGCCAGAGATGAGGCTTGGCGTACCAGCTCAGGAAGTTTATTCCAGGCATACGGTGCAGCAAGATAGAAGGAACGGAGTCTGGAGTTAGCGGTGGAGGAGAAGGGTGCAGATAAGAGAGATTTGCCCAGTGAGCGGAGTTCCCGGGGAGGATTGTAGGGAGAGATAAGAGTGGAGAGGTATTGAGGAGCTGCAGAGTGAATGCATTTGTAAGTCAGTAAGAGGAGTTTGAACTGAATGCGGAAATGGATCGGGAGCCAATGAAGTGACTTGAGGAGAGGGCTAATATGAGCATAACGACACTGGGGGAATATTAGTCGTGCAGCAGAATTTTGAACAGATTGAAGAGGAGAGAGATGGCTCAGTGGGAGACCTGTGAGAAGCAAGTTGCAGTAGTCTAAGCGGGAGGTGATAAGAGTGTGGATGAGGGTTCTGGTTGCATACTCAGAAAGGAAAGGGTGAATTTTGGTGATGTTATAGAGGAAGAAATGACAGGTTTTAGCAGTCTGTTGAATATGTGAAGCGAAGGAGAGGGAGGAGTCGAAGATGACCCCAAGGTTACGTGCTGATGAGACAGGAAGGATAAGCGTATTATCCACAGAAATAGAGAAAGGGGGGAGAGGAGAGGTCGGATTAGGTGGAAAGATAAGAAGCTCAGTCTTGGTCATGTTTAGCTTCAGATGGCGGTGAAACATCCAGGCAGCAATGTCAGACAGGCATGCTGAAACTTTGGCCTGGATGCCTGCTGAGATTTCTGGTGTAGAGAGGTAGATCTGGGAGTCGTTGGCGTAAAGATGATACTGAAAACCATGGGATGAGATCAGAGTACTAAGTGAAGAAGTATAGATGGAGAAGAGTAGAGGTCCCAGGACAGATCTTTGAGGTACACCAACTGACAGCAGGATAGAAGAGGAGGAGGATCCACCAGAGTATACGCTAAAGGTACGTTTGGAGAGTTAAGAAGATAACCAAGAAAGAACAGAGCCTTGAAAACCAAGCGAGGATAGCGTATCGAGGAGTAAGCTGTGATTGACTGTGTCAAAAGCAGCAGATAGATCAAGAAGGATGAGGATAGAATAAAGCCCTTTGGATCTGGCCTGGAGCAGGTCGTTGGAGACTTTAGTAAGTGCCGTTTCGGTTGAATGACGGGGGAGAAAGCCAAATTGAAGTGGATCAAGAATTGCTTTAGATGATAGGAAGTCGAGGCAATGATAGTGAACAGCACGTTCAAGCATCTTGGATAGGAAAGGGAGGAGGGAGATGGGGCGATAGTTGGAGGGACAGGTAGGGTCCAATGAGGGTTTCTTTAGGAGTGGTGTTACTACGGCATGTTTGAAGGCATCGGGAACAGTTGCAGTGGAAAGTGAAATATTGAGGATATGACAGATGAAAGGGATGACAGTGGGTAAGATAGTGTTGAGTAGATGAGTGGGAATAGGGTCAGAGGAGCAGGTGGTTAGTTTTGAGGAGGAGAGAAGGAGTGTAGTTTCGTCTTCAGTGATTTCAGGAAAGGAAGAAAAGGAGGCGGAGGTTGGGGGTTCGAGAGAATGGACTAAGGGAGGGAGAGGTGGGGTGAACTGGTTGAGAATTCAAGTTTCATGCAAACACTTTCGAAAATGATTGTAAGCATCACAACTGATATCCATGTGTCTTAGCGTGAAGTTCAGTCTCCTTTCTATGGTTAAATAGACTGTGCATGGGTTTTTCAAGTTGTGCACAATTCAATAGAATGTTCTGAAGACAGCATCTGTGAGGTCATCTTTGTAGAAAACATCAGCAGCCAGTATGACACTAGTAGAATCATAAAAATCAGCAATGTCCTCCTCTGACCAGCTGAATGGGATTCCAGGATCTGTACAAAACTCATTTTTCAGCCAGTCCAGCTCCTTCACTTTCACTTCAGCTTCTGACAGATTTGCAAATTGATAAGAACTGCTGAGACAGGAGGAGAGAGAAGGGGGTAGAAATAAGCCCAAACTGCTGATAGAGATGTATGAAAGTTTCAAGGCCAGGCCTTAGAGCTGAAATAAAAATTTAGGCAGGCATGAGACAGGGGAATAGAAGAAAGGGGGAGTTGGGGGGAAGGTGAAGCATGCCATGTGTGAAACTGCTAATGCAGAGCTCTCACATAAAGGTTTGAAGATAAGAAAATGTAAACCAAGAGAAGGACTAACAATGGATAGAGGCTCAGGCTTGGTCAATGGAAAATTTTCAGAAGGGACTGTAATAATGATAATCAGCACTGATGTAGTGGGAGGGGTAAATATGATCAATATCCAATGAGAAACTTAGGGGCTGGCACCTAATGTAACCAAAAAGAAAGAATATATAACCTGTAAACATTAAGGAGGGGTGTGCCTGCTTGTTTTCAGAGACACCCATTCTTGCAAGAATGTATTTTTTTTTTTTTACAATAAATAAATTAAGACTTTCAGATATAAATAAATAAATAAATCAGACTGGGTTTTAGAAAATGTTGCAGAATCTGTTGTGTGTTGAGGTAGTTGTCTTTATAGCAGACATGTGTGGTCAAGTTTAAATCATGAAATACTGCCAGATGAGGGATCTTTAAATAAGTTGAATTGTTTCCATAGATTTGTATGTGGTTTAGCGTTGTGTTTGAAATAATTGTGTTTAAAATATGTAACATGTCATCCATGAAGTCACATGAAGGCATTACTTTTCAATACGTGTAGCCAGCAGCCCTTCCTTGGACATCAATTCCTTCACTACCATTTCAAATTTATAGATTGAATGCACTGTAAGAAAAACCTCACTCATTGACCTTCAATTTCAACTTATTGGGGTGGTACATATCACTCTTCTGGATGGCGACTCTTGACGTCTCTGACAACAACGGTAGAAAAAATTAATTTTTATTTTCTATTTTTGGAATGTGCATCTGCCAGAAATAATTTTAAATATGGCTGGGGCTCACGAGAAAAATCTCACTCATTTGGCCTTCAATCTCCAACATTGCGGTGGTAAATCTGCAGCATTGAGAAAGCCCACTCCATTCTATGGGGGCAGGGAGGTGAAATGTTAATTAAAAATCCAGACCAGACACATTGCAGACTTCATAAAATATATTCCTGGAAATCTGATATCAGGGAAACATAGATAATTGTTGAGATAGAGATTACATAGAGATTAGATAGGTTCTTCGTGTGGCAGAAAGTTTCATGATTTTTAAATACATTGCCATGCTGCAGTCAGTCCTCAATGTGATATCTCGGTATGTCCAACAAACTAATTCACCCATAAAGAGAGCACAGATAATAAGATTCATAAAAACCCACATTTGCAGGAGACAACACCTTACCCAGTCAGAGAATGCTAAGTTATAGAGATTCTGGGGATGACGATCCTTCTACATTTCCTATATCTCATGGAGGCAGAGAAATTTGTATTTTAGTTCATAAGTCACAGCCCCTGATTTTGAAAGGGAAATGGGACTTGATACACTGCCTTTCTGAGGTTTTTGCAACTACATTCAAAGCGGTTTACATATATTCAGGTACTTATTTTGTACCAGGGGCAATGGAGGGTTAAGTGACTTGCCCAGAGACACAAGGAGCTGCAGTGGGAATTGAACTCAGTTCCCCAGGATCAAAGTCCACTGCACTAACCACCAGGCTACTCCTCAGACCCAAAATGAACATATGTCATGGCACATGGAAGTATAGCAGACAGAAGAGTGGTTTTAGTGAACATGTATGCACCAAACAACATGCAATGTGCTTGCTTTCCATGATGAAGACAAGATTGAGCGTACATTACTAAGTGGGCAGACCATCTTTTGATTTTGAGAGAGGGACTGGAGCATGTCTCAGTCCATCAGTAGACAGATCCTTATAGTCTAACCTTTTTGATGCAGCTACAGGGAACTGAAAGGCACATCAGGAGAAACCATCTGCAAGATGTATGGAGAGAAAAACATATCAATTGGGCAGGGACTATTACTCAGGGAAATAGCAATCCTACAGTAGGACTAATTTTTTTCCTATGCTCAATAACTAAGTATTCAGACAAGTGATATCCTGGCAATGCTATATTTCAGACCATAGTCCTGTTGTAGAAACACTTGATATTAGAGAGGAGGGATATGAGGTGGGATCATGGCACCTGGTGGATGATGAGAAATGTAAAGTATTAATCCAAGAAAAAGCAGTTCTTAGAGGGCATGGGGGGATTCTGTATATCAGAAGAGCAACCAACAGGTCAGGGTAAAGAAACCCCCACATGTGTACCAACAGTCAAAGCCAAGAAGTAGGGGTGACAAGGAATCTCGACAGCCAAAGATTGATTGAAGTAACTTTATTGGCACCATAAGTACATAAGTATTGCCATACTGGGAAAGACCAAAGGTCCATCAAGCCCAGCATCCTGTTTCCAACAGGGGCCAATCCAGGTCACAAATACCCAGCAAGATCCAAAAAAAGTACAAAACATTTTATACTGCTTATCCCAGAAATAGTGGATTTTCCCCAAGTCCATTTAATAATGGTCTATGGACTTTTCCTTTAGGAAGCCGTCCAAACCTTTTTTAAACTCCGCTAAGCTAACCGCCTTTACCACATTCTCTGGCAACGAATTCCAGAGTTTAATTACACGTTGAGTGAAGAAAAATTTTCTCCAATTCGTTTTAAATGTACTACATTGTAGCTTCATCGCATGCCCCCTAGTCCTAGTATTTTTGGAAAGCGTAAACAGACGCTTCACATCTACCCGTTCAACTCCACTCATTATTTTATAGACCTCTATCATATCTCCCCTCAGCCGCCTTTTCTCCAAGCTGAAGAGCACTAGCCACTTTAGCCTTTCCTCATAGGGAAGTCGTCCCATCCCCTTTATCATTTTAGTCGCCCTTCTCTGCACCTTTTCTAATTCCACTATATCTTTTTTGAGATGTGGTGACCAGAATTGAACACAATAATTGAGGTGTGGTCGCACCATGGAGCGATACAAAGGCATTATAACATCCTCATTTTTGTTTTCCATTCCTTTCCTAATAATACCTAACATTCTATTTGCTTTCTTAGCCACAGCAGCACACTGAGCAGAAGGTTTCAACGTCTCATCAACGACGACACCTAGATCTCTTTCTTGGTCCATGACTCCTAACGTGGAACCTTGCATGATGTAGCTATAATTCGGGTTCCTCTTTCCCACATGCATCACTTTGCACTTGCTCACATTAAACGTCATCTGCTATTTAGACGCCCAGTCTTGTAAGGTCCTCTTGTAATTTTTCACAATCCTCTCACGATTTAATGACTTTGAATAACTTTGTGTCATCAGCAAATTTAATTACCTCACTAGTTACTCCCATCTCTAGGTCATTTATAAATATTTTAAAAAGCAGCGGTCCCAAACAGACCCGTGGGGAACCCCACTAACTACCCTTCTTCATTGAGAATACTGACCATTTAACTCTACTCTCTGTTTTCTATCTTTTAACCAGTTTTTAATCCACAATAGAACACTACCTCCTATCCCAGTACTCTCCAATTTCCTCTGGAGTCTTTCATAAGGTACTTTGTCAAACACCTTTTGAAAATCCAGATACACAATATCAACCAGCTCCCCTTTATCCACATGTTTGTTCACCCCTTCAAAGAAATGTAGTAGATTGGTGAGGCAAGATTTCCCTTCACTAAATCCATGCTGACTTTGTCTCATTAATCCATGCTTTTGAATATGCTCTGTAATTTGTTCTTAATAATAGTCTCTACCATTTTGCCTAGCACCGGCACCAGACTCACCAGTCTATAATTTCCCGGATCTCCTCTGGATCTGGATTTGAGCTTTCTACCTAAGATCCTAAATTTGGCTTCCAGAACCTCTGCCCCACATTTTCCTATGTCATTGGTACCCACATGTACCAAGACAGCCGGCTCCTCCCCAGCACTATCTAAAATCCTATCTAGGTGACGTGTGAGCTCAGCCACCTTCACACCAGGCAGGCAAGTCACCAGGCAATCCTCATGTCCACCAGCCACCCAGCTATCTATATGCCTAATGATCGAATCACCAACTACAACAGCTGTCCTAACCTTTCCCTCCCGGGCAGCACTTGTAAGCATATCTTCAGTGCGAGAGGATAGTACATCCCCTGGTAGGCAGGTCCTGGCTAGAGGAGTACTTCCTACTTCACCAGGGTGATGTTCTCCTTCTAGGAGACCTCCCTCCTCCAAGGTAGCACAGGGGCTACCAGACTGGAGGTAGGACTTCTCTACAACATCCCTGTAGGTCTCCTCTATGTACCTCTCTGTCTCCCTCAGCTCCACCAAGTCTGCTATTCTAGCCTCAAGAGAACGGATACGTTCTCTGAGAGATAGGAGCTCTGTGCATCGGGCACACACATATGACATCGCACCAACTGGGGGATAATCATACATGTGACACAATGCAAAAGACTGGATAGCACCCCTCTTGCTGCTGGACTGCTGACTCCATCTTAGTGTTTTTGAGTTTTTCAATAATTTAAAACTTGCTACCGTATTAAGGATATTAGCCTAATATAAAAGTGTCTTTTAGTTTATATAGTATATTGTATGATTTTTTTAGTGTTTCCTTCTTAGATGGTAATGAAATGTATTTAAAACTCTGTAAGAGCACTCCTTGCTTGTTACCCTAATTACAATAACTATAAATTAAGAGTTGTCCTAGAGGTGGGTGGGTGCTGGGGAGGGTGGGTGGGAAGACTAAACTAGATCCTGCAGTGGCTGTTAGATTCTATCTGTTAATGCTGTGGTACAAAGCTTTTAAAACTAAGTGGAAAAGACTATGGAGATTAGTTGTTAAAATTTGCTTTTTATATTTTTATTTTTGCCTAACACTAACCTACAATTCCTCCTTTAAACCTCAATCTTTAAGTTCCCAAAGCACAAAGCAAAGTAGCTTTCACTTACCAGAGATATGTCCTCTTCTCTCAGAACTTCTCAGAAAGAAAGTTCAGTGGGACCTTTCCTCTTTATATAGTTTCGAATCTAAGGGGCCTCTTTTAAACAGGCTTTTTGAAGCTGATTCAGCAACCTATGCAAATATTCTACTTCCCCACACCTTAATTATCACTTAATTGAGGTTGCTGGATGAGCTAACTCTCCAGCAGCCAAGGAACAGAAAATAACTGCCTTTTAGAACAAAGGAGTTTTGGGCTGTTTAGTTTCTACCTCTAGAAAAGGTTTCAATTTAAAACTATGGGGGAAATGCCTATTTCTAGAGAAAAGTTCAGTTTAAAACTATGGGAAAAGGGTTTGTACACTATCCAGCTTATAATCGAAAGAGAAAAACACCTATATTTCGACCCAAATCAAGAGATGGGCGTTTTTCTCGCAAAGGCGCCCAAATCGGTATAATCAAAAGCCGATTTGGGGCATTTCCAACTGCACTCCGTCGCGGAAACAAATAAAGTTGACAGGGGCGTGTTGGAGGCGGGTCTGGGGTGTGGTTATCAGCCGAGGAGAGATGGGCGTCTGTAGCTGATAATCGAAAAAAAAAGGCGTTTTTACCGCGATTTTAGGTCACTTTTTTGGAACCTTTTTTTCAAGAACAAGTCCCAAAAAAGTGCCCCAACTGGAGGGAATCGGGGATGACCTCCCCTGACTCCCCCAGGGGTCACTAACCCCCTCCCACCAAAAAAAAAACCACTTTAAAAACTTTTTTCCCAGCCTGTATGTCAGCCTCAAATGCCGTACCCACCTCCATGACAGCAGAATGTGTTCGATCCTCTCACAGCCTTTTCCTGGGTCAGATGTGGCTCTCGGATGCACTACAGGGTCACATCAGCATTGCATTGTGGTGGGAGTGGGAGTGGGGTATTGGGCTCCGTGATTTCATTAGCTTGTGTTACAGTCTCACGATGTTGGTAGTTGGTAGGCTCTTCTCCCATGGTGCTTTTCCCCCTGCCTACTGGGTCAGAGTGTGCCCTGTTGTGTTTCCTGTTGTAGTCCATGTGGTAGTGGCCATTTTTGTAAGCCAGTTTTAGTTCCCTTTCCTGTGTTAGCCACGTTAGACAACTTAGTTCTTACCTTGAATGTGGCTGAAAGAGAATATTGTACAGCATTCTGCCAGCTCTGACCTACTGCTAATCTCAGTACCAGGGAGACTCGTTGCCAGTGGGGCACAACCTCTGCAGTTAACTGTGAGTAAACATGCTTATTCCAATAAAGGACGTTTTCGGAGAGATTAGTCTTCAGGTGTCAACTGGTGTGCCAATGTTATATAGCAGCAACCAGTCCTAAAGGCCTGCGTGTATGCAGGTCCCTGGAGCACTTTGAGTGGGTACCGCAGTGCACTTCAGCCAGGTGGACCCAGGCCCATCCCCCCCCCCACCTGTAACACTTGTGCTGGTAAATGGGAGGCCTCCAAAACCCACTGTACCCACATGTAGGTGCCCCCTTCACCCCTAAGAGCCATGGTAGTGTTGTACATTTGTGGGTAGTGGGTTTTGTGGGAGGCGGGTTGGGAGCTCAGCACCCGTGGTAAGGGAGCTATGCATGTGGGAGCTTTTTCTGAAGTCCACCGCACTGACCTAGGGTGCCCAGTTGGTGTCCTGGCATATCAGGGGGGCCAGTGTACTATCAATCCTGGCCTCTCCCATGACCAAATGGCTCGGATTAGGACATTTTTGAGCTAAGCATTTTTAGTTTCCATTATCGCTAAAAAAAACAAACGCCCAGCTCAAAAACGTCTATTTTTTCGAAAATACGGTTCGGCCCACCCCTTCACGGACCCGTTCTCGGAGATAAACGCCCATGGAGATAGGCGTTTGCGTTCGATTATGCTCCTCCACGGCAACTAGTTAATGATGCTTGCTTTTCTCTCTCGCTCTCTTTTAATTCCCCCCTTAATACTAAACTAGGTCCTGCTTGCATTTCCCTCTCTCTCTCTTTTACTCACCCTTAATACTAAATTAGATCCTGCAGTGACTGTTAGATTCTATCTGTTAATGCTGTGGTACAAAGCTTTTAAAACTAAGTGGAAAAGACTATGGAGATTAGTTGTTAAAATTTGCTTTTTATATTTTTATTTTTGCCTAACACTAACCTACAATTCCTCCTTTAAACCCCAATCTAAGTTCCCAAAGCACAAAGCAAAGTAGCATTCACTTATCAGAGATATGTCCTCTTCTCGCAGAACTTCTCAGAAAAAAGTTGTCCTCCAAAGAACCGTGAAGATTAGACTGTTTTCCAACCCTCATCACCCAGAACAAAGGGTCTCTTCTGTATCCCAACCTCCAAATCTGACTCTCATGGCTTGGATTTTGAAAGTGTAGAATTTGGAACCCTTCAACTGCCTGAGGGTGTCTCCAGAATCCTGCTGGATTCAAGGAAAGATCCCACCAAGAGGCTCTATCCTTTGCCATCTAGTTTGAGGGGAGGGCCCTAGATCCTCTCTCTTGTCCTCTACAAAAACTGCTTGAGTACCTTCTACACCTTTCTGAATCTGGTTTGAAAAGCAACTCTGTAAGGGTTCACCTCAGTGCCATTAGTGCTTCCTATCACCATGTAGAAGGTAAGTCCATCTCTGTATAGCCTCTAGTTGTTCGCTTTATGAGAGGTTTGCTATTAACAAAGCCCCCCGTCAGAACTCCCATTGTGTTATGGAACCTCAATGTCATCCTCATCCAGCTAATGAAAACTCCTGTCACCCAAAGCACCTGACCTAGAAGGTCCCATTTCCAGTAATGGTCATTTCAACTCATAGGTCAGTGAGCTGTAGGCCTTAGTAACTGATCCACCTTACACAAAGTTTCACCATAACAGAGTAGTTCTCCACACACATCCGTGCTGGAGTTCCATTTTAATCAGTCAAATGTCCCACCATTTTTCCCATAACCTCCTGCCCATCCTGGCAAAAGTGCACTGCACACCTTGGACTGCAAGTTGAGTCTTAGCCTTCTTATTTGGAGCGGTTGGTAACATGAATGAGGGTGGGCCCTGAAGGCAGGATAAACTGGAGCCACACAGCGGGTTAAGGTAAACAAAATAATATTTTATTGAAGTTATCAGGTGGGGGAAGAAAAGTAAACACAAAAACTACTCCTTTCATACAAGAGTGTCCTTCTGTGGCCTTCTTCTGCAGAGTCACAGCATGCAATATACACTGGTGGGCTCTGGTCTGGCTCCCCAGAGTTATCAGTATAATCATTAGCAGTTCAATTAAGTCAGCCTGCAGCCAGCCCGGTGAAAGATACCAAATTGCAAGTTTCCAAATCAAACTTGATCTACATGACTGCAGCTATTGCAGTTCATAAATTAGTGGTGGAGGTGTATGCAGTTGGGCATCACTGCTTCCCTCTGGGCCTCCTTAACTTAGTTCTGTCTGAGCTTTTATAACTCCTGGATCATGCCCTCCTGGTCCCACCCTTCCTGTGTCACTTTCCCCTTGGGCGGAGCTATGGGTTTTAAGGTTGGAGCATCCTATAGACTCCCTCAGAAGCAAATTAAAGTCCATAGACAGTCCACCCAGCTTTTTGTTTTACCCACACATGATGGGGGCAGCCATCGGTAAATGTACTTTATCCAATTGGCTAGCAGACTGCATCTCTTTCATTTATGCCCAGGCTGAGCTAACTTTGGAGGGTCATCTCACAATGTCAGAGTCATGGCTGCTTCAGTAGCCCACTTGAGGTCAACCTCCATTGAAAACATTTGCAGAGCTGCAACATGGTCTTTACTTCACATTTGATTATTGCCTTGAGCAGGTTATCCAGCGCAACAGTCAGTTTGGTCATACAGTTCTGCAGAATTTGTTTGGAGTCTAGAATCCAACTCCAGCCTCCTAACCCATTTTTTTTTCTGTTCCAGCTGCACTTTCACAGCAGGCTTGCTTATTTGTTAGTGTTATTGGTTCTGGTTGGCCTTGCCACTGCAAATCCCTATAGACCATTGTTTGTTGTTTCCCCCCCCCCCCCCCCCCACCCCCCATTTCCCTTTCAGTGAGCTTTGGTAACTAGGGATTCCCACATGTGAGTATACTATCTCCTGCTTGTCCTCAGAGAAAGCAAAGTTACTCAACTGTAGCAGATGTTCTCTGAGGACAGCAGGACAAGTATTCTAACATGCCCTCCCACCATCCCTGGGAGTTGCATTCTTTATGCTTTTTATCCAACTGCAGGTCCCACATGAATTGGGCTAGTGGGAAGGCACTTGCGCATGTGTGGTGGAGGCCTGCCAAAGGCTTCTAGAAGTTACAGAACACCAGGCAGTGTCCACACTGTGGCTCTAATACTTATCCTGCTGTCCTCGGAGAATACCTGCTACAGATAACTTCGCTTCACTTTCACAATAACTTATCTTACTGCAGCTATTCTTTGTGTTTCATAGCTAATCACTTCAATGTAGTCACTCCCAGCAATATAAAGTAGGCAAACAGAGGGATTTTTGCAATGACAATCTTATATTGGAAAAACGACACACATACTTTAAAGGGACAAGTACTCCAGACTTTTAATAACAAGCAATGCTCTTTTTTATTCATGTGACCAGTCCTTTGGTGAATTTGTTACTGGCCCTTGAATGTATATAGAAGTACAATAGGCAAGATTAGATTATAATGGGGATTTTTTAATCATTATTTTGATTTTAATTTTCTGTTTTTTTAACACTTTTTAACAAACATAGGGGTCCTACCCCTATAACAGATTTAGCGTGCACTAACAATTAGTGTGCACTAATATACATATATATATATATATATATATATATATATATATATATATATATATATATATATATATATATTTATTATTTATTTATTTATTTATTTATTTATAGCATTTATATCCCACAATTTCCCACCCATGGGCAGGCTCAATGTGGCTTACAACAGTCTGTAAAAACATACGTCAAGTCAGCAAACAATCAATTTCTTAGAAGTATAAGAGAGAAAGTGGAGGAGTGGCCTAGTGGTTAGGGTGGTGGGCTTTGGTCCTGAGGAACTGAGTTTGATTCCCACTTCAGACACGGGCAGCTCCTTGTGACTCTGGGCAAGTCACTTAACCCTCCATTGCCCCAAGTAAGCCACATTGAGCCTGCCATGAGTGGGAAAATGTGGGGTACAAATGTAACAAAAATAATAAAATAAAAGCAAAGAAGGAAAAAAGAGAAAGAGTAGTGGTGATCAATATGACACCTTGACAGAGACAGTTCAAAAGTATGAGATGCTAGGTGGGATTTGAGCATGAGCTTTTCCAAATAAAAAGGTCTTGAGGCGTTTTTTGAAGGTCGGGTGATCAGGAGTAAGTTTCACCAATTTAGGTAGACCATTCCACAAATGAGCATATATATATATATATATATACATCAGACCATATCACATAAGAACAGCCAATATTATGGGTACAATCAATAATATGCAAAGCAGAAGCCCAATACAAAGTATCTGAGTAACTTAAGAGCATCGAACTATGGTGAACAGTATTGAACATTACCTATATGACAAAATGCACTCACATCTGGTGATTTTTAAAGAGTATAAGAAACCTCAGTCATAGCAGTCATTCATACACTCATAGTAACATGGAGGGGCATAATCGAACGGCGCCGGCCATCTCCGGGGCCGGCGCCGTAAGTGGGCGGAGCCAACCATATTTTCAAAAAAGATGGCCGGCCATCTTTTTCTTCGCTAATACGGTTGGGCCCGGCCAAATGTCAGAGCTCGCCGGGTTTGAGCTGGCCGGCATCGGTTTTCGGCCATAATGGAAAATAATGCCAGCGATCTCAAACCCGGCCAAATCCAAGGCATTTGGTCATGGGAGGAGCCAGCATTTGTAGTGTACTGGCCCTCCTCACATGCCAGGACACCAACCGGGCACCTTAGGGGGCACTTCTAAAAATTAAAAATAAAATTAGCTCCCAGGTGCATAGCTCCCTTCCTTTGGTGGTTTAGCCCCCCAAATCCCCCCCAAAACCCACTCCCCACAACTCTACACCATTACCATAGCCCTAAGGGGTGAAGGGGGCACCTACATGTGGGTACAGTGGGTTTTGGAGGGCTCCCATTTACCACCACAAGTGTAACAGGTAGGAGGGGGATGGGCCTGGGTCCACCTATCTGAAGTGCACTACACCCACTAAAAACTGCTCCAGGGACTTGCATACTGGTATTAGGGAGCTGGGTATAACATTTGAGGCTGGCAAAAAAATATTGTTGTTGGTTTTTTTTTTTTGGTGGGAGGGGGGTTGGTGACCACTGGGGGAGTAAGGGGAGGTCATCCCCGATTCCCTCCGGTGGTCATTTGGTCAGTTGGGGCTCCTTTTTGAAGCTTGGTCGTGAAAAAAGGGGCCAAGTAAAGCCGGCAAAATGCTCATCAAGCCTGGCTTTTTTTTTTTCCATTATCGGGCGAAGCCGGCCATCGCATGAGCACACCCCCGTCCCGCCCCCGTCCTGCCTTCACTACCCTTCTGACATGCCCCCTTGATGTTTCACCGGCTCCGCGACGGAAAGCAGTTGGCGCCGGCCAAAATCGACTTTTGATTATACCGATTTGGCTGGCAAATCAGGAGATGGCCGGCAATCACTTTCGAAAATGTGCTAGATAGCAACATAGTAAATAACGGCAGATAAAGACCTGTACGGTCCATCCAGTCTGCCCAACAAGATAAACTCATTTTACATGGTATGTGACAACTCACCATAAAAAGTTCACCATACACACAAAACAATCAGCCAAGCAGACAATGCCCCATCCTTCCTTCCCTCCCTACCTCCCCTCCCCCCCTTCCGGGAAGGCTTCCTCCCCGGGAAGGTTTCAAGAGTCCACACAGGTAGGAGAGGATGCGAACCTATCTAAATACTGTCGCCACAGAGTTGTGTACTGTTGAATCTCGGGCTTACTGTTCTTACAATAGGCGGAGATTTCATAGCATGCCACCTCTCTCATATGCTGTACCCAACTAGCTACCAGAGGTTGCTTCCTCAGATGCCTAGTATTGAAAATAGTTTTCTTTACCAAGAGTGTCACCATTTAAATAAATCTACGATGTGGTGAAGAGATATGTTGGGCTAATAATCCCCCCTGGGCTCCCAGCAATAAGATCTCATAATACCATTCAATCTGGCCCAGCACCATCTGTTCCAAGAGTGCCAATGTAGTGCACCAAACATCCAATCTCGTGCATTCTAGAAAGGAATGGAGTAGGGTCCCTTTGCTGACCTTACACCTTTGGCACTGTCCGTTTCCCCACAGGCCACACCTTTCCCCTTGAGCCTGAGACCAATATGCTCTATGTAATATCTTAAACTATGTTTCCTATAGGTCCACTGACTTAAAGTCATAGAGAGTTGTAAAAAGTTCAGAAAAGTGTGGGCAATCGTATTCCAGTCCCAGGTCTTCATTCCACAGCTGTATAAGGTGGTCTATCCCCAGGGGAACAAGCGATGATTCTAACAATTTATACCAAGTAGAAAGTTTATTCAAGTGAGGTGGTAACCTCCTAAGTTTAGAGTCCAAACGACCCTCCTGCCAAGTGGATCCATATTTCCCTTGCAGTGTAGTCCAATAATGTCAGCCCTGGAGATAAGAGTAGAAGTGTTTGTAGGGTAGATGTCAGTGCTCTTGTACCTCTGAGAAAGTGGGGAAAGGGTCCTCTCCCACCTCCAAGAAGTGACCCAGAGAACCACAGCCCCTCCTAGTCCAATCCCTCAAATTCATAGCTCTCAACCCCAAAGGGAAGTTTTAATTACCCTCAAATTGAAGCAAGGGAAAATCTTCTGCCACTTTCGGGCTCATTTTCAAAAGAGAAGGACGTCCATCTTTCGACACAAATCGGAAGATGGGCATCCTTCTCACAGAAACGTCCAAATCGGTATAATCAAAACCCAATTTTGGACATCTCCAACTGCAGTCCGTCGCAGGGACATCCAAATTTCAAGGGGGCATATTGGAGGCATAGCGAAGGCGGGACTTGGACGTGCCTAACACTTGGATGTCATTGACCCATAATTTAAAAAATCAAGGACGTCCCTATCGAACACTTGGACGTTTTCGCCTGGATGTGTTTTTTTAACGAATAAGCCACAAAAAGGTAACCGAAATGACCAGATGACCATCAGAAGGAATTGGGGATGACCTCCCGTTACTCCCCTAGTGGTCACTAACCCCCTCCCACTGTCAAAAAACATCTTTAAAAATATTTTGTGCCAGCCTCAGATGTCATACTCAGGTCCATGACAGCGCATGCAGGTCCCAGGAGCAGTTTTAGTGGGTACTGCAGTGCACTTCAGACAGGTGGACCCAGGCCCATACCCCTCCTACCTGTTACATTTGTGGAGGAAACAGCGAGCTCTTCAAAACCCACAACAAACCCACTGTACCCATATATAGGTGCCCCCCTTCACCCGTAAGGGCTATGGTAGTGGTGTAGTTGTGGGTTTTGGGGGGGCTCAGCACACAAGGTAAGGGAGCTATGTTTCTGGGAGCATTTTATGAAGACCACTGCAGTGCCCCCTAGGGTGTCCAGTTGGTGTCCTGGCATGTCAGGGGGGCCAGTGCACTACAAATTTAAGGATTTGGACGTCTCTGACAGTATTTTCAAAATAAAAGATGGACGTCCTTCTTTTTTTCGAAAAGTACAGTTTTCCCTGCCCCTGGATTTGGAAGTTTTGCAAAGACGTTCAAATCGCAACTTCGACGTTTCACATATTATATACAAGTGCAATATATAAGACCTCATAGAAAAAATTAAACAGCTATGTCGAATGTGGAAAGACCTACCCTTGTCTCTGCAGGGTAGAATTGCCCTTGTTAAGACAGTCCTAATACCCTAGCCATATAGGAATAATCTGTAAGGGTATTAGGACTGTCTTAACAAGGGCAATTCTACCCTGCAGAGACAAGGGTAGGTCTTTCCACATTCGACATAGCTGTTTAATTTTTTCTATGAGGTCTTATATATTGCACTTGTATACAATATGTGAACTGGTACTTAAGTAAATTCTTAAAAACTGTTTTTGCCAGCCTGAAATGTCATACTCAGGTCCATCGCAGCAGTATGCAGGTCCCTGGGGGAGGAGGTATGTGCATGTCAGCAGAGGCATAGCGAAGGCGTGGACGTCCTTCTTTCAAACATTTTGGACATCCTGAACTGCCCCTCCCCCACAGGGACAGCCAAATTTCAAGGGCGTGGAGTGAAATGGCGGAGTGGAGGATTGGCCTAGTGGCTAGAGCACTGGTCTTGCAATCCAGAGGTGGCCAGTTAAAGTCCCACTGCTGCTACTTATGATCCAAAAGCCATATAAATAAAAGGGGTGTCAAAGGCATGGACATCCTTCTCACAGAAACATCCACATTTTGGACGTCCTTCTCACAGAAACATCCACATTTTGGATGTCCTCAACTGCCGTCACAAGGACGGAGGCATAGCGAAGGATGTCCTTCACCCATTCTCTAAAAAAAAAAAAAAAGACGTCCCTGACGAGCAGTTGGACGTTTTCACCTGGACTTGTATTTTTCTAAGGTTGTAGATGGCAATTTGGGTTGTAGATGGCAATTTATTTAAGGTTGTAGACGGCTATTATACACGCAGCTTGTCTGCATGTATGAAGCCCGTTCCTTTCTGAATCACTAAGGGATCGGTAAGGGATGGGCTTTTTCCATTCAGTTAGTGCATCAGTTAGTCCACTGCAGTACCCCCTAGGGTGCCCGGTTGGTGTCCTGGCATGTCAGGGGGACCAATGCACTACGAATGCTGGCTCCTCCCATGACCAAATGAGTTGGATTTGGTCATTTTTGAGATGGGCGTCCTCGGTTTCCATTATCACCGAAAACCAGGGAAGACCATCTCTAAGGTCGACAATCTCAACATTTATGTCGACCATCTCTAAGGTCGACCTAAATGTTGAGATTTGGGCATCCCCGACCGTATTATTTAAATGAAAGATGGCCGCCCATCTTGTTTCGATAATACGGGTTTCCCCACCCCTTCACAGGGCGTCCTGCGAAGACGCCCTCAGGAAAACTTGGGCGCCCCGTTCGATTATGCCCCTCCACGTGTTTTTGCTTCCAGCACAATCTTTTTTTCAAAGTCCCTTTTTGCCTTCCTTAACAGTGCTTTGCATTTGACTTGACATTCCTTATGCTGTTCCTTATTATTTTCAGTTGGTTCCTTCTTCCATTTTCTGAAGGATTTTCTTTTACCTCTAATAGCTTCCTTCACCTCACTTTTTAACCATGCTGGCTGTCGTTTGGTCTTCTGTCCTCCTTTTTTAATACGTGGAATATATTTGGCCTGGGCTTCCAGGATGGTATTTTTGAATAGCATCCGTGCCTGATGTAAATTTTTGATCCTCACAGCTGCTCATCTAAGATTTTTTTTTCACCATCCTTCTCATTTTATCATAGTCTCCTTTTGAAAGTTAAACGCTAACATATTGTATTTCCTGTGTATACTTACTCCTAAGCTAATATCAAATCTGATCATATTATGATCACTGTTATCAAGTGGCCCCAGCACCATTACCTCCCGCACCAGATCATGCACTCCACTAAGGACTAGGTCTAGAATTTTTCCTTCTCTTGTCGGCTCCTGTACGAGCTGCTACATAAAGTAGTCCTTGGTTTCATCAAGGAATTTTACCTCCCTAGCATGCCCTGATGTTGCATTTACCCAGTCAATATCGGGGTAATTGAAATCACCCATTATTATTGTGTTGCCCAGTTTGTTAGCGTCCCTAATTTCCTTTAACATTTCTACATCTGTCTGTTGAATGCTTGCTGTGGTGCCTGAGTTCCCCTTCAATTTGATAAAACAGAAATATAGTTCCACTCTGACCTTTACCCTAGATCTCACTCAAGTATGTATTTTTAATGTAAACTCCAATATGGGGGGATAACGTGACGCTATGCTCGGAGGAAGACGCTAGTGAGAGTCTCTCCGAGTCCCTAAGCAACTCCCGATTCTCTGCAAAGAATTAAAGCAGCACCTACCCCAGATTTTAGCGGTGATCGAGAGCTAAACAGTTGGAGTAGCTGGCGAGTGCTTTGGCGGAGAGATTATAGTGGCGAGAGCGGCAAATAAAGACAAAACGAGAAGCAAAGTGGCGGAGGACAAAACGGCGGCACCTCCAAGCCCAGCAACACCCATTGTTTCTTCCGTGTGGATTGTGAAGATTACCGCGGAAATGTCCACAATAATGGAGGAATTGCTGGAGAGACGCTTGGCCCCGCTGGACTCTAAGTTAGAGCATCTGCACGCCCGAATGGAGGACTACTCAAAAGAATGGGTGGCTTTGCAAACCCGAACGGCAGAAGTGGAAGACAGGGTAGCCGTAGTAGAGGGCGACCAGAGCACACAAAAAAAGAAAGTGGCAGAGCTGGAGGCCAAACTGGAGGACCTAGAAAACAGGTCCAGAAGAAACAACCTGAGGCTGGTGGACATGCCAGAGTCGCTGCTGGACAGGAACCTACAGGCCTTTCTGGAGAAATGGCTAGCTGAGGAGCTGCAGATCCCAGAGAACAATGGCCTCCTGCACATCGAAAGAGCACACAGAATAGGACCGAGGGCACAGGCACTACAAAGACCAAGAGTGATTATCCTGAGGATTCTCCACTTTGCTCAAAAACAGGATATATTACAAGCAATTAGAGTGGGAGAAGACACTTACTTATGACAATAAAAAAAATATTGTGTTTTCAAGACTACTCTGCAGGAGTGGCAGCGCAACGCAAAGCCTTTTCCCCTATTTGCTCAAAACTGTTTGCCCTCAAGATCAAGTTTGCCTTGATGTACCCGGCCACTCTCAAAATAACGCATGGGGGTTTGACTATATCATATATATCGGTGGAGAAGGCTCGCAAATTTATGGCACGAGTAGAAGAAGAGGAAATAGAAAGATCAAGAAAGACTTGAGAGACTGATTAGCAGATTCCAAAAATACAGTAGAGTTGGAATGAGGCTAACGGAGAGATATACTGTAAACTTCTTGCCTATGGGAGAACAGAAAGGGGTGATGGCATATAAAAAAAGGACATTGAACATGTGGAAAAATCTTCAAGGACTCGGGGGATGTAGTGGAATCGCAAGTAAAACCGCTATATTGGGGAGCTAATGGATCAAGGGGCAGTAGTTTGAAGTGAGCTTGATAAGGGATATGAGTATATAAATATGGTTGAAGAGATTGGGGGAGCGGGAATAGAGGGGGGGCAAGTGACTAAGATCTGTGCATGGGGGGGGTGGCTGAAAGTGTAAAGTAAGTTCGGGGTTGCTGGGGGGGGGCGTTTGATGTGATTGTTCCCATGTGGAGAATATGGTGTTGGGGGAAGGCGGGGGAGGAAGGGGGAATGGGGGAGGGAGGGTTAGAGATAAGGGGGGGAGGGTAAGGGGTGATTGGTATCGAAGACCATCGGGAACTATAAAGATAAAGAGGGTGGTGTTGGCAGGAAGGGGAGAGGGAGCTAGGCTGGAACAGAGGGTGGGCGGGGGATGGAGGCTGGGACATCCCTTGCCAGTGCAGATTCAAAAAGCAGATAAAATGAATCCCTGCCATATGTTTGGGTGTTATGGTAAAGTTAATAACTTGGAATGTGGGGGGGGGATATCTTCGCCAATTAAAAGATCAAAAATGTTATAGCACATGAATAGACCCAAAGTGGAAGTGGCTATGCTACAGGTGACACATCTTAATGCAACTGAAGACGCTAAATTAAAAACCTGGTGGGTAGGAGAATGTGTTGCCGCAGATGCCCAGGGGAAGAAAGGGGGAGTGGCGATTTTGTTTAAGAAAGGGGTGGCCGAAGTTATAAAGATCATAAAGGCAGATCCTGGGGGGCGGTTTATCTTGGTAAAAATGGTCATTAATCAGCAAACAACCTATATATGTAACATATATGCCCCAAATCAATATGACAATAAATTTTATAGTAGGGTGATTAGAGCTTTGACATCTGAGGAGTATTGACCCTTGGTGGTAGGGGGGGGATTTTAACGCAGTGTGGGATCCAAGAATGGACAAGTCTAATTCGGGGTCAATGGCTGGGTACTATGCTAACAAGGAATTGCTTCGGTTAACCAAGATGTTAGATCTTGTGGATGTTTGGAGAGAGTTACACCCAACAGAAAGGGACTATACCCATTTATCACGTGCACATGATACACAAGCCCGAATAGATTACCTGCTGATAAATAGAAGGGAGTTTAGTAAGGTGCGAAAATCGAATATAGGGCCCTACGCTATATCGGATCATGCCTGGGTGTGGATGGATTGGGAGGGGGGGACAAGTTAGGGAACCAGGTTGACGGTGGCAATTTCCTACTGAGCTGTATAAAGACCCTAGGTTCCGGGAAAGGATGTTGACTTGTTGGGATTCATACAAGACCACGAATGTAGAGCATGAGAGGAATCCCATACTGTATTGGGATGCAGCTAAAGTGGTTTTGCGGGGAGAAATAAGCTATACCCATTATATAAGAAATTTTAAGGCTGGGGGGATTGATTCGCAAAGCTAGGCAGAAATATGGGGTATTGCCGACAGGGGGGGAACAGGAGGAGATTGCTAGAATATCAAGTAGCGCTGAACACGCTTCTTCATCAGAGAGCCCATAAGTCACAACAATTTTATAGATACCTGTATATGCTTCACCGACATGGTAATAAAGGGGGCAGGTTGATGGCAAGGCTAATCAAAACTGCAGGCGGACCACACAGAATTCTTACTATACAGGATACTGTAGGGCGGAGGGTGCACTCAGATGAGGAGATATGTAAGATCTTTCAAGAATATTATCAAGGCTTATATGCAGCTCCCCCAGAGACAGGCCTCCGTGGAGAATTATATTTGAACAATGTGGTGCATCCGCGAATGGGGCAGGCTAAGAAGAACCAACTGAATGCTCCAATAACGGAGGAAGAAGTGGCGATGGTAATCGAGTGTAGTCCTCTGTTAAAGGCTCCAGGGGTAGATGGGTTTAGAGCTGAGTTCTATAAAATTATGGGAGAGGTGGTAGTGCCGCCGTTAACGAGAATGTTTAATAAAATTGTGGAGGAGGAAGTATTGCCCCAGTCTCTAGACCTAGCTCAGATTATAGTGATACCCAAACCAGGAAGAGACCCTACGAATGTGGCTTCTTATAGGCCTATTTCTCTATTGAATTTTGAAGTTAAACTATTTGCAAAGATTATGGCGAATCGTCTAGCTAGAGTATTACCGGATCTTCTTCACGAGGCCCAAGTGGGATTTGTGGGGGGGTCACTCGGTGGTAAAGCACATGCGTAAGATACTGACAACATTGGAATATAGGAAGCGAAGGGGGATTCAATCTATACTTATTAGTTTTGATGCCGAAAAGGCTTTTGATCGAGTAAAATGGAATTTTCTTTATGCCACCTTAAAGGCTTATGGGTTCGAAGGACGTTTTATATCGGTTGTTAGGGCGCTATACTCGTCACCCAGTGCCAGAGTGTTGGTCAATGGAAGAGATTCAAATACATTCCCAATACTACAAAGGACTAGGCAGGGATGCCCCTTGTCGCTGCTCCTATTCGTGTTAACACTGGATCCACTGATAAGGGAGATAATGGACAAGCTGGATATCCGAGGTATCCAGTTGGGGAATCATTGTTTTAAGATGGTGGCTTTTGCGGATGATCTGTTAGTTCATCTGGAGCAGCCGAGAGAGTCAGTGGAGGCTCTTCTGGAGGTATTTCAGGAGTATGGGGACTACGCAGGGTTTTGCATCAACTTGGAAAAATCGGAGGCGTTGCCCTCCTCCGAGCAGGTCAGGGGATTGTGGAATACTGACTTCCCATTACGATGGGCGGTTAACTCGTTTAGATATCTGGGGATCAGGTTGACAATGGATGTAAGTACCTTATATCGCACTAATATTATGCGTCTCGTGGAGGATACTCGAGGACAGCTGGAAGGCTCTGCCGCTCTCGCTGACAAGGAAGATAAATCTGATGCAGATGGTTCAGTTTCCCCGCTGGTTATATGTCCTTCAGAGCCTTTCGGTGTGTATGTTAAAAAAAGACTTACACACTGTAAATAGAATGTGGAGTAGATTCTGTTGGGCAGGGAAAAGGCCCAAAATTCGATTGGTGGCTATGTTGGGATCCTGGAAACAGGGGGTTTTAGGGTTACCAGATTTAAAAACTTACAATCAAGCGTGTTTATTGAGACATTTGAGTGACTGGTTTGGAAACAAACAGTATTACTCATCGGTGGAACTGGAAAAAAACATTTTATGAGCCATATTTGTTGCACTGTACGAAGAGGCATATACCCACCCATTTGAAGGGGAGTGTCTTGCTGGGCCCTCTGAGGGAAGCGTGGAAGGGGTTAGTGACTAAATTGGGCAGAAATGCATTGGTTTCAGACCAATTATCAATCAGGGGTAATGGAGACTTTGAACCAGGCCTGGATAGCCCCATATTCAGGATTTGGGAACAGAAGGGAATAGTTTTGTTGGAAGATTTGTTAACAGATGAAGGAAAGCTGCTGCCATTTGAAGCGCTACATGAGAGAGTAGGTCCCACATGGGGTAATCGGTTCGCATACACACAAATTAAACATTGCCTGTCTAATCTGGATGGAGCCTCAATAGGGCTGCGTTTGGGATCCAAGGTACGAGAGTTTTTTCAACAGATGTGGGATATGGGGGTCTCGGTGTCGGGGCTTAATAAGGCTCTTAACAGTAAAGCCCCAATTAGAGAATTCGCAGAAATTAAGAGAAGGTGGGAGGAAGATTTGGGGAAGCCATTGAGAGACTGGGATGTAGTAGCTTCTATTAAGAATATTGCACTATTGACGAAGGATGAAAGGTTACGGGAGTGCAGAATAAGGGTGATGCTTAGAGCATATATGACCAAAGTACAACTGGCTCATACGAAGCCGCAAGAGAGGTACATTGTAATAAATGCAAACAACATAGACATACGTTTATCCTTGCAATATGGGATTGCCCCCGGATTCAGCAGTTTTGGGAACAGGTCCGGAGATTTCTGGCTGGAATACTAAAAGAGGGGATTAGGGGCTCAGTGGAACAATTTGTGTTGGATAAACCTAAAGCATATCACCCAATGAAAAAAGGGGCAACCCTTCTGAGTCGTAAGTTGACTTCAGTAGTTTGAAAAGCCATATTACAATATTAGGTGGAGGAAGAACCTCTGGCATATTGGCACTGGAGGAATCAAGTGCACTTGCTGGCAACCTGGGAAGCAGGTGATGCGAGGGGATCCCCCAGGCGGAGGAAGGATTATTTAGCAATATGGAACCCGTACTTGTCCAGTCTCAGCTCCAGGGGTAGAATTCTTATTATCAGCACCTTGTGATCTGTGAAAGAGATACCTAATAGGGAAGGGGGGGTGGTTAGAGGGATGGGGGGGGGGGGGGGGGGTAGGGGAGTTAAGGGTAGAGAGGGGGGAGGGGAGGCAGAAGAGATAAATGTGGAATTACAATGTGGATAATCATAGGAATAGAGAGGGGGATATGAGAACATTGGACAAAGGGGAGGAAGGTCAGATATTTGGTTGATGTGTTTATCCACTCTCAGAGGGTGTGCTTATAATATATTGTAGATGGAACTAGTTGAATGGGGACTATGAGGGAATGTTACAGCACTTGCTGGAATATAAAATAGAGAGTGAAAAGAAAGGGGGTGGGGAGAAAGGTGGGGGGGAGAAAAAAAGTTTGATGACGGACTGTATTTGTTTGTTTTTTAGTGGAG
Source organism: Microcaecilia unicolor (assembly GCF_901765095.1). NCBI lineage: Eukaryota > Metazoa > Chordata > Amphibia > Gymnophiona > Siphonopidae > Microcaecilia > Microcaecilia unicolor. The sequence goes on from NC_044032.1 coordinate 72,370,735, forward strand.
ACTATTTCATATCTGAATTGCTGTATTTTCATATTATATGGAAGTGTTCCTTTGAATTGTCATCAATAAAAAAATGTTGAAATATAATGTAAACTCCCATGTGCTCTGTTTTCAGAGCAATTATAATACTTGCTGATTTTTAGTTTAAGGAAAAATAATCTGTAGGTCTGATATATCAAAGGTTTTACTATAAAGTCTAAGGGCCCTGTTTACTAAGCCATGGTAGAGGTGTGTTAGCATTTTTAGTGCACACTAGGCACCCACAATATTCCTATGGGCGCCTACACAATTAGCGCATGCTAAAAAAGCTAGCGCACCTTGGTAAACATGGCCCTGAGATGGGCATTTACTACCACTCCCTCATTTCTATAGCACTGCTAGATGGACACAGTGCATTTAGCCAGTTTGTAGTGAATTTTCAAAGAGAAATTACCAGGCTAGTTTCCTGTTCAGAATCCACCACGTGTTATATAGGTATAAATGTATCTGTAAACTGCTTTATCTACACATTGGGTTAGTTGGGAGGCACTACACACTAATATTTGAAACTGCTATACCTGCACTTAGGGCTCCTTTTACCAAGCTGTGGTAAAGGGGGCCCTGTAGTGGCTTCAGCATGTGGATTTGCCGTGCGCCAAGGCCCCTTCTAGCATACTGGGTAAAACGCAGAATAAAAGGAAACAGCTGTGCGGTAAGTACACACTTGCCGCACAGCCATTTCCTGGGGAGCTCTTACTGCCTCCTATTTAGGAGGCGGAAAGGGCTCCCGCACTAGCCTGGCAATAACTGGGCTACACGTTGTACTGCCCAATTACTTACAGGTAAGCCCCCCAGCACTAAAAATAAAAACAATTTCCCATCGCGCCTGAAATGGTGCGCAGTGGAGGCAGCACTACTGCCATTCCTGCAGTAGACCGGCGGTAGTGCCAGATTGGCGCATGCCAATGCCACAGTAGCTCTACCATAGCATTGTAAAAGGGCCCCTTAGTGAAAGCTCCAGACCCAACCCAGCATTTCAATATACCAGGCCTTAGTGATTATATTTAGGTGTTCTGTGCAGGACAATTTTCAGACCCTTCAATTTAATTGGTTATCTCCTTAGCCAGCTAGGTCATTATGAAAACTGTTCTCCTCATTGGGGAAAAGGCTTTGATAAGTCATTCCCTGTTTACCTTAAACATGCAATTATATGACTCTCATATGAGTATATTTTATCTTCTTATGATTTTTTTTATTCATAATTCTTTCTGCAGTAGTATTCATTCATTAATGAAGTAGTGTGACTATTGTGTTATTCCACCAGGATATTAGAAATAAAGGTAGTCATAGGTGGTAATTTTTCTTGAGCTAACAATTTATTTGTGACTAATTTTTCAGTCATTATCAGGTCAATGCAAACTGAGCAATATTAAGCTTTAGCTCATTCTGTCCTGACCTGATGATGGAAGCATAACTGCTGAAAGCTAGTTCTAGAGAAAAGACATTCCCTACAGTTTGTTTCTTGGCCTTATAATGACAATGCCTTGGTATTTTATTGAACTGCTGGAAGGCATTGTTTTTCAATATGCTTTCTGTGTTCTGCGGCACAGGAGCAACTCTGACTCCCTTGCTACCATTTCCTAAGTGCTATTGCATCAGTTTCTAAGCATGGATGTCTGTCTTGGTGGTGTAGCTGAGTGATGCAAGTTCTTAAACATCTGATGCAAGTATTGGTTTCCTAGTGCCTTGGTAACAAGTGCTTCAAATGGTCAAGAAACTATTTCTATTCTACTAATACCTCCAAGCAGTTTAATGTGGATCAAAGAGGTAAAATGTAAATGATTTGTGTGTGTGTTATACATAAATCAAAAGTTAATAATAAAAGTGTGTGTTATACATAAATCAAAAGTTAATAATAAAATCACAAAAAGAGCAATTAGTACTGAAATCTGTTGTAATAACACAAAGATATTCAGAATTTGGCAGCTAATATTTAATGCTAAAAAAATGCAAGGTCATGCATTTGGGCTGCAGAACCCCAATGGAAAGGTACAGTATAGAGGTGCGAAGTTCTGTGAGTACTATGTGCAATTCTAGAAACTGCACCTTTAAAAACATATAAAGATGGAGTCAGTTGTGTTGGGTGTAGGGTACTGGGCTGTACTCCCATGGTGCTTTTCCCCCCTGCTAACTGGGTTCAGAGTGTGCCCTGTTTTGTTTCCGGTAGGCCATGAGGTAGTGGCCAATTTTGTAAGCCAGTTTTAGATCCCTTTCATGTGTCACCCATGTTAGAGAACGTTATTACCTTGAATATGGCTGAAAGAGGGCATTGTACACCATTCTGCCAGCTCTGACCTACTGCTAATCTCAGTACCAGGGAGCAGGGGCGTATCTGGACTCGGGCGGTAGGGGGGGCCAGAGCCAGAGGGAGGGGGCACATTTTAGCCCCCCCCCCCCCCCCGGCGCCACCGATCCCCCCCCCCCCGCCATTTCCGGACCCCCCCTCCTCGCCACCAATGACACCCTCCCCCGCTGCTGTCACTTACCTTTGCTGGCGGGGGACCCCAACCCCCCGCCAGTCGAGGTCCTCTCTTCCATGCAGGCTGCGCCGCTGCAAGTTTCAACGCTTCCTGTTCTTCTGAGTCTGACGTCCTGCACGTACAACGCGCAGGACGTCAGACTGAATTCCAAATTCTGAGTCTGACGTTCTGCACGTTGTACGTGCAGGACGTCAGACTCAGAAGAACAGGAAGCGTTGAAACTTGCATCCTGCACGGAAGAGAGGACTTCGGCTGGCGGGGGCTTGGGGTCCCCCGCCAGCAAAGATCGGCGATGGGTTGGTGGCGGGCGGGGGAGGTGGAGAGGGTCTGTGGTAGGGGGGTCCAGGGCAAAATCTGCGGGGGCCCAGGCCCCTGTGGCCCCACGCAGATACGCCCCTGCCAGGGAGACTCTTTGCCAGTGGGGCACAACCTCCGATCTGCAGTTAACTGTGAGTAAACGTGCTTATTCAAATAAAGAACTTTTTCAAAGAGATTAGTCTTCAGGTGTCAACTGGTGTGCCAAGGTTATACAGCAGCAACAAGTTCTAGAGGCCTGCGTGTATGCAGGTCCCTGGAGCACTTTTAGTGGGTACCGCAGTGCACTTAAGGCAGGCGGACCCAGGCCCATCCCCCCCCTACCTGTAACACTTGTGCTGGTAATGGAAGCCCTACAAAACCCACTGTACCCACATGTAGTTGCCCCCTTCACCCCTAAGAGCTTTGGTAGTGTTGTACATTTGTGGGTAGTGGGTTTTGGGGGGGGTTGGGGGGCTCAGCACCCGTGGTAAGGGAGCTATGCATGTGGGAGGTTTTTCTGAAGTCCACCGCACTGACCCCTAGGGTGCCCAGCTGGTGCCCTGGCATGTCAGGGGGACCAGTGCGCTACAAATGCTGGCTCCTCCCACGAACAAATGCCTTGGATTTCGCCGGGTTGGAGATGGCCGGCATTTTTTTCCATTATCGCTCAAAAACAAACCCGGCCATCTCAAACCCAGCAAACTCCAAAGCATTTGGCCAGGCTAAACCATATTATCGAAAAAAAAGATGGCTGGCCATCTTTTTTGATAATACGGTTCCGGCCAGCTGTAGCGCTGCCGCCAACATAGATCACCGGCGATCTATTTGGCCGGTGACGTTCGATTATGCCCCTCAATGATACCCCTCCACCAATTCGATCCACCCTATCACTACGATATAATTAGAGTAGTGATAAAATGGACTAGAGGAAACCCAAAACAGTGTGTCTGTATAAAACAGGTGATCCAGAGGGAGGAGCTCCTACAGGCTTATGGAGACAGAGAGTTTTCTTGCCTAAACCCTGGAGTAGTATGTATTGCATGAGTTCAAAGATAAGTGAGTCACAGGCAAGCCACCTTTGAAATTAATAGGAGATCTCCCCTTAGATGAATGTTTGGAAACTATGTGAAGGAAGCACAGTTAGTTCTTATGAATCACTTAGGGATTCTTTCTATATTATTTATTTGTATTTATTTATATACCGCCTAGACCTAAGTGGTTTACAGATTCTTACAGGTACTGGCACTGTCCCAAATGGGCTCATAATCTAAATAGTATACTGTACCTGGGTCAATGGATGGCTAAGTGACTTGCCCAGGGTCACACGGAGCTACAGAGGGAATTGAACCCCAGGGCCGGTCCTAGGGTCTCTGGCGCCCCCCAGCAGACTATGAGTTGGCGCCCCCCGATCTCCTTTCTCTCTTCTCCCACCCTGCCCCTGTCCAGCGATTCTCCTTCACCCCATCCCCGCCATACCGCGCCGCCCTTGGTACTTTAAATCTTTAATTTACCTCCGTTCCAGCAGCCACGTCATTTGAAAGCCCTGCCCTGTCTCTAGCCTTCCTTCCCTTCCCTTCCCTTCCCTTCCCTTTGTGAGTTCGTTCCCAGAGTCCCGCCCTCGAGGAAATGACGTCAGAAGGCGGGACTGCGGAACAAACTAATGAAGGGAGGGAAGGCTAGAGACAGGGCAGGGCTTTCAAATGACGCGGCTGCTGGAACTGAGATAAATTAAAGATTTAAAGCACCAAGGGCGGCTCAGTATGGCGTCGCCCTTAAAGGCAGGCGCCCCCCTGCGGTGCTTACCCCGCTTACCGGGTTTGACCGGCCCTGTTGAACCCTGTTCTCCAGGATCTCAACCCACTGCTGGTCATTAGGCCTTGTTTCTACCAGGCAAGAGCAGATATATGTGAGGAGAAGTGGAATGTTATCTTATGACACTAGCTGAATACCTTTGGCCAGAGTACCAGAAAAGGGAGAAAGGGACCAACCAAACCAGTGGCGTAGCCCACCCACTTTAGGCTCAGGCCCACTGGCAACAGTGCACCCTTACTATGGCTGCTGGGGATCCTTAAGTCCCAGCAGCTGAAGACCTCACTGTTCTCCCCCAGGGCCTTTTTAATGGTCAACATCACTTGGCTAACTTCCCATGCTGTCTGGCATATCTCCCCCTGGCTTTCACTCTCCCCCACTCGCTGTCCATCACTCCCCTCTCCCCCATCAACAATTCAGCTTCTCCCACAGTCTCTCAAACAAACACACACACCCTATGTAACTTTTAAAACTTCCTTTCACTTCTGGATGTCGCCGATAGTGAGCAGTGATTCACACACACTGCTCGTAGCCAGCCCCAGAGCTTTCTTTCTGATGCAATTTCTTGTTTCCACATAGGTGGCATCACTTCAGAGATAAGGCTCTGGAGCCGGTGACCTCCAGAAGTGAAGAAAAGGTTTAAATGTTACATGGGGGGAGTTTTAGAGACTGTGGGAGATGCTGGATCATCAATGGGGGAGAGGGGATGGGGCAGACGGAGGAAGGAAAGGAGTGGAAAGAAAATTTCATGCCAGCCCACATTAGACTCAAACCCAGCCAAAATTTGCCATCTGACTGCACCACTGAATGAGACCAATGTGGAGTGGTTGACTACTTGAGGTGTTTGACTACTTGCCACAGTACAGGTCAGGATAGTGTTTTATTCCCTATAGTCCAGAGGACAGATAGGTTTCCTTTGTTTACAGAAAAAAGTCAGATCCAATTGGTGCATGGAATCTTAGGCTTCACTTTTGTTTGTTTTATCAGGAAAACCGTTACTAAGGAAATAATCCTTAGTTGTGCTGCTAACAATAGTTATTATATTTTTGTAATCTATTGCTGCTAAGAAACATTGCCATTTGCTATTTGCATATCAATCAATATATTTTTATATTGCCAATAAATTATAATTATCAGAGCTTGGCAGTCTTTTTATTGCCAGCAACCATAGTCCGACCTTTTGGGCAGTGCAGATCATACCACTGGCAAGTGAGACAGGCTAAGTTCTAATAAGAATGATTACCTCACCTTTTGCACCTACAACTATGCCTAGGAGCAGGAGCTGGGAGAAGATGTGGACCAGACAAAATGAGTCAAAATTGCTTACCATACACAAGAGATCTCCATGTGGACCACTGTGGTGGTGAATGGTCTTAAAACTTTCTTTTGGTGACATCTTGATCCCCAGTTCTCTTACAGTTGGGGTTGCACAAGGATGGGACCTTCAGACGGGAATGTCCTAGGGTTCAAAGGTTCACAGTCATGTTTCACAACAAACACCTTGTTGAAGATAATTGAGATTCATCTTCCAATGTCCCCAAAGGTTTTTCTGTTGCAACTGTTCCCTGGAGAATAGATTATGGTATGATTAAGATATTGAAACCATTGATTGCTGCAGCAAGGATTTTGCTAACAAAGAGGTAGACGACACCCTTGTCTGCTAGAACAATTGGACTGTGGGATGTCTTTTTCTTAAGCAAATTATGGTCATTAGGGACTTTGAGGAGGGGGCCTGTAGGGGTATTTACCTGAGATCTCACCTTTGCTGGTCTTGGCCTGTACAAGCCTGAACCATTCTTATAACAATATGGATTCTACAGCCTATGACCTGAATACATCTGTAACTATCAGAATCCAGCTTTTTTGCAAAGGAAAATTACTGCTGAGCATTGCAAGATTACTTGATCCAAGGACATATTCTTTGTTGCAAACTAGCCCCGTTATCTCCTGGGAACATTGTAGGAGAGAGAGACACGGCTCCAGGAGGATGGCGATCAGACAGGGAGTTTGCATGCCATTGAACAAAGGCTCACTTCTTGACCATGAAGCTGGCTAGACATTATGTCATCATATGTGATTGGTCCACAGGTATCATCTGACCCTGGGATACCAAAACGTTGGACTGAAGAAAGTTCAGTTAGTTGGAGGGAGAACACCAGAAGAGAGAAACACCGGAGGATTTGCAGGTGAACAGAACGATCGAAAGAGTCAGAGACTGATTTTCCTAACACCAGTGAACTGTGTGCCTTATAACCAACTGACAAGGCCTGCTCAGCTACAACATCAGGCCTTATCTAAGACTGTACCATTTGCATCCAGAATTCAACTCTTGGACCTTATTCCTAGACTGGGAGGTTCGCTGAGGTTTTCAGCGAGACTCTGAGAAAATCCACTTCTCTACCATTGGGAGTCTGTGACTGTTAGGGTAATCGTATTGTATTATCTATATTGGTGACAATCTATTTTTATAGCAACTTATTTTTGTATTTTGCTTGGCATTTTGCTTCAGTACTGTTTATATATATATTTTTCTTTACATAATAAATAATAATATATTCCATCTGTGACATGGTTTATTTCTCCAGCACAGCTAGCTTGTCATTTGGGATACAGAGGTACACTCCCCTAGACACAAGTCCAGAGTATTGCTATCTGGTAATGCTCTCTGATATATAAGTACCTCTAGCATGCCTACAGGCCAAGCAGAAATACCACCTAAAATCAAGACTGCAATTGTAAACAGGGGTTAAGGATGATAATTTAAATATAGTATGGAGGAGAGAATCCAAGATGGCGATTGAGCAGGATGTGTGAGAGGAACGCTCTCTTCGGAATCTAAAAACATGCCTTTTTCTTCAATGAGCATGCTGAAAAGGAAGGGCAAGCCCAAGGGACCCCCCTCCTCCCGAAGCTATCGGCCCTCTCTCCGAGACAACCTTCCATCCCATCATTTTTGGTTTCAACCCCAACGGGCGTTTCCGCTACCGGGGCAAGGAAGAGCCCCGGTCAGGAGAGCGAATTCTCGCTCAGCCCATTAGGACCTGCAACCCCTCCACTTCCGCAACCAGACAGGGTCAAATTGCCCAGCACTAAAACAAACGGTGACTCAAAGGGGAGGTAGACCTCGCCGGTGGAAGCAGCAGATGAGACCATCTTAGGATTGGTGGAAGGTAATCAGCACTCACCAGGAATGGCATCGGGAAAGGCAACAGTGAAAGGGATTCAACCCGTCAGTTTGCAAGAGGAAACTTCCCTGTGTGCCTGAGCGATTCAGCCTCTGGTGAGACCCCAGGAAATATCATTGGAATCTATCTGGTCAGCCCTTGAGTCCTTGCATAAGGTTTGTGCTTCTTTTATTACAGTTTTATTACGCAAGTAAGAGATATTAAAGAAAAGATTGAAATTGTTTCAAGTAAACAAACTTTATTGGAATCAGATATGGTTAAAGTACAAGAACAACAATCTCAAATATCAGGAGACTGTTTAATATTATATCAAAAGATTGAAAATTTGGAGAACTTAACGAGGAATTTAAATCTTCGTATATTGAATTTTTCACAGACTAAATACGATTCTCCTAGAGATATGTTTACTAAATTTCTAAAAGAGAACTTTAAATACCCAGAACAATCTCTTCCACCTTTACAGAAATTATACTATCTAGAAGATTTTTAAAAAAACTTCAAGAAACTAACGTACAAAAAGTTCCAATGCAGCAGGACATTTCAACAGATATGTTGGATATTACAGACTTTCTGGAACAATCTAAAGAGGAAATTAAAACTCGAGCAACCCTAGTTATTACTTTCGTATTTCTACAAGATAAAGAGGCTCTATTGAGGCTGTACTTTAAAAATATTCATCCCAGATTTTGTAGTGCACTGGCCCCCCTCACATGCCAGGACACCAACTGGGCACCCTAGGGGGCACTTCTAAAAATTAAAAATAAAGTCACGTGGTGCCATGGGAGTGAGCAGTCGCTGAAAAGCGAAGCTCCCAAGCCTCCTGATAATCAAACTCACTAAACTTACTTAAAAACGACTCATTTCGCACCAAAGATCTAGCTGGAACAGTGGGGGAAAGGCGCAGTAGCGATAATCAGCGATTACCGGACATAAATCGCACACAATGGCGTCCAGACTGCAGAAGAAGGACAAAGACAAAAATAAGAGTGTGGAAGCCAAGATGGCGGACGAACCGCAACAGCAGTGCTCCTCGGTGTGCTCTACATGGACAGCGGAGATAACAGAGGAGGTAACCGCCGCAGTAGAGGCTGCACTAGATAAAAAATTGCAAGCACTGTATGACAGAGCGGAAGAAGCCCATGAAAGATTGGATGGCTTCCACCTAGATTTAGATCATATGCAACAAAGAATAAGTGATGTGGAAGATAAACTTACAGAAACGGCGGGCCCCACAGAGGCGCTGAAGAAAAAAGTAGCTGAATTAGAGCAAAAGCTGGACGATTTGGAAAATCGATCCAGACGTAACAATTTACGTCTCATTGGCTTGCTGGAGCACCTGAGAGACTCTGAACTGGTGGAGCTGTTAGAATGCTGGATTCCACAGGCCTTGCAACTCGGCGCTACAATGGGACCCCTACGAGTTGAGAGGGCACACAGGGTAGGGCCGAAAAGAGCAACAAGTAACAGACCGAGAGCAGTGATCTTGAGGATATTAAATTATGGACATAAACAAGCGATCATGAGAGCGTTACGATCGGGCCAAAATCTTCAATATGAAGGGAACAACATACTTTGCTTCCAAAATTACTCGTCAAAAGTGGCGGCGGCGAGGAGAGCGTTCGCGCCGATATGCGCTGAACTACACACCCGGAAAATCCGATTTGCATTGTTGTACCCCGCCAAGCTATGAGTGTCTCATGATGGCTCAGAGCATACCTTTGAAGAGGCAGATAAAGCTCAAGATTATGTTAACACCTTACCGCCTAAAACAATGGAGTGAAGGGGCTAATGGCTGACTATGCATCGGAGTTTACAGACGGTAAACAGAAGAAATGAGAGAGTGGCGGTCACTGCGATGCCAATCGTTGGGGCTAACATGATGATGAGCAGCAGAAGGTTTGGAACTAACTAAAGTGATCCTATCGGCTATGGGACAGGCCAATAAATACTACAATATGGGTCTAACCCAGACATGATATGAACAATGGTCCGGAATGACGGAGGGTACCAACAGTGCAGATAAACCTTGGCTTGAAGGAAGCAATGGACAAGTCATTAATGTGTAAGGTGACCCTGCAGTGTTCTGCTGCTTAGTTAACTGTTGATTGTTGCATTTTGTTTGCTGGTTATGCACTGTGTGAATTTGATAATATAGGAATATGTTTCCAGTTAAAAAAAAACGTAGAAATCTAATACGTGTAAGGGAGGTGGGGCACCTATACGTGCAGAGTTCATTTTGGACTCGAGGAGGGAGGGGAAATGGGGGAGAGGATGGGGGAGGGGACGAGGAGGGGAGTGGGGAAGGGAGGGATGGGGGAGGGGGAAGGGAGAACCCATAAGGTCAAGAATCAAAGGGGACTGTGTTTTAACCAAGGATCCAGATTGTTACAAAATGTTATTGGGGAGGGGGGTAAGCTGGGATACCTCTCTCTTGTAAAAGTGTACACTCAGTCTGAAAGGATGCTAGCAGAGAGGACAAAAGAAGAATAAAGGTAAAAATAGTATCATGGAATATAGGGGGGATACACTCTCCAATTAAACGTTCCAAGATCCTACAAACGTTGAACAGACATAAAGCGCACATAGCCTTGTTACAGGAAACACACTTAAACACATTGGAACATGGAGGGGCAAAATGGAAAGATCGTCCAAGTACGAATTAGGGCGTTCTTACGATAACGTCCAAAAATAGACCTGTATAATGGAAAAATAGTGTGGGCGTTTTTCGACAATCGATTATCCCTGTAAGAAAACAATCAAATGACGAGCGCATAAGCGTGACTAAATTGGGCGCCCTAACACGGTCGACTATTGCAGGTGCAAACGACCAAATCACGTGGTGTGTAAAATAATGTACATAGGTGTATCGCAAGTACAGTACATGTTGTTCAGGCCATCCAGGTACGGAAATATATGACGAACGCATATATGTGTCAACTACAGACATATCATGCTGCTCCACCCATACATTCATCATATGTGCCCATCTAAATGTGCGGATCTGCATGCACTGTACACCTACTGAACATGCAGTAAATGTATATTGTGTATATGTGAAAAGGGTCGGGTGGGGTGCGTCATACTCATCTATAGAAGGCACGTTTCACACTCCTGCAGGCATGTGCACGTCAAAGACGTCTATGCTTACGAGGGCGTCCACGTGCTGATAGGGGCCATATATGGAATGGTCATCCATATATGGAGCTGTGCATGAAACGACGTCCCTCACGCAAGGTCGTCTATATAAGGCACTTCTTTTCCAACACGTGGAAAAATGGCACAACGCAGGGAGCCAAATTTTGGAGAAGAGGAGAGCCTGCTGCTTGTCCGGCTCTGCCTAAGGCACCGCCATCGCCTTTTCATCCAGCACCACCACCTGCCCCCCAGGCTGCAGGCCATGCGAGCCTGGTCCCGCATCCGGGAAAGATTAGAGAGGTAAGGTTATGGCCCAACCCCCCTCCCCTCCTGTACCTACACATATAACAGCTCCGTCATCAATGTTACCAGCAGTAACTGGAGTGTCCATGCAAGGATCATGAGTAATATAGGAACATGCACAATCACCAATAATTTGTATGTTATTGAAACGACCACCATTCCCACATCCCTACAAGAATGTATTTCGTTAGGTTAGGTATGTGACTATTCTATTAGTGTTATGTGACAATTTCGTTAGTTATGTGAAGGCCACATTTTCCAACCCCTCTTTGGAGCCTCTGAATAGTGGAAGCATGAGACCAATGAAACCTATACCATACTTTATAACATGGTCATGATAACACATATAAAGTAGTTTAACAAGCATACATTATAATGTATACAAACGGTACTGTCTGGCCTCATGGCCACCTCTCTGGCATCATCTGCATAGGAACCAACTCGGTGGCTGCTGTGGGTGCTTCACCACCCCACCCCCCAATATCAAATATGTATGGAGGGAGGGGTCATCTCCACTGGGGGTTCCACCCCCCAAAATGGAAAAAAGGTGGCTCCTATGATTCACTACCAATGGAGGTGCCCCCCCCCCCCAACACTGTAGACCCTCTCTCTCTGGTATGTGAATAGCAAATGAATGTGTGCAGGGGACAAAAAGGACCAACACCCCTGACCCCTGCTCTCCAAACTTATATCTTACAGACGCTTTGGAGTCCACCGGGACCTCGAGTCCCTGCGGAGGCGGTTCCGCAGGGTGAGGCGGGAGAGGCCCGACGTCATTCGGGCGGTGCGAAGGCACCTCAGGGCTCGCCGTAAGTATTTTGAAAAACAGGACACCTGTACAGATTACTACATACATTTTATGAATAAAGCAAATGTGTTGTACAATATCACTTCCCATGTGCCTAATAGCCACCTAGTAATACCATATCTGTCCCAGATCAAGGATGCAGGTTGCAGGGGTTCTCCCATGAGCGTGCTTGCAACGTCCGACCATCCCCCCCGAGATGAATGAGATGATATGCCACACTTTACTATTCCCCTTACTGTGGTGGCTGATTAGTGTGTCCTGGTACAGTTGCCTGAGGCCCTACTTTTACTGCATGTTATGGCCTAACTCACATAAAAGAATTGTGCTCAACACCCTTCCCACTGCCCCCCCCCCCCCAATAACTCCTACAACAACTGCCCATCAACCCCTCGTTGCATCTCACAATGCAAACATGCTGGTCAGCAATGAATTTGGTATGGCAACATGTCCTGCGTGGTGTGTATCAGAGGAGGGTCCAGGGTTCTGTGTCATGTCATCTGATGCAGCTCATTCCCCATGGGCATAGGCTACGCCTTACCACACCCTGCCCCATCCCCTGCCTCACGCCACCCAGCTACTGCACTATGCAAGCCATGTTGTATGCACTGATCTCAATCACACTCCTTTTACATACACAGGGCTCCACCAGCAGGAAGCCGAGCGGGAAGATGAGGAGGGCCACCACCTCCAGGAGGAGGAGGAGGAGGAGGAGGAGGAGGAGCAGGAGGAGGAGGAGGAGCAGGAGGAGGAGGAGGAGCAGGAGGAGGGGCACATGGAGGAGGAGGAGGAGCAGCAGCCAGGCCAGGAGGCGGCCCACCAGGGAGAAGAGGAGGAGGAGGACTCGGAGGAGGGAGTCCTCATCATAGACATTCGTGAGGACCCCTCCCCACCTGCAGCTCCTTATGAGGGCTCTCCCTCCCCACCTGCAGCGCCATCGCCTGGCCCACCTCCATCCCCTGGGCCAGCTTCTGTGTCCCCTGGCCCACCTCCATCCCCTGGGCCAGCTTCTGTGTCCCCTGGCCCACCTCCATCCCCTGGGCCATCATCCATGTCCCCTGGCCCACCTCCAGCCTTTGGGCCAGCGACTGTAGTGCGCCTCCTGCAGCAGCTGGTAGATGGCCAGCAGCAGATTATAGTTGGCCAGCACCAGCTGCTGCAGGAGGTGACAGCCCTACGGCAGGGCAATGAGCAGCTCCAGGGCCCACTAAGGGTACTGCTGGGGCTGCTCATTGCCCTGCTACAGAGGGCCTTACTAAGAGGGCGTGGCCGCCCTTAATTTAAATAGGGGGGCCTGTTGGTGTTGTGTGTGTGGGGGGAGGGAGGGAGGGAATTGTTGGGGTTGTGTGTGTGGGGGGAGGGAAATGTTGGGGGTTCTGTGGGGGGTGGGGGAGGGAATTGTTGGGGTGTGTGGGGAGTTGTGGGGGGGAGGAGGGCATTGTTGGGGTTATTTTGTAGGGGTGGGGGTGGGGATGGGGGGCAAATAAATTTTTGTTATAATATAACTATCAGGGTGTGTGTGTGTGTGTGTTTGTCTCCCTTGTGCATTACATATCACCAAATGGTGCTGTTGAGTTGAGAGGAAGGAGGCAGCAATATGCATAGCATTAAATGTGCTGTGTGAATGAGAAGGTGATGTATGTCTGAGAATGTTGGCCAGACAGAACGCCACCTGTTCATTCCAACCTGCATGGCCCATATGTGCAGGGGGGTTGGGCCGGGGAGGCTGGATGGATATTTGTGTTCATTAATAAAAATGGCCAGCCAGCATCTCTCTCTCCCTTCCTCCCTCCCTCCCCTCCACCATACTGACCCACATTACAGAGTGCCATCAATAAGAGATTAATAGTGTACCACGTGTGATCTGCCAGGTACACACTTCCACATAACTCCAGGTACCACATACACAGTGTTTGCTGTCTGATGGACACATATCTTTACCCACAAGCCACATTGGTGGGGTGGGGGGGGGGGGGCCCAAGAAGGACCTACAAACAGCTGGCTCATATTTTCACATTGAATACATCAGCTATGGTATATAATGCTGAGGAGCAAAAGGGAAACAATGGGAAACCCAATAGATGGATGGTTACTTCATCACAGTTGCAATGTAATACTTGTGTTAGGGAAGGGCACAAATAACAATGGTGCTCATTATTTGCAGGTGTGATCACACTTTCTCCAGTAGTGAACCAAGGTGTGTTACATTCAAGTATTCTGGGTTTGTGTCCAACTTTGTCTCTGAAGTGACTTGCCTTAGGTGGGATTTGAACCAGCAACCTTATGATTATAAGGCTGGTGCTCTAACCACTAGGCCACAGCAGCCACCAGGCTTTATCCACCACCAGTTACTTTGGGTTGGTACCTGTACACACACCCCTTTCCCTCACCACCACGTCATAGGCCTCAGTGGCACTACCTGTAGCCACCTCGATCATTTTGTCCAGGCTACCGATTAAAAACAATGTAATGTGCATGTTCCCTACCCTACTACCTATGGAGCAATTTAGGAAGGTGTTGCATAAAGTGCTATACACATCCATTGCATTAATCATTCTCCCCTCCCCCGCCTATGGACCTTGAGAATGGGTGGCCACTTCATAAATGGGGACTGGGGTACACCACATAAACAAGGAAGATGGAAGCTACCGGGAACCAATACAGCACCTCCAACAGCTGGCCCACACCACTGAGGACCTGCCAACCCCACAGTACAGTGCACAGGAACCTGGTGAAAACAGAGCTACCTAACATCTGACTCCAGACTACATACATACAGTGAATGCACACTCCTTGACTATGAGCACAAAGAGAAGAGGTGGCAGACAAACGAGAGCTTACCATGAACGTCTGTTTCAAGACTGTGTAGTGCGCCTTTTATCTTCTGGAACATTAGCTGCACATCTCCCTGATTGAAATGACCCTTACCGAGGGGTGCTTGATTTGGGGTGAGTGTAGCAAATTCGTGGCCCCCACACACTGCCTGCTACAACCAGGCAGAGAGAATGGGAGAAAGGAAGGGAGCATCAGGCGATGTGGAAGACAGGAAACGGAAGGCGTGGTGGCTGAGGGCCAACAATTATTCCCCCCCCCCCCCCTAAATACACAGGTGTACCCAAGCATGCTAAGTGAGGGTAAAACCCTGTAAATGATTATTACGAACAACCGGCAAGGTCTCAGTGCAGGAAATGGCAGGTAAAATGGCAATGAAGAAAGGGAAGGCAGGTGGAGACGCCCATACTTATCTACTCATAATCGAAAGCATGTGTTCCTAATCGCTATCTGAGCTGGGCACGCTTAGGAATTATGTGTATAATTGAAAAAGTAGCGCCCAAATCAGAAACGCCTATTCCCCCGTCTCAATGGGCGTTCTTGGCGCCTATATAAACGCCCACTCCGTATTTTCGAAAACACCATTGGTACAATGCCACCACGCATGCCGCCGACCCGGAAGGGTAATTTTCTCGAGGCAGAGGTGGAGCTCCTGGTACAAGAAATTGTACAGCGGCACCGGAGTCTGTTTGCTCCCACAGGGCAGAGGCTGGCAGCAACAGTAAAGCAGCGGGAATGGGAGGCAGTACGGGACAGCCTGAATGCTGTCTTCCATGCTGGGAGAGACGTGGAGGACTGCAAGAGGAAGTGGCGGAAGCTGAGGAGGGATGTTCGCAGGAAGGCAGGGGCCAATCCCCCAGGCAATGACACTGCCAATCTTACACCAATGGAGCTGATGGTGTACTCCCTCCTACCCCAGGAGGGCATCCACGGGATTGGCTCCATGGACACCTCGGGCCAGGCTGAGGACTCAGGTAGGTGTTTCATTATGCAGTTGGGGTATCTGTTGTGCTGCAGTACACTTGTGTTATAGAAGTTGGGGTCAGGGGGAGGGAGGTGAGGAGTGGGGGGCAGGAGGAGGGAGGTGGGTGTGGGTGTGGGTGGGGATGGGGGGGGAGTATCTCTGGCTGTCTTTCTGTATATTAACAGGCCACCTTTATGATGCTGTTGTGACCTGGTAACCCCTACTCACTAGCTCTCTACCCTTACTCCCTATCCCTACCGTTGTCATTGGGTTTCCTCTTACTTGTCCTGTGTGCCCATATTTATAGAATTAATTGTAAGCTCTATTTGAGTAGTGGTAGTGGTCATGTGTGTTATAGGAGCAAGCAGACAGGGTGGGTGCTGTGTGTGTGTGAGAGCACCCCCAATATTGAGGAAAGATCATGTAGCTGTGCAGGGAGGAGTGTTGGTCACTGGGCTTAGCACCCCCAATACTACTTTCCAGTTGGCTCCTATGGGTGTGTGTAGGTTACTACTGTGGCAGAACTCTGGGGGCCGTCCTTCCCTACTACTCCCTCCTATTTTCCCATTACCAAACTGTGCCTAGTTCCTCCTGTGACCTCTGTGCTCTACTGAGTGTGGGCCACATGCATTCAACTGAAGGAGCCTGTAATGGGGGTCATAAAGCAGTTCTATGCAGTTTAGCAAGTCAGTAGTAACACAACACATGCTGCAATGTTGTTCAATTTAACAATTATACAACTAACAGCTTGTGCACAACGTTGTGAGTGGTGTCCTTCTCTTGGCTGCTCATCCACCACCTCTACCCAGCTGCCTGCGGGCCTCTCTCTTTCGTACCCGTGTCAATTCCATTTCTCCTCACCATCTCTTTGCTGGGTCATCAGGTTGGGGGACATACCAATGTATATGAATGCTGAAAGACAAAAGTGGGTTATTTGCACCAACACTATTCCTCACTCTTGTGCTATACAGGTGAAGACTCAGAGGAGGCTGGCCCTAGTGGCCTGCAAGGCCAACGCCCTACACCATCTGTCCAGCCTCAACCTCCACAGCCTGCAGCACCAGCAGTCCAGCCGCCACCACCTGCACCAGCTGTGCATCCTCCGCGTCCACCACCACCTGCACCAGCTGTCCAGCCTCTACCACCACCAGCTGTCCAGCCTCTGCCAGCACCACCACCACCACCTGCACCGGCTGTCCAGCCTCTGCCAGCACCACCACCACCTGCACCGGCTGTCCAGCCTCTGCCAGCACCACCACCACCACCTGCACCGGCTGTCCAGCCTCTGCCACCACCACCACCACCACCACCTGCACCAGCTGTCCAGGCTCTGCCACCACCACCACCACCACCTGCACCAGCAGAGGCCGCACCTCCAGCACCGGAGGACTTTGGTGAGGAGGAGGAGGGCCCAGCTCCCCGCCAGAGGCCATCCGCCCAAAGGAGGCAACTCCTGCGGCTGGCCACGGAACTACTCCGCCACAACGTGCGCTTGGAGGAGTACCGCAAGCAGAAACTGGAGCTGCAGCGCCAAGCACTGGAGGCACAGCAGCGAGCACACCAAGAACTCCTCCAGGCGCAACGTGAAGGCCACCAGGAGGTGCTCCAGCAACTGAGACGGCTGGAGCAGAGCATCCAACACCTGCACCCTCAGGGCACCGCGCCTACTCCAGCCCCCGTGCTGCTGGAGCAGCCCCTGCCATCAACCTCCTCCTCCACTGACCACCAGCAACCACCACCAGCTAAGAGGTGGGCATTGCGCTCCTCAGCCTCCGCACCCACTCCTGCTGCTCCCATTCTGGGTCCTGTGGCCAGACCACTACAACCAAGAAGGTGGCCCGATTTCCACGGTGCAGCCGAAGCCGCAGGCTGCCGTGGGGATAGGGAGGAGGACACTGGGAGCAGCAGCTCCGAAGAGGGGGAAGAGACTTCCCGTGCAGCACCAGCTGCAAAGGAAGGGCGTGGGAGGGGTAGGAGGGGACGGGGGAAGGGAAGGGGAAAATGATGGGACATGCTGTAGGGTGAGGGTTGGTGGGAGGGGGGTGGGTGTGGGAGGGAGGGGGGTGGTGGTGGTGGTGGTGGGGTTGACCAAACACATATGCACTGTATGTAAATAATAAATGCTCACTTACATTCACCTAAAACTTGTTTCAATGAGTCTTTGTCTTGCTCTTACACCAAGCTGGTAGGCATTGAGCTCTGCTCTGTGGGCTGGGGGTGGAGGGGGCTCCTCTTCCAGCTCATCTGGGGCCTCTTCTGGTGGTGGCTGTGGCTCCTCTGGGAGAGGCTGTCCTCTGCGCTGGGCCAAATTGTGTAACATACAGCACGCCACAAAGATCTTGGCCACCTTTTGTGGACTGTAGAGCAGCTCTCCTCCAGACCGGTCCAGACAGCGGAAGCGGTTTTTCAATAAACCAAAGGTGCGCTCAATGATCCCCCGGGTGCTGCGATGTTTCCTGTTGTAGGTTTCTTCTGGCCCTGGTTGTGGGTGGATCAGGGGGGTCATAAGCCATGTCCTCTGCGGGTAGCCTCGGTCACCTTTGCAGAAAAGCAGAATGAGATAGATGAGTGTGTATCGCTTGGAGCAGGTACAGGGGGGGCGGGGGGGATTTGGATAGTGGGTTGTGGTGGAGGAAGCCAGGGCGGAGGGTTGCCCAGTGGAGGAGGTCTAGTATGGGTGGTACATGCATGTTGCACTTACCTAGTAGCCATCCACCAGTGAACTCCCCTCGCTCGAACCTGCGGAAGATGCCCGAGTGCTGTAGGATGTAGGCATCGTGGCTGGAGCCGGGGTACCTGGCACACACGTCTAATATCTCCCCCTGGGCATCACATACAACTTGCATGTTCATAGAATGAAATGCCTTCCTATTTCTGTAGGTGGCTTCGTGTGCCCGGGGGGGTCTGAGGGCTATGTGTGTGCAGTCTATCACACCGATGACCGAGGGGAATCTAGCAACAGCATAGAAGGCGGCCATGTTGTTGTGCAGAGCCTGGGGGGTGGTGGGGAAAGTGATGTAGTGTGAGGTGTGAGTTATGAAGGCATCCAGGAACTGGGTGAGACAGTGTGAAATAGAAGCCTGGGTGAGGCCTGTGTTAGCAGCTAATACGGATTGAAAACTGCCAGTGCCCAGGACAGAGAGAGCGGAAGTGATTTTGAGGTGGGCAGGGATGGGGTTATTCCTACGTGTCTGGGGCTGAAGGAGGGGTTTCAGCTGCTCACACAGCTGACGAATGGTGGCCCTATCAAACCTGAACCTTGTTAGACACTGCTGGTCAGTGAGTTGTAGGAAGGTGGTGCGGGGCCTAAACACTCGGGGCCGTGAATACCTCCTGCGGTGGGTGGCCTCTTCGTGTAGCATGAATGCCACAAGTGCATTAAGTGCATCCATATCCCCACCACCAGTGCAAGTATTAGGACTAGTAGTCAAAAAGCAACACACACAGATCTGTCACTTCCAGCCACCACGCCCCTCTGGCCACTCACTCGCCAAACAGTACAGGCACACAGAGACAAACGGAGGTCAGGGAATACAGTATACACGTGGGAAGAGTGAATGGGGAGGGGGAGGGGGAGGGGGAGGGGAAGGGGCGATAGAGCAAAGGAGTAGGAGTAAGGAACGGTGAAAGGGTAAGACACAAAAAGAGGCAGGGCACACAGACGACCGTCACAGGTACTGAACACGCTCGGCTTTCTCTCTGCAACCACCACTTCAGCTCTTCCACCAACAATATCGCCACTCTCCAACTACACACAATCGCTAATGAGTCTAAAGACGCTTTCCCCCTTGCTCTGGTCGCTTTTATTTCGGGTCCATCATATTACGCCCATCTTCCCGCTCAACCAGAGCCATTTCGCTATTCGTTATACGTTGTACCCGTCCACGTCGTATCACCGCCCCTAACACGCCCCCGACACGCCTCTTATTTGGGCGTTTTTACGTCCACGTACGAGCGACACGGACGCACTGAAACATTGCTTTCGATTATATGGATTTACTCGTTTTTGTGAGATTAACGTCCATCTCCCGATTTAGGTCGGCTCTTGGGCGTTTTTCTCTTTCGATTATAAGCAGGATAGTAAACTATGTCGGTGGTGGGTTAATGAGGTGGTAGACAGCCCAGCATTAAACAAAAAAGCAGGTGTGGTCATACTGATCCGCAAAGGATTACAATATGTGTTACACCGTAGGGTCATAGACTCACAAGGTCGTTATATAATTCAGCACATCACACTTCATAATAAGCCACTTCTACTGGTTAATGTATATGCTCCAAACCAATACGATAAAACATTTGTCCGGACTCTTGTTGGACAGGTGCAAAGTTTTGGTCAACTCCCAATAATCATGGGAGGAGACTTTAATATGGTCTACGACCCGCTGATGAACAGCACGGGTCCCTCACGAGTTAAACCAGTGAATTATAGTAAAGGAGTGCCGTGGATCTGCTCGAATTTGGATTTGGTGGATTCCTGGAGACTGTTACATCCAGGAGAAAGGGATTACACTCATCTATCTAGGGCCCATGGGACACAGTATCGAATAGACTACTTGTTGACATCACAGAATAATGCAACACTTCTAACACAAGCGGAGATAGGCCCCACACAAGTGTCCGACCACACCATGATTTGGGTTACATTAGAATGGGGGTCACTACAGATAAACCGTATCAATGGCGGTTCCAGAGAAAACTTTATTATGATGCCACATTCCACTCCTTTATAAAAGATAAATGGAAGGACTATGCCGAGTTAAATAGGGACAGCTTTCAAGCGGATCCCATACTTTTTTGGAAGCGGCCAAAGTGGTATTGAGAGGGCATATCATCTCTTATTCTGCCCACAAAAAGAAAGTAGGAGAAGCTGAACTGTTAAGACTGGAAACAAAGGTACGAAAACTGAGACAAGTTTACGGGCAAACACGTTCAATTAGCCACAAGAATTTATACATAATGGCACAAATAGAATTAAATCATCTGATACACACCTGTACACAGCAGTCCCAGATATACTATAAATATCAGATGTATAAACATGCTAATAAACAGGGGAAACTACTGGCGAGATTGGTGCAGCAAGTGGGAGGTAGGCGATGGGTGGCAGAAATACAAGACATACAGGGAGTGAGTCATCACACGAATAAAGAGATTGCTAAGGTTTTTGAAACCTTTTATACTCAACTATATGCTCCACCAGAAGATGAGGGATTAGAGGCGATGACATACTTAGAGGGCCAACAACTTCCACAACTATCGAGACGACAACAAGAAGTTCTGGAAGCAGATATCACAGAAGAAGAAGTTAGTTGGAATATACGGGCTAGTTCCCTATATAAAACGCCGGGAGTAGATGGGTATACAGCGGCGTGGTACAAAAGTTTAGTGGAAGACATTGCGCAATGTCTAGCTAAGGTGTTCAACTCGCATATCCTTAGAGGAGAATTGCCAAGCTCGTTGAGAACAGCGCAGATAATTGTGCTACTGAAACCAGGGAAAGATCCCAGCCGAGCAGAATCTTATAGGCCCATCTCCCTGATTTCTTTTGAAGCTAAATTATTGGCCAAGATTCTGGCCAACCGACTAGCCAGGTTTCTACCACAATTGATATTAGATCTGCAGGTGGGATTTGTTCGAGAGCGTTCAGTGGCAAAGAATCTAAGAAAAATACTACTAGCCCTGGAACAAGTCAAATATATGGGGACCCCATCGCTCCTTATCAGTTTCGATGCACATAAAGCATTTGATAGGGTGAGGTGGGACTTCATGTTTGGAGTACTGGAGGCGTATGGAATTGGAGGATTCTTTAAGGAGGCCATAAAAACTTTATATAAGACCCCAGTAGCAGAGGTGTCCGTGAACAGAGTGATTTCCCACCAGTTTCCAATTACCAGAGGTACTAGACAGGGATGCCCCCTTTCACCTCTCCTGTTTGTACTGGCGTTAGACCCCCTAATCCGGGATATCATGAACTCAGGAGATATACAGGGAGTTTGCTTGGGAACCGAACATTTGAAAATCTCTGCTTTTGCGGACGATCTATTAGTTATCCTCCAGACCCCAAAAGACTCATTATCAGCTCTATTGGAAATATTTAAAGAATATGGGGATTTCTCAGGGTTCTGCTTGAATTTAGATAAGTCGGAGGCTCAGCCCTTGGGGATGTCTGAAGAGGAATGGATGCGTTTATGTTGCCCCTTTAAAAGAGCGGACAGTTCATTTAAATACCTTGGGATACAATTACCGGGAGACCCGGCACAATTATACCAGTTAAATATGGCTCACTTATTTGAGCAGACGAAACAGATATTAGGAAGGTGGGCTAATTTACCAATTTCATTATCAGGGAGGGTTTCTCTGTTCAATATGGTACTGTTCCCAAAGTGGCTCTATTGTTTTCAGATCTTACCACTGTATCTGACTAACAGAGTTTGGAAAAAATTGATGGGCCTCCTGTCCAAATTTTTTTGGAATAAACGGCGCCCACAGATCAGTTGGTTAGACCCATGGAGTCGAGGGGGATTTGGGATCTTAGATTTAAATCGTTATAATAAAGCATGCTTGTTGCGACACATAGGAGACTGGTTGTTGGGAACCTCACATTATACCCCGAGGGTGGTAGAGGAAGAATGGGTACACCCGTTGAAACTCCAGTATGTACTGCAGGCAAAATTAAAAGTACTACCAGCACACTTATGGAGGAATATAGTGATCCGACCCCTTAGATTGGCATGGCGAGCTCTGAGCCAGCTCTGGGTGTTTGATGAACACCACAGTAGCTTCTACCTATAGTAGGGAATGGAGAATTTCTTTCGGGTATAGAAAGTCCGCGATTTAAACACTGGCAGCAAAAAGGGCTCATCCTACTGCAGGATGTTGTGGAGGCCGATGGACATGTCAAAAAACTGGACTCTTTGGGTCTTGGCGATGTAATGTGAATGGATCAATTTGCATACCAACAGGTATCCCATTACGCTGCCAGCCTCCCAAACCAATCTCTTACTATTGATATATTTAGCATGATAAAAAACTTGTTTGACATGCCGACCGAGGAACCTATATCCATCTCCCTAATACAGAAACGGCTTATGCATAGTAATACACAAAGAACATATACACACTTAAGGGAGAAATGGACAGAGGACTTACAAAAAGAAATCACTGCACGAAGGCTACTGAGTAGCATGCGACACATCCCACAGAAAATAAGCAATGCAGATCTTAGAGAATGTCAGGGCAGAGTGTCGCTTCGAACATATACCTCCACATTTAGACTGTATAAGATGGGAGGAGTGGACTCACCAAAATGCGGTACATGTGGAGGGCCACAATGTACATACTTTCATGCCATGTGGGACTGTCCTAGGATAAAACAATTTTGGTTAAAGATAGGACAGTTTATGGCACGCCTACTGAACCAACAAATCCTACTGCGACCAGAAAATGTGTTACTAGGAGTGGAAACACTAAGGGGTGCTGGTGCTGTCCATTGGGACCTGCTGCTATATAAAGCGTTTTTAGTAGGGAAAAAAAGCATTTTAACTAACTGGGTCCAGCGGGAGGCTCCTACGTATTGGCAATGGCGTAATAGACTACATGCGTTATTGTTAATGGAGCTAAGAGAAGTGCAAGGGAATATCAAGGGACAAAAACAATTCTATTTAATCTGGAAAGCTTACATACAAATTCTGGCACCACGTGCGCGCAGTGCTGTTCTTAACCAGCTAGGAGGTCTATAATGAAATAGAGGGTGCATCTCACTACAAACCGGTAACAGTCAATCCCTATAATGAAAGGCTTGACCTTTTTGGGGGGGAGGGAAGGGAGAAGGGAAATATAGGGGGTAAGGGAAGGGAGAGAGGATAATAAGGGGAGGGAGGAAGAGCAATGGTCAAGATTATTAATAGGTATTTACAGAGACATTTAGGATTTGTTAAACTTACGCGAGACCAGTCTTAGGTTCTGATCATTCCCATTTGTGAAGATGATATGTTATCATTATGTTGACAAAATTAGTTTGGATTGTTAGTATATAAAGAGAAGAGATGTTATTCTTGCAACAGATGAAGGATTAATATGTAATCTGGAAGAGAGGGGAGAAAATTAATAAGTGACACAAATTCAAAATTGTACTGTTTCAGAGAATGTTTAATAAAAATTGTTTTAAACTAAAAATATACATCCTGAATTTATGGGAAGCAAAGTTTCAATTTTCCCAGATATTTCCAGATGGACACAACAAAAGAGGAAGAAATTTTTGGAAATGAAACAGGAATCCATGGAGATAAATGCTTGTTTCCAATTGAGATTTCCTTGCAAGTGTTTACTGTTCTTTAAAGACAATAGATATGTTTTCTATGAACCTGAACAATTACGTAATGGTTTTAAATATGCAAGGTAACAAGAAAGACTGACTGATAGATATGAAGTGGGTTAATTGAATTGAAGGGGTAACCTCCTGCTCTTTTTCTTTGTTTTATAATGATTCTTCTAAGACCAACTTCCTTTGGTATAAATTGGATTCTCTCCGATATAGTGGACTGTTAAACCAATATTTTTATGATTACCTATTATTACATTTCTTTCTTTTTTGATGTAGATGTTATTCAAATATTGGTGTATCTTTTCAAAGATTATTATCTTTGTATAAAGTGAAATTAATAAAGAATATAAATTAAATTAAATATAGTATGGGGAAGAGGAAACAGGAAGGGGGAAAAGGTGGGGGAGGTTCTGTCTGTTTTGTGTCATAAATTGGATTGTTTGGTTTTTGTACTTTTTAAAAACTACTTTCAATAAAAAATAAAGTTTACAAAAAAATCCCCACCTAGAATTATGGGGACAATTTTCAAACAACCATCCCTTTAGCTGCACTCGAAAAACAAGTTCACAATCAAACTGAGAAAATAAATGACCTCGAAAACAGGTTATGTTGCAGCAATTTACGGATTATTAGCCTGCCAGAACAGATTGCAGAACAGTCTCTGTCCTCCATTTTGGAATGCTGGCTTTCTTCAGAATTTGCGCCTTTGGACAGCATGGGGCCCTTGTGTCTCAAGTGAGCACACCACGTGGAGCACATTCAAGAAGGAAGGAGGAGGCTGCAGGTAGTCATTATCAAGGTGCAGATCCTCCATGGGTTCTGACAGAAAAGGGACACTTTGCAATACGAAGGGAAATCAATAAAAATCTTTCAGGATTACTCCATGTCCTTGTAGGAGAAACGGTGGAAGTTTACCCCATTGTGTGCCATCCTCCATGAGAAGAATATCAGGTTTATGTTACTCTACTAAGCCACTCATAAAGTTTACAGTAATGGCCACTGACAAGTGTATGATTCCTTTGGAGCAGTACAGGACTATGTTTCACAGCTTAAAACAATTCCTGTGGAGGACACTTGATTTTGTACTGATGTGTGTGTTAAGTATACTGGAGCACGTTTCCATTCCTCTCTTATTTTTAGATACTGAGTGGTGCATTAGCAGTTTCTAGGACTGTACCATCTTTCAGTTTTTATTACATGTTCAAGGTTGGTTCCTGCTTTGGGGAGTATGTAGCTCACAGGGGGTGCAGCGGGGCACAGGATCCCATTGTATTTAGCGTGGTTTCATATTTTCTGCTACATAATTATGCTGTGGATACTCTTGTGGTTACTGGGGGTTGTGCAAGATGGGAGGGGTAGAAGGGTGGGCGCATGTGCAGGTGGCTGGGGCAAAGGGGTAAGGGGAGTGTACGTGCATTTATTGGGAGGGGAGAAGTGTGGTGGGAGATATGATGTGGGGGGTGGAACGTGAGGGTGGAGTGGATGCTGTACATATAGTAATGCTCTGGCTAGAGAGGTTGTTGCTTTCTGAGATATTGCTACTGTGTCTGTTGGTGGGTGTAGCTGTGGGTGTGCTAATTGTACTGTCCCCAGAGGTGGTGGCTGGGCAGCCCCGGTGTATGGATTGTTTTACTCTATTTGCTTTTTGATCTCTTGATCGGTGGATAGTTTAATGATTACCAGCTGTAATAAAGCCTCCTGGAATGTGGGACGCATCACTTTCCTAATCAAGAGGACCAAAATTCTGACAACCCTTACTCATTGTGGGTCTGATATAGCCTGTCTTCAAGAGACCCGGCTCACTGATGCTGAACATTAGAAGTTGCCGAGACATTGGGTTGGGGAATTGTTTTATAATTCATTGGGTGCCAGGAAGGACAGCTAAGGTTGTTTTTGCTGATACCCGTGGACATTACATCCTTTTACATATGTGGGCGCACAGCAGAGAACTCTACTTCCTTGAGGTTTATGGTCCTACTTCCTTTGATGCTTCTTTTTACCCTAAGTTACTGAGCCATCTCCTTTCCTTGACTGATAAACAGATGTTCGTGGTGGGATATAAACTTTGTAATGGATCCTGCTTTGGATCATAGGTCCCCACAAAAGGCCCTAAGTTTTGGACAGGCTGATAGGGGTTTTTTAACATCCTTTGCAATGGCTCTTGACTTGCTCAATGCTTGGCACTTGCTACACCCAACTGAAGTGGACTACACACACAGATCTAGAGCACGTGACACACTGTCACATCTTAACTACATTTTGATCCAGATTGGCATGCTTGGGGCAGTGAAGTTGACAGGTGAGGATCAATGCAATATCAGACCATACCATAGTTAGGATAGTGTTTGAGGCTCCTACTCACTACCAGGTTACTCCAGGGTGGCATTTTTCCATCTACTTAATGCATAACCCAGATTTTGTATGGAATATAATGTACATCTTCTTTTGGTTACAGTTGACTTGACCCTGACGCAGCTTCTGTGAAACATGCCGCATGTCGGTCATATTGAATAATGATGGGTTTCATTGTTAACACCAAACTGCTACCAAGCCACCACTAAAAGCTAAGTTTTAAAATTAAGGTTTTGAGAATTAAAGAATAAAGTGTTTGGGAAGGAAGGTTAAGTGGACCGATGAGGAGCCAATGGCGTATTAAGAGTTGGAAGCACTTGGGTCTTCTGACAAATGAAGCGCTGCTATAGCATACATTGTGCTACTGAGGTCCTTTAGTTATCTTAATTGATGAATCGAATGAAAACTTGAATTAACTAGTAAAATTGTAGGAAATTGAACAAATAATGGATATAAGGGAAGACAGTACATTATGAATGTTTGAAAAACTTATGGCGCTGGGCAACTATTGAGATTATTAGATGAAGCTATATAGCCTCCGCCTTTTGAATTCATGTTAAAACTTTGTTAAGTCCACACATTAGATTAACCCAGATTTTAAGCAATACTTGCATCAGAGATGGGCTGACTTCCTTGAATATAATTCCCAGCACACTGATCAGGCACAGTTATTTTGGGACACGGCGACGGTAGTGCTCCGTGGAGATGTTATCGCATATGCAAGCTTATAGTGAAAGAAACTTGCTGAGGGTATTATTCAATTAGAGCAGCTGTTGAACCAGGCCCAGGACCACTTAATCTCAACCCAATTAGCTTTAAATAGTTTTATACATGAACAAACTATGCACAGTATGGTCTACCACAAATATAAATTCTATAAATATGGTAATACAACAAGGAAGCAATTAGTGAGAGTGGTGAAGGCTTGGGAGGGGTTCCCAAGTGGTCGTGATGCTGAAAAAACCTTCCAGAGCTCTTACTAATTGCAGTGACCACATAGCACACATCTTTTTGGACCACTTTCGATCTTTATACTCAACCACTGGGTCGATTTTGTAGACTTTGACTCAGGCATTTTTGGATTAGGCTGCACTGCCAAAGTTGCCTCCTGAAGCAGTGGATGCTCTGAATGCACCTATACAGGCCTATACAGAACTACCTATACAGAACTACAGGAAGAAATTAAGGCCCTGTGTGATTTTCGGCACTTGGAGCGGACAGCTATTCTGGGGCCTTCTATAAACTCATGCAGGTGCCTCTTATGGGGCCCCTTCTTGCATTTTATCAAGCGATTACAGAAGCCCAAACTTTTCCACTTCACAAGAACATGGCCCTTATCAACTTGCTTCCTTAACCGGGTAAACCGAAAGAAGAGGCCGAATCCTATCAACCGATTTTATTATTAAATGTTGTGGTGAAAATTTTAGCTAACAGGCTAGCAGTCCATCTCTCGACTATGACTGGTGTGGAGCACACTGGATTTGTTCGCCATAGGTAGTCGGTACACAATGTGTGGAAAGGTTTACTAGCTTTTTGCAAATTGCGCCACCTTCCAGCTTTAGCTGTTAGTTTTGACACGGCAAAAGCCTTTGATAAAGCTCTTTGGCCCCATTTGTTTCAAGTTCTGACATGAGTGGATATCAGTGGATGATTTTATGATGCCATTGCCACCTTGTACAGTCACCCAACAGCACAGATCTTGGTAAATGGACAGCGAACAGCTTTCTTTCCTATTCAGCAGGGCACTTGTTAGGGCTGTCCGCTTTCACCCTTATTATTCATGTTGAGCTTGAAGGTCTTGCTTCATCAATAGCCAGTGATCCATGGGGTTGGCAATGGCTGGGTGTAAGGTGAAAGCTCTAGCTTTTGCAGATGATTTTTGCTCTTCTCACCAATCCCCAGTGGTCGTTACCTCAGTTGTTACGACTCATAGAGGTCTTTGAGAGCATTTTGGGGTACTCGCTAAATCTCACCAAATCTAAAGCCCTTCTGATCTTGCTTGAGGTACGACATACCTGGAAGGGGGTCTTTCCGCTGATCTGGGAAGACTCGCAGCTAAAAAACCTGGGTATACATCTTCCTATGGACTTGTCTGCTCTGTATCCTATAATATTTACCCTTTGTTGGATGATTTATTTTATTTTTTATTTGTTGCATTTGTATCCCACATGTTCCACCTTTTTGCAGGCTCAATGTGGCTTACGTAGTTCTGTTTACGGCGTTAGCCGGTTCCGGTCTGAACAAATACAATGTGTAACGAATACACAAGGTGATTGGGGGAAAATTAGAAAGGGGGAGGAAGAGTCAGGTAATGTCCATTACGGTCTTTGGTTACGTTGTGTCGCAGGTATCCAAGTATTTTTATGTTGGGTCAGTGGGGTATGCTCTTCTGAACAGGTCTGTCTTTAGTGCTTTCCAGAAATTTAGGTGGCCGAGTGTAGTTTTTACTACTTTTGGTAGTGCGTTCCATAGTTGTGCACTTAAGTAGGAAAAGCTGGATGCATAGGTGGATTTGTATTTGAATCCTTTGCTGTTTGGGTAATGGAGGTTTAGGTATGATCGTGCTGATTTTGTGGTGTTTCTGGATGGCAGGTTGATGAGGTCTGTCATGTATCTTGGTGCCTCGCCGTAAATAATTTTATGAACAGTCGTGCAGATTTTGAAAGTGATACGTTCTTTGATTGGTAGCCAGTGCAGTTTTTCTCGGAGTGGCTTGGCGCTGTCAAAACGCGTTTTTCCAAATATAAGCCTGGTTGCTGTGTTTTGGGCGGTCTGAAGTTTCTTTATAATTTGATCCTTGCATCCTGGATAGATTCCATTACAGTAGTCTGCGTGGCTTAGTACCATTGACTGTATCAGGTTATGAAATATTTCCCTCGGGAAGAAAGGTTTCACGCGTTTCCCACATTTGATACTGCCCATACATTGCAATTGTGGACAGCATACTCTCTGTACTTGTGGGGCCACATCCATCTCTGTAATATGATCCTGGCACCCTGTTGGCTATATGTTTTTTTCAGCTCCTGCCATTACACTTTCGGAATCACGAGGATTGAATGTTACATTGGATTTTGCAGACTTATTTATGGAAAGGGAAGAGACCCCATCTACCCATAGCAATGCTGCAAAAGCCTAAGTCACATGGGGGCACAGGTTTGCTCAATATTAGGCACTGGATGGTGGCTTGTGGAATGCGACATATTCATGACTGGTATCGAGGAACGGAGCAGTTCTCAGCTACATCTTTAGAGGCTGATCTGGTTCACCAGATCCATGAGTCACATTTTGCATGGCATTCGTCCATTGCCAGCAGGTACTTTTAAATGCTATCATGTATTTGCATGAGGTTTCTTGACATCAGTGACCTCATTCATGTCCATCTGTGTTAATCCAGCCTTCCCTTCGGGTCAGGTATGGGGAATTTTTCTCAATGGGCTTCCAAAGGTCTTATGTTTTACATGTGCTTACTGATGAGGGAAAATTAAATCTTTCCAGAACTTACAACAGGCCAATGATTTGCCGGCTTCTCACTACTTTGCCTGCATGCAGTTGCACCATTATTTCTCTGCCTTGCTATGGACTGACCTGACCAAGGACATGCAGAACTTTCTTGCAGAATCTTTGACCTTGTGGGTGCAGCAGGATGTGCCTTTGACCTAACACCACCGCTATCTCCAGGACACCACTGAACACATTGATTATGTAGCATTAGCTGTAAATTGGACTTGAGACCTATCCTACTTGGTGACATCTCAACTGCTACAAGATTATATACTTCACCTCCATAAGCAAGTAGAGAATGTGCAGCAAAAGAAACTCTATACAAATTTACATTGTGACTTTATATTTCTCCCTATAAAGCTCATAAAGCAGGCCTTCCTACTGGAAGGCACTGTCCTAAGTGTGCAACTGGGAAAGCAAGCTTAGATCACATGTTCTGCCACTGTCCTCAGGTCCAGCTGTTTTGGCAGGCTCTGCTTTACAGTTGTGGACTTGCATGGTTACCTTCCAACCCCTCATCCTGTTTGGTCACTGTGTGCTGAGTGATCCTGTTCCTCGGGGGTTTAAATGCTTTTTGCACGTCTCTCTCCTGTTTGGTATTAAATCTGTCTAGCATGCCTGGTTGCAGGCTGTCTCTCTCTCCATTCAGCGCTGGAGAGTGTATTTGATTGAGCAACTGTGCATGGACCATAAGTGGGTGTCTAACATCAATAGCCCTACCGGTCAGGATTTTTTTGTTAACTGGGAGCCTTTTTGGCTGACATTGCCCCATCAGGCCCATGGCCATCTATTGAACTATTAACCTTTTCTTGGTCACCTTCTTGCATAGCTCTTTTACTGCTTCCCTCTAGACAAGTCCACAGTAGACGCTCTTTTGAGGGATGTGGGGAAGGGGATGTTTAATGCTGTGTTGATACTGTTGTTAATTATGCTCTTGTTTTGTATTCTTCAATAATAAAAAAGATTGAAACATAAAATGGATTCTAAATTTGGCAGGTAACCAATGAAGGGCCCATATCAGGGATGTAATATGGTCATATTTGATTTTGGAAAAAAGTAATCGAGCAGCAGTGTTCTGAAGCAATTAAAATTTTAGTCGTAGATTTAAAAGTCAGATCCAAAATAAAGAAGAGTTACAATAATCAATTTTAGAGAAGATCAAAGCTTGAGCTAATTTTTGCAAATAATCAGTCGAAAAATATGAACATACCTGACACAGATGTCTAAGATTAAGATAAGTAGCAGTGATCAATTTCTTAAAATAAGGAGTGAAAAAGTAGTCACAATAGTATGGAGGAAGGGGGAAGGTGAGAGAAAAAAGAACTACAATATGTGATAAGAAAGAAAATTGAATAGAGTTGGTCCAGATGGTGAGAGAGGAGGTAGGTGACTTCAAGTCTTGGGCAGACAGGGAATATTTTACTGAATGATGGTCAATAAAATAGTAATACTGCTCAATAGAAGATTTCAAGCACATTCACTGCTTATAATATTAGCTTTATACACCACGAGTATGAGAGAAGGTGCTAAATATCATTCTTAGGACATCTCTTCCTTGGTGTAGAAAAGCAGCATTTAATTATGCTTTGAAACAAGCTGCTCTATACTCTTTCAGGCACCAGAGGTCGCTGTAGGAATTAACACATTGGAAACGTTTTTCTGCATTGTGAAACCATATTCACTTTTGGGATTTTGTTTTTTTGATTGTTATTTACTTTGTGGCAAATCACTTGTGTGGAATTAGATGACTATAAACCCTAATACCCTACATCCCTTGTTCAAGCACATTAGGGTATAATACTTTATGGGGTAATTTTATGAATGACTTGAGTGTGTAGAACATTGTTTTACATGCTCAGGAGCTTATAAAATTCCCCATCATATACAAACCTAAAAGTAAAAGTAAATGCTAGGATATCATAGCAGCAATACACAAGAAGACATTCCAAAGGGTGGAGAAAAAAGAAGGGGTAGAATCACCACTTATGCTTGTAATTTACAAAATATATACATAAGCACCAATTTCCTCCAGGCACACACATGCATAAAGTTATTGCTGCCAAGAAGCAGGTGTAATTGTGTAGCAACTTTCAGGGAGACAATATTTCAAAGGCTCATATGTTGCTTTATTAATATATGTGAGCCTTTCTTCAATTCAGAGAGAAAACAATCAATTGTTACTGGCACAGAATGATCACAGAGCTGATTACAAGAACAGATGTGGTAGCCAATGCTCACTGAAATTCACACAGGAATCTGTTTGCTCACCTTGCCCAAGCTAAGTCACCTCTCCCAAACCAGATTCCTTCACCTACTGTATGTTCTGAATATCTGTGCACCACCATCACCACCCCCCTCCAGCCTCAATACAAAGACCAACCCTGACCCCCAACAGACACTCTCTCTTCAGTCCTCTTTTTTGGTTTCTTGGCCTGCATTATTGATTTTTGAATTTGTGTGCTTATCATCTTCTCTTTTCGAGCGATATTGAAGTAGCAACTCCCTCTGTGAAGATTTCGCTCTCAAATATGCCTTACGTATTAAAGATTTCGGATAACCCCATTCTTGAAATCGCTTAATCATTGCTAGGGCTTGAATTTCAAAAGCATCATTGTTTGAACAAATTCTTCTAATCCTTAGGAACTGGCCAACAGGTAAGCCAGCTTTCAAGTGATATGGGTGGGAACTGGAAAAATGTAATAAGGTATTGCATGTCGCAGGTTTTTGATAAAGGGTGGTATGTATCTGATTATTTATTCTATAAACCCAGACATCTAAGAACACCAACCCTTGCGTGTGATGATGAAAAGTAAACTTTAGATTCGATTGATAAGTATTCAACTCATTCAAAAATTCACTCAGCGACTGAGATGTATCATTCCAAATGAAAAAGATATCATCTAAGAAACGTCTCCAGAGAGAGATACTGTGAAAAGCTCTTGATCCATAGATGAATCGTTCCTCAAATTTTGCTAAATATAGTATGGCCATCGAAGGTGCCAAATTCGCACCCATCGCGACCCCAATTTGTTGTTA
The DNA here is from genome assembly GCF_901765095.1 of Microcaecilia unicolor. Lineage (NCBI taxonomy): Eukaryota > Metazoa > Chordata > Amphibia > Gymnophiona > Siphonopidae > Microcaecilia > Microcaecilia unicolor. The sequence goes on from NC_044032.1 coordinate 72,403,796, forward strand.
ATAGTATTCTCCTTGAAAATAAAAATAATTTTTATTCACAAGGTGCGCTAAATTCATTAAGAATTCTTTGGAAATACGCTGAGGCTGTGGTCTACTATCCAACACTTCCGATATTATTAATAAGACATCTTTTTGAGGAATCACAGTATATAATGAAGTCACATCTACTGTTACAAATATGGAATCATCTGTAAGCTCTACCTCCTGGAGACATCGAAGAAAGTCTGTTGTATCCTGTAAATAAGATTTTACACCTTGCGCTGCTGGTTTCAATAAAATATCTAAACATTTTGATAAAGGTTCCAGAACCGTATTACAAAGAGACACAATTGGACGGCCAGGTGGGTCCTGACTGTTTTTATGCACTTTAGAAAGAAAGTAGATTCTAGGAACATTAGGATATTCTAACATTAGATATGTCGCTTCTCTTGAAGTAAGCATTGCATCTTGAACTGCTTCGGATACCCATAATTTAATTTGATCTATAATTTCAGAAGTAGGATCCAGAAGGAGCTTTTTATAAGTTATATCATCCTGTACCTGCCTCTGTGCTTGAGTAAGATACTTCTTTACCTCCCATAAGATGACAGCACCTCCTTTATCTGCACGAACAATTAATGACTCACTCTGATTTTGCAAAGATATCAGCGCCTCTTGCTGAGCTTTAGATAAGTTTGATGTTTTAAATTCAAATGCATGGAGTTTTTCCGCCTCTTCTAGGTCATGTAGAATACATTTTTGAAAAGCTAGAATTGAAGTATCCAAATACTCAAGGGGCATCCAATTAGATTTGGGTTTAACTATAGAAAAATCAAAAGATGGTGGATGAAAAAGGAAGAATTATTTCAGATGTAACTTTCTGAAAAATTTAAATAATGATACTCTCATGGAAAATGGGTCATATCTGACCGAAGGCACATAGCCCAAGCCAAAATTCAAAACCTGTTCTTGAGCCCCCGTTAATACATATGTTGAGATATTAATTATTACTGATGTTGAACTGTTCGTGCACGTGTTTGATAATATCTCCCTGAGGTCTGGGGATCTCCATGATGATCTTGTGCTTGAAATCTTGTGGTATGTAAGAGATACTTACATAGAAATGTCTGGATTACATCAATGAGCCTGCTGAAGTCTTGGGACATTATAGCTGTGGAACCTGTCAATGGTGTGAATTAACCATTGAGGGTCCTACGTGGCAATACCCATTGACTGGAAATCTCATCCATGCTCACTCTCCTACTATGTGCCTGACCAACAATATAGTGTATGCAATTATATGCCCTTGTCAGAAGGTATATATTGGTAGATCTAGTAGGTCTGCACATGCTTGTTTAAATGAACATAAGTCTAGAATAAAGAAGCAAGTGCTTACAGCACCATTAGTACCACATTGGATGGATTGTCACCATTCACTTACTGATCTAAAATGGAGAATCCTGGATCATGTGCAAATGGGATGGAAGGGAGGTAATGTGAATAAACTTCTAAATCTTAAGGAACAACGTTGGATTTTCCAACTGCAAATATTGCAACCTGCAGGTCTAAATTCCAAGTTGGACTTGTGGTCTTTGATCTGATTGGAGGATGTTTACCTGTGGGCTCCAATCAGATTTCACGTTCTGTGATCAGCTGTGGACTATTTAATTAGTAGGATAGGCCGGGTAATTGCGGCCATTTTCACATGCAATTTGCAGGAGTGGTTTAATCTTGTAGCAGTAAGTAAACGCTTGTGTATAAGAAGATTGATTTACTATCACTTTTGATGGAAATACTAGAGGGAAATATATGAGGATTATAATGGGTTTTTTTGTTTCTTAGAGAACCTCTTCCCTGAGGAAGACATCGAAACCTGTTCATGTTTTGCGGAAGTTCTCCTGTGGTTTAAATGTCGCCGTTACTAAAGATAAGTGCTGCTTTCAAGTTTACCATAAGCAGCTAAAGTGCAGTTGAGATACATTTTTTTAAATCATAAGAAACTATATAAAAAGGTTTAAAAAATGTTAAAACATCAAATATCAAAAACTTCTAGAAAATAACTGATTTGATCTATGAGGATTTGCGCCTCAGCCATTCTGTTGAATGAACATTGAAAATTATGTTCATATGGTGAGAGCAGCATTAATATCCGAGGATCCCCAAAAGAATGAAGATAGTACATCAAAGTGATTACTGTAAAGTGTGAGACTACTACAAAGTGTGAGATTATTGCCACTGTGAGAAATTGTTGAATTGTTAAAGAAATTGAAATAGATTGCGAATATACAGCTGTTTGGGACAAAACATATGGGATATTGGTCATAAAGTCCCCACACGAAAAATTTTGGTCTACTAAATTCAAGAATCTTATAAGGCATTTACACGGATATGCTAATAAAAATGTTGCTCCTAGTGCCTTAGTTTTTTCCCTGAGAGCTAGAAACATTTTCCTTCTATCTTGTGTTATCTTAGTGACATCTGGGTATATCCATATTCTGGAGCCACAAAAAATCTTTGATGAGTTCTTAAAGTATAATTTCAATACTGCATTTAAGTCCTGCTCAAATACAAACAATACAATTAAGGTTCGCCATATTTTAACTTCTGATATTGATTCTTCAAGCAAAGCAGAAATATCTTGAATTCCCAATTCAGGAACATTAACTGAAGGCAAACGTTCAAAAGCATCGAGTCCCATTCCCGCTTGTAAAGATGGTGGAAGGTAATAAACTTTATTTAATGGAGGAATAGCCGCGGAGGGATATTGAAGAATATCTATTAAATATTTTTTAAAGAAATCAGTTGCAGTCATTCCTTCTGTCATCAGGAAATTCAGAACTCTTAAATTTAAACGTCTATTAAAATTTTCTATTTGTTCAATTTTCCGAGATGTCATAAGTTTATCTTTAACCAAAGCTTCAGTAGTGGATCTTAAATTTGAAATCTCTAATTGCAAATGAGAGGCTTGGTTAAATGATTCTTCTTTAACTTTGTCTATAGATAAAGTTAAAGCTTCAACTTTACTCACAAGGAGAGATGTAAGCTCTTTTGAGCAGGGACTGTCTCTTTATGTCAGGTGTTCAGCGCTGCGTGCATCTGGTAGCGCTATACAAATGCTAATAATAATAATCTTGGGCCACTTTAGTAACAGTTGTAGTCAGTTCTTGTATCGCTCCCCAAATAGATTCTAATGTTGTCACCACGGGAGTCTTGTGCTCCGCGTTCGCCTCCTCTGCAGCCTGGGGTAGAGCACTGCCGGCCAAGGCTTTGAAGACACCGACTTCCGATTCCGCTAGGCCTTCCTCTAAACCCCTCAGGTTCCCCACAGGATATGGTGGTGGATTAAGATCTGGTGGAGATAGAGATGTTTCCGTCCCCAGTAGTGCCGTCGCTCCTCTGTCGATTCTAACAACAGGGCTCAACAATCCGGTATCTGATGGAAGACTTGTCACATATCGATGAAGAGTTTGTTGGATCGGGGATGAAGTTCTGGTCAGCGGCAGTTGGCCTTTCACCATCCCTTTCCTCTTGGTATGCGGCATATGGTGAGAAGTATAATGTAGAAAACTAAAAGGAAGATCCTCAAACTTTCTCCAAACGAGAGTCACACAAGTCAGGCCGCCATCTTGACTCCACCCCCCTCAATTTAAAAGTATTTCCATGTAACTTCCTTGAGTGTCCCCTAGTATTTGTACTTTTTGAAAGAGTAAAAAAATCCAATACATTAGTGTTTAAAAGGAAACTATGATAAAATTAGAAAAACATTGAAAAAAAAACTTAGAGGAATGGCTGCGAGGGTCAAAATTTTACATCAGGTGCAGATGCTGTTCAAAAATACCATCCTGTAAGCTCAGGCCAAATATATTCCGTGTATTAAAAAAGGAGGGAGGAAGATCAAACGACAGCCGGCATGGTTAAAAATTGAGGTGAAGGAAGCTATTAGAGCTAAAAGAAAATTCTTCAGAAAATGGAAGAAGGAACCGACTGAAAATAATGAGAAACAGCATAAGGAATGTCAAGCCAAATGCAAAGCGCTAATAAGGAAGACAAAGAGGAACTTTGAAAAAAAAAAAAAAGATTGCGTTAGAGGCAAAACACATAGCAACATTTTTTTTTAGGTATATTAAAAGCAAGGCGGCGGCAAAAGAATTGGTTGGACCACTAGATGACCAAGGGGTAAAAGGGGCAATCAGGGAAGACAAAGCCGTAGTAGAGATATTAAATGAATTCTTTGCTTCGGTCTTCACCGAGGAAGATTTGGGAGAGTTACCAGTGCCAGAAATGGTATTCAAAGCTCCTGGACTGGATGGTATTCATCCCAGAGTACTGATAGAACTGAAAAATTAACTTAAGAAACTATTGTTAGTAATATGTAATTTATCTTAAAAATCGAGCATGGTACTGGAAGATTGGAGGGTGACCAATGTAACGTCGATTTTTTAAAAAGGTTCCATAGGAGAAATAAAGTTATTCAAAGTTGTTAAATCACAAGAGGATTGTGAAAAATTACAAGAGGACCTTACAAGACTGGAAGACTGGGCGTCTAAATGGCAGATGACGTTTAATGTGAGCAAGTGCAAAGTGATGCATGTGGAAAACAGGAACCCGAATTATAGTTATATAATGCAAGGTTCCACATTAGGAGTCACCAACCAAGAAAGGGATCTAGGCATCATGGTTGATGATACGTTGAAATCCTCTGCTCAGTGTGCGGCGTCGGCATCTAAGAAAGCAAATAGAATGTTAGGTATTATTAGGAAAGGAATGGAAAATAAAAATGAGAATGTTATAATGCCTTTGTATCACTCCATGGTGCAACCGCACCTCGAATATTGTGTGCAATTCTGGTCACAGCATCTCAAAAAATATATAGTGGAATTAGAAAAGGTAAAGAGAAGGGCGATGAAAATGATAAAGGGGATGGGGCGACTTCCCTATGAGGAAAGGCTAAAGAGGCTAGGGCTCTTTAGCTTGGAGAAAAGGCAGCTGAGGGGAGATATGATCAGTGGCGTAGCCAAGGTTGGGCCTGGGTGGGTCCAGGCCCACCCACTTTGAGCTCAGGCCCACCCAGTAGCAGCACACCTATGATGTGGCTGGCATGGCTCCCCAAGCCCCATCAGCCAAAAACTCACAACAACTGTCTCTCCTGCATACCTTGTAAATAGCAGATCTTCACCTGCAGCGAGCAGTGACTGATACATACTATTCACACCGGCCCCACAGCTAGGGCTCTTCAGCATGGAGAAAAGACGGTGGAGGGGAGATACGATAGAGGTCTATAAAATAATGATTGGATTAGAACAGGTAGGACTAGGGGGCACGCAATTAAACTAGAAAATAGTAAATTTTAAATGAATCAGAGAAACTATTTCTTCACTCAACTTGTAATTAAACTCTAGAATTTGAAGCCAGAGAATGTAGTAAAAGTGGTTAGCTTACCAGGGTTTAAAAAAAGGTTTGGATGACTTCCTAAAGGAAAAGTCCATAGACCATTATTAGAATGGACTTGGGGAAAATCCATTGCTTATTTCTAGAATAAGCAGCATAAAATATATTGTAGTGTTTTGAGATCTTACCAGTTACTTGTGACCTGGATTGGCCACTGTTGGAAACAGGATGCTGGGCTTGATGGACCTTTGCTCTGTCCCAATATGGCCATACTTATGTACTTAGATTATTCATATATAAGTACATAAGTAATGCCATACTGGGAAAAGACCAAGGGTCCATCGAGCCCAGCATCCTGTCCACGACAGCGGCCAATCCAGGCCAAGGGCACCTGGCAAGCTTCCCAAACGTCCAAACATTCTATACATGTTATTCCTGGAATTGTGGATTTTTCCCAAGTCCATTTAGTAGTGGTTTATGGACTTGTCCTTTAGGAAACCGTCCAACCCCTATTTAAACTCTGCTAAGCTAACCGCCTTCACCACTTTCTCCGGCAAAGAATTCCAGAGTTTAATTATATGTTGGGTGAAGAAAAATTTTCTCCGATTTGTTTTAAATTTACTACACTGTAGTTTTATCGCATGCCCCCTAGTCCTGTTCCACTCCACTCCACTCATTATTTTATATACCTCTATCATGTCTCCCCTCAGCCATCTCTTCTCCAAGCTGAATAGCCCTAGCCTCCTTAATCTTTCTTCATAGGGAAGTCGTCCCATCCCCGCTATCATTTTAGTCGCCCTTCTCTGCACCTTTTCCAATTCTACTATATCTTTCTTGAGATGCGGCGACCAGAATTGAACACAATACTCAAGGTGCGGTCGCACCATGGAGCGATATAACGGCATTATAACATCCTCACACCTGTTTTCCATACCTTTCCTAATAATACCCAACATTCTATTCACTTTCCTAGCCGCAGCAGCACACTGAGCAGAAGGTTTCAGTGTATTATCGACGACGACACCCAGATCCCTTTCTTGGTCCATAACTCCTAATGTGGAACCTTGCATGATGTAGCTATAATTCGGGTTCTTTTTTCCCACATGCATCACCTTGCACTTGCTCACATTAAACGTCATCTGCCATTTAGCCGCCCAGTCTCCCAGTCTCGTAAGGTCCTCTTGTAATTTTTCACAATCCTGTCGCGATTTAACAACTTTTAATAACTTTGTGTCATCAGCAAATTTAATTACCTCGCTAGTTACTCCCATCTCTAAATCATTTATAAATATATTAAAAAGCAGCGGTCCTAGCACAGACCCCTGAGGAACCCCACTAACTACCCTTCTCCATTGTGAATACTGCCCATTTAACCCCACTCTCTGTTTCCTATCCTTCAACCAGTTTTTAATCCACAATAGGACATTTCCTCCTATCCCATGACCCTCCAATTTCCTCTGTAGCCTTTCATGAGATACCTTGTCAAACGCCTTTTGGAAATCCAGATACACAATATCAACCGGTTCCCCTTTGTCCACATGTTTGTTTACTCCTTCAAAGAATTGAAGTAAATTGGTCAGGCAAGATTTCCCCACACAAAAGCCGTGCAGACTCGGTCTCAGTAATCCATGTCCTCGGATGTGTTCTGTAATTTTGTTTTTAATAATAGCCTCTACCATTTTCCCCAGCACTGACGTCAGACTCACCGGTCTATAATTTCCCGGATCTCCCCTGGAGTCTTTTTAAAAAATCGGTGTTACATTGGCCACCCTCCAATCTTGCGGTACCATGCTCGATTTTAAGGATAAGTTGCATATCACTAGCACTAGCTCCGCAAGCTCATTTTTCAGTTCTATCAGTACTCTAGGATGAATACCATCCGGTCCAGGAGATTTGCTACTCTTCAGTTTGCTGAACTGCCCCATTATGTCCTCCAGGTTTACCGTGAAGTCAGTAAGTTTCTCCAACTCGTCCGCTTGAAATACCATTTCCGACACCGGTATCCCACCCAAATCTTTCTCGGTGAAGACTGAAGCAAAGAATTCATTCAGTCTCTCCGCTACGTCTTTGTCTTCCTTGATCGCCCCTTTTACCCCTCGGTCATCCAGCGGCCCAACCGATTCTTTTGCCGGCTTCCTGCTTTTAATATACCAAAAAAAATTTTTACTATGTTTTTTTGCCTCTAATGCTATCTTTTTTTCGTAATCCCTCTTGGCCTTCTTTATCTGCGCCTTGCATTTGCATTGACACTCCTTATGCTGCTTCTTGTTATTTTCAAACGGTTCCTTCTTCCATTTTCTGAAAGCGTTTCTTTTAGCCCTAATAGCTTCCTTCACCTCACTTTTCAACCAGGCCGGCTGTCTTTTGGACTTCCGTCTTTCTTTTCTAATTCGCGCAATATGTATGGCCTGGGCCTCCAGGATGGTATTTTTGAACAGCGTCCATGCCTGTTGTACAGTTTTTACTCTCTCAGTTGCCCCCCTAAGTTTTTTTTTTACCGTTCTTCTCATTTTATCATAGTCTCCTTTTTTAAAGTTAAACGCTAACGTATTTGACTTTCTGTGTACAGTTACTTCAAGGTCGATATCAAAACTGATCATATTATGATCACTGTTATCAAGCGGCCCCAGTACTATAACGTCCCTCACCAAATCATGCGCTCCACTAAGGACCAAGTCTAGAATTTTTTCTTCTCTCGTCGGCTCCTGCACCAGCTGCTCCATAAAGCTGTCCTTGATTTCATCAAGGAATTGTACCTCTGTAGCGTGTCCTGATGTTACATTTACCCAGTCTATATTTGGATAATTGAAGTTACCCATTATTATCACGTTGCCCATTTTGTTCGCGTCTCTGATTTCTTTTATCATTTCTGCGTCTACCTGCTCGTCCTGGCGAGGCGGACGGTAGTACACTCCTATCACCGTTTTTTCCCTTTTATACATGGAATTTCAACCCACAATGATTCAAAGGTGTGACTTGTGTCCTGCTGAATTTGTAATCTAGCTGAGTCAAGGCTCTCGTTAATATACAATGCTACCCCTCCACCAGTCCGGTCCACCCTATCACTACGATATACTTTGTACCCCGGTATGACAATGTCCCACTGGTTATCCTCCTTCCACCAGGTCTCAGTAATGCCTATTATATCCAATTTTTCATTTAGTGCAATATATTCCAACTCTCCCATCTTATTTCTTAGACTCCTAGCATTTGCATATAGACATTTCAGAGTATGTTTGTTGTTCCTATTTGACTTGATGGGGCTTGACCAAACAGAATTTGATAAATTAAGACACATAATTTGAAAGATATTCTACCTCTTATTGGTAACCAATGTAGCTCATATAAAAGAGAAGTGGCTTTGACGAAACAAAGAGATCTACATATAAGATAAGCTGCAGTATTTTGAGCTGTTTGTAATTTTTTGAGAAGACCACCTTTAAGTCCAGCATAGATGGAACTGCAATAGTCAAATTTGGTTAGTACAAGGGATTGAACCAAAGTACGTACAGTAAGACAGATTTAGAGAAAAATGGCTTCAATCTCTTTAGCTTCCAAAGTGAGTGAAAAACACTCAAGGTCAACTTAGATACTTTGTTTTCAAGGGTGAGGAAATGATCTGTTGTGACTCCCAAGATTTTCAAGTGAAATATTCCCTATTCAAGGGAATAGGTTTTGTTCTTATTAGTAAAGTTACTAAGATGCATAGGATGGTGAGGGTTATTTAAATTTAGAAACTTAGTTTTATTCATATTAACTTTTAGTTTGAAATTAGAAGCCCAAGATTCCGTAAGTTTTATCTCTAGACTAATCATGTGAGTTATGTCAAGTAATTCCTTAGAGAATGGGACATAAATGGTGACATCATCAGCACATATGTATGACGAAAGACCATGTTTTTCTAAAAGATGACCATGAGGTATCATCATAATGTTAAACAAAATGGGGGAAAGAGGGTAACCATGAGGGACCCCACAGCCAGGAGTCCAAGTGGAAGAAAGTGCACCTGATTGTTTGATTTGATATGTCCTAGATCATATCACCCCTCTCCTCAAGTCACTTCACTGGCTTCCTATCAGGTACTGCATACAGTTCAAGCTTCTCCTACTAACCTACAAATGCACTCGATCTGCAGCCCCTCAATACCTCTCTACCCTCATTTCCCCTTACGTTCCTACCCGAAACCTCCGCTCACAGGACAAATCCCTCCTCTCGGCACCCTTCACCACCGCCAACTCCAGGCTCCGCCCTTTCTGCCTCACCTCACCCTATGCTTGGAATAAACTCCCTGAGCCCATACACCAAGCCCCCTCCCTGCCCATCTTCAAATCCTTGCTCAAAGCCCACTTCTTCATTGTCGCCTTCGGCACCTAACCTTTTACCTCTACTCAGGAAATCTAGACTACCCAGCTTGACATTTCGTCCTTTAGATTGTAAGCTCCTTTGAGCAGGGACTGTCCTTCTTTGTTAAACTGTACAGCGCTGCGTAACCCTAGTAGCGCTTTAGAAATGTTAAGTAGTAGTAGTAGTATCTTAAGAAGCCAGAAAACCATTTCAGGACAACTCTACAGATTCCATAATAGTCAAGAATATTTAAAAGAATATTATGATCAACAGTGCCAAAGGCACTGGATAGATCAAATTGAGGAAAGGCTAAAGCGGCTAAGGCTTTTCAGCTTAGAGAAAAGACGGCTGAGGGGGAGACATGGTAGATGTCTATAAAATAATGAGTGGAGTCAAAGAGGTAGATGTTAATCGCTTGTTCACGTTTTCCAAAAATACTAGGACTAGGGGGCATGCAATGAAGCTACAAAGTAGTAAATTTAAAACAAACTGGAGAAAATATTTCTTCACTCAACATGTAATTAAACTCTGGAATTCTTTGACAGAGAATGTGGTAAAAACAGTTAGTTTAGCGGGTTTTTAAAAAGGTTTGGATAACTTCCTAAAAGAAAATTCCATAAGCCATTATTAAGATGGACATGGGGAAAATCCACTGCTTATTTCTAGGATAAGTAGTATAAAATGTATTGTACTTTTTTTGGATCTTGCCAGGTACTTGTAACTTGGATTGGCCACTATTAGATACAGGATGCTGGACTTGATGGACCTTCAGTCTGTCCCAGCATGACAACGCTTATGTTCTTATGTTAGGCTCCGCTTCTGACTGAGCTACTACTCCTAAAAGCCTGTTACATATGTGTGAACATCTGAATCTAGTGGATACCTGGAGAGTTCTGCATCCTACAAAGAGGGACTACACTCATTTGTCTCATGTGCATTCCACATAATCCCATATTGATTATCTTTTATTGTCTCGGGATTTATTTGGTTGTTGCATCGTTCATTTTATACCCCTTTGAAGATGGAACAAACATATTATGCTCCATATAATTTTCACTTTTTGTTGCATAGTCAGCAATCCTGCCTCACTCCCTCTTTTCGACACAGTGTCTTGCTTCGTCCCTTATGGGAAATGTGGAGTTTGCTAGTCACAAAGCTGGGTGGGGGAGACCCTTTTGTCAAAGATCACCTTCCCATTCGGGGCCATGAAGACTTTGAACCTGGCATGGATAATCCTGTATTTCCTCTCTGGGACCATAAGGGCATTAGTTTTCTGGAACATATCTTGGGCTACGAGGGGCAATTACTATCTTTCGAGGCTCTACAAGAGTGCATTGATGTAACTTTGGGAAATAGATTTGCATATTGTCAGGTGAAACACTATGTTCCCTCTTTGGATTTTGGGAAACTAGGTCTGCATATGAGACACCGGATCTGTACCTTTTTTTCTAGATATCTCTGAATCTGAGCTTTCCGTTTCAGGACTCTATAAAGCATTACTTAAGTGGGAGCCTAGGAAAGATGTTGAGGTGGTTCATCAGAGGTGGGCGGAAGATTTGTGGCTTCCCCTGATGGATTGGGATCTCCTGACAAATTATAAGCATATACCCTCTATTACAACTAGTGCGAGACTTTGGGAGTTTTATTTTCGGGTTTTGTATAGGGCTTACTTTATCCAGCAACAATTGCATCACTCGGGTGGTACTACATTGGATTTTTTTAATCAAATGTGGGAGATTCATTTTGGTTATGTCCCATGATACAGGATTTCGGGGGCAAATTCACCTGATACCGTATTTGGGACGATTATTGGGTAATAGGTTGTCCAGGACAGCAGACCAACTCTTGTTGAATAAACCCAGTGCATTTCAAGGGATCTTCAAAGGTAACACTCTTCTCTTTCACAAATTGTGTAGGCTGGGGCATAAGTGTATCCTCCAATATTGGACTGATGGAGAGCCCTCCGAATATTGGCATTGGAGGAATCAAATACATCAGTTGGCCATGTGAGAAGCTAGAGAGGCTTGGGGTTCACTCAAATACCAGAATTATTTTTTGTTAGTCTGGGATTCTTACTTGTGGACTCTGAGTTCACAAGGATGTAGTTTGCTCCTTAACACCTTATAGTGGTCACAATTTCTTCCCTTTCAGTGGTGGGGAGGTTGTGGTTTCAATGTCGTTTGTCTGGGATGACAACCATCCTTTGTTCTGTTATTTTAGGTTTGGTTAAGGGTGGGTGGGTGAGTTACAGTTTGGGGACTTCACCTCCTTTGTTGACTGATGCTTGGAGACCACAGGTCCTCTGTAGTTTTGGATATTGTATTCTATCGGCTACTGAAGAGAAGGTTGGGAAGAAGAAGGGGGGATTTGGTGACTTATTACTTATACTTCTGATGGTTCATGTATCAGGAGGGCTGCAAGTATGAAGGGGGGAATTTGGTTCATGACTGTATTTCTGAGGAAAATTCATTTTGTGTATTGTTATTTCTAACCTGTTTTCTCTTAATAAAAAGTTTTAAAGTAAAATCACCCAAAATACAAAGTCTATCCTATTCAATAGGTAAGCCACACAGAAATTCAATTAAAAAAAAGAACAATCAATTCTTATCACCCCCCTGAGAACTATAGACCAAACACAGGTTTAATCTGTCCCCAGTCAGTATCAAAATTTCACCGCTATCAGTCACTTTGGAACAACACAGATTCAAGCCTAGATCTTTCTTTAAAATAACTAAAACCCCTCCCCCTCTTATACTTCCTACAAACCCATTCCCATCGATAACCTCGCACATGCTCAGTTTCATTAAAACAAGCGTGCACAGCGCCTGAAAACAGAACAGGGCGCCAGGCAATGTGAGACCAGCGCAGTGGTGGGGGGGGGAGCGGCGGCGGCAGGGAGGAGGCCAAAATATGCCCCCCCCACCTTGGGCACTGGCCCCCCTCCCGTTGAGGTCTGGCTATGCCCCTGACTAGGCATGCACACATTCTCGCTTACCCCAGCCGTTATGATACTTTCACTTTTGTTTTCAACAACGTGGTATCAAAACGTCTCCAAAGAGCAGGAAAACTAAGTTTTTCCAGGCTGTTCCATGTTTGCTTGCAGAATTAACCTGCAAGCATGAAACCTCTTTGTTCCCTGGCTCCTCCATAGCATATGATGTGGAGCAATACACCAGGAGGTGGCGCCGGGTCAGGATTTGTTTTAACGGGAGGGCTTCCTTCCGTCGTGAGGTAGGTTGAGGCCAACAGGTAGCACTGTGGCTCAATTCTGTGATTGTGTAAAATTAGTGAGTGAATGCTTGTCACATCATAATATGCTTTTGATTATGTGTGAATACACCATGAATAGAGTCCAGGATGTATCTGTGTTTCCCAAGAAATAACAGCAGGGATAGACTCTGGGTTCTGTACAAGTCCAAGTCATTAAATTGCGGGAGGATTGTGAAAAATTACAAGAGGACCTTACGAGACTGGGAGACTGGGCGTCTAAATGGCAGATGATGTTTAATGTGAACAAGTGCAAAGTGATGCATGTGGGAAAGAGGAACCCGACTTATAGCTAAGTCCTGCAAGGTTTCACATTAGGAGTCACAGACCAAGAAAGGGATCTAGGTATCGTCGTTGATGATACGTTGAAACCTTCGGCTCAGTGTGCTGCTGCAGCTAAGAAAGCAAATAGAATGTTAGGTATTATTAGGAAAGGAATGGAAAACAAAAATGAGGATGTTATAATGCCTTTGTATCACTCCATGGTGCGACCACACCTCGAATAGTGTGTTCAATTCTGGTCGCCGTATCTCAAAAAAGATATAGTGGAATTAGAAAAGGTGCAGAGAAGGGCGACGAAAATGATAAAGGGGATGGGACAACTTCCCTATGAAAAAGGCTGAAGCGGCTAGGGCTCTTCAGCTTGGAGAAAAGGCGGCTGAGGGGAGATATGATAGAGGTCTATAAAATAATGAGTGGAGTTGAACGGATAGATGTGAAGCGTCTGTTCACGCTTTCCAAAAATACTAGGACTAGGGGGCATGCAATGAAGCTACAATGTAGTAAATTTAAAACGAATCAGAGAAACTTTTTCTTCACTCAACATGTAATTAAACTCTAGAATTCGTTGCCAGAGAATGTGGTAAAGGTGGTTAGCTTAGCGGAGTTTAAAAAAGGTTTGGACGGCTTCCTAAAGGAAAAGTCCATAGACCGCTATTAAATGGACTTGGAGAAAATCCACTATTTCTGGGATAAGCAGTATAAAATGTTTTGTACTTTTTTGGGATCTTGCAGGGTATTTGTGACCTGGATTGGCCACTGTTGGAAACAGGATGCTGGGCTCGATGGACCTTTTGTCTTTCCCAGTATGGCAATACTTATGTACTTATGTACAACAGACCCATATCCTGAAAATACAGTCCTTGTCATGGTTTTCAGAGAAATTACATAGGATATCAGTAAATTAAGACATTGCCATCATCTTATTTTATTATGGCCACCAGATGACACCAGTATGAAACATATGTACTTTTCATAAGGAGTGCGACAGATAGGCTGGTGCTCAGATCACTGTGTGGCCCCATACCACTATGATGCACAGCATGCAAATGGCTGTGTCTGGCTACATTCCTAGCTGTGTGCCTATTTGCACATTTGCAAGTGGCCATTAGTGGCAGAAGCTTTTACTACCACATATCGATGAGGTGGTAAGGGCACCCGCTTCCTGTGTGTTGAACTCATTGGTATTTGATATGTACTGCGGCTGGTCTACCCTTGTCACGTGGGCATGCCTACTGTAAATCCCAGGACACTGCCTCCATTTATCACCAAACATATCTGAATGTGGGAGTGGCACATGCTGCAGGGAAAAGTTCTCTGGGGTGTAACAGTGTTTCATGTGCCCCTTTCTGCAGCTCCGGTAGACACTACATCCAGTTTGGCATCAGCCAAATGCGCACAATGCCATTGTGATGTGCTATCTCATACAGCCAAGTTTCATATATGTAGCACCAGACACATCAAGGTTACTTCATAAGAACAGCCATGGGTCAGACCAATAGTCCATCTAGCCCAGTATCCTGCTTCCAACAGTGGCCAATCCAGGTCACAAGTACCTGGCAGAAACCCAAATAGTAGCAACATTTCATGCTACCAATCCTAGGGGAAGCAGTGGCTTCCCCCATGTCTATCTCAATAAAAATCTATGGAGTTTTCCTCTAGGAACTTGTCCCAACCTTTTTTAAACCCAGATATATCTAACCCCTGTTATCACATCCTCCAGCAGTGAGTTCTAGAGCTTAACTATTTTTGGAAGCGATGTCAATAGCTTGTCCTCTTGTTCAATAGTTCACCCTGTTACTTAATAATGTGCATTAATGTGTAATAGTGTGAACTACTGAACAATACGTTTCTCTATTAAGCAACAAGGCACACTGTTAAGGACACAGGAAAAAATGTCCTTTAAAATGAATGCACAGTCCTAAAAACTATCAGGTTGATATTCAAAGCAATTTAAGCAGGCAGGAGAGGCTTCCATCCACGCAAAATCACTTGGGGCTGGCTATCTGCTGATATTCAGCAGCACATAACCAACTCATCTGTGTCAGTGTGAGTCTGGATATTATCCCATACTCTGAATATCAATGCTCCTGGGCCAAAATGTACTCAATAGTGCCACTCCACGATTACCACATTGCCGCTGTGACTGACACCCAGAGAGCATAGGCCTGCTGAGGTGCCAATCCCCTATGCAGTTCCAGCTGTCCAATGATAGAGGAACATAATCTAGGGGTCAGCTTGTAACACCCTACATATGCAGACATTTATCTCAGAGTATGCTGGTGGTGCTTACAGTGGATTAACATTTGGTACCTTCCACTTCCAAAGCCATGCTATTCCTCATGTAACACATGGAATGCACAGATGTGTTAACACCCTTGCACTGTGGATGTGATACAATGTTGGTAGCCACACTTTAACTCACAGACCAGAGGGACAGGAATGCACATACCTTTCCAAATGTGCAAAGATCAGGAGCATCACCCTGCCTCCCTAGTGCATTGTACCATTATGATTATGTTGGACACCAAACACTGGTATGGAAGTCATGACTGCATCCACCATACACAGCACTGGTACATGCTTAGCTGTAGGCGGTATTTGCTGTTGTTCAGCTACTGTGTACACGGTGAGCTGCCTGCTGTCACATAGAATGTGTCTGTGGAAAAGCAATAAGAAAGGTGGAGGTACAACAGAGAAATTAGTAATGAGTGGGATAGTTAGGTCTGGATGACATGATACACATGTTTAAGGGATGTAGGGTTCTACAGTGTGTGTGTTTTCCTATGGCATCTTGAAGACATTAAGAAGAAGGTGCAGGAGATCCAGCACAGGCAACCTCATCTCATTGAGCAGGCTGAGACAATGACAGGTAAGGTCATGAACATTTTTGCCTTTTGAATGTGTCCCCATTCACAAGCTGCACATCTGGATTCCTTTGGATCTAGATGCGATAAGTGGTTAGCCAGCACCAGGCTGTGTACATGGGGGAATACTATATTCCAGGTCCAACCTACCAAGTAGGATTACATGTCGCAATGGTGTCCCAATAAATACGGCCATCAGAGTCAGTACACAAATGGTGTGGAGGCATGTGTGTATGGGACAAGCCCATTACCCAGCTACTGTGGTACCAGATTATTAGGGTGTAGAACAGAACAGCTCACACCAGTGGTATAGCCAGACCCGACTAGAAGCCCACCACAGACCACAGCCATCATTTTGATTGCAAGAGTAATCAAAATGTTGGCTAGTGGTGGACTTCTGGGTGGGGCGGGCTCCTCACTGCCCAGGGCAAAAAAAGGTATATTTTAATCATTAAATATAACTTTTTGCCCTAGGCAGTGAAGTGCTTACCCCACCCAGAAGCCCACCACCACCAGCCAGCATTTTGAGTACAAAATAGTAAAATCACTACTATGTGATGACATGTTAAAAAAATTTAAAAAATACATGTATTTATTACCTGGCCCCTGTAGCTGAATGGGGGCACGAGGGAGTGCTACTGTGACTGTAATCGAATGAACCAACTGAAAACAATCACAGATCTGGCCAGCAGGGAACAGGCAGGCCCAGTGTGGACTTGGAGCTGCGCCCTGACCTTTCTCATGCGGCACTGCATGCGGCACAGCTGCGGCGCCATCGTGCCATTCAGACCCCAGTCAGGCCCAGGGAGGAGGGAGACGGCAGTGCAGCATAGTGGCGCGCACAGCTGAGGTTGATAACAGTGACCGGGAATCCACGACTCCGCGAGAGGGTGTTTAGCCGCACAGTGCAAAACAACATGAGGCCACGCTGGCTGACGAGGAGGAACAGCTCTAGTGCCGACTGCCGAGGAAAAGCAGGTGGGAGGTGGCTGATCAGGCCGCGCCGTGACAACAGAATAAAGTAAATCTGTGGCAACACTGTGGCTGGCTGCTCAGCTGCTATAAACTGGGTGGGCCTCCGCTGAGATTGGGTGGGCCTGGGCCCACCCAGGCCCGCCCCTGGCTCACACGTCCACATTGTGTGAGACAATGGTAGCATGATGTAAAGTGGCTTGTGCTACTCACATACTATGTACCAGAAATATTTGTGAAATAGCTGTGTCAGTCATGTTATCATTGAATGCAGCTCTGTTTGCATCAACTATGAAACCAGGTAACCCCTGGATGCCTGAATGTCACTACCAGTGCCCAAGTGTCTTGCATCCTGTGCCCTGATAGATCCCAAAGAGGCAGTGATGTCAATATATCTCATTGGTTGGACACAGTGGAGGGTGTGGGAACTGGAATCCCCTGCATCCCTCCCTACCTCCATCACTATCTGAACATGCAATGGAAGAGTAGGGGATGTCTCAAAGAGGTACAAAAAAAAACAAAAACAAAAATAATATAAACACCCTGCTGGCGGAGCAAGGTATTACAATGATGGTACCAAATATGTCACAGTGTTTCCCCAAAATGACTCAACGCCAATCAGGGAGTTTAACATTAAAAATAATTGTTTTTATTATTTGAATTATATTTAAATGTTAATTAACAATCAGTTGAATTTTACCAACTTGCAAATTTAACATATGTATTTCAACTACAGGTTTGCAACACCAATTAGTTTAGTCTCTAGAAACCTTGAGAGCATTTTCAAATAAGTATAAATATTAGTCACATAAATCATTAAAGCACATTCAATTTTGCAAAACACTAGATTCTTTAAAGTTTTTCTCTTATCTTTAAGATTTCTGGAGACCTTCAAAGATCTGAACAGGTAAGTTTTCCCCTACTCTTGTTTTTCTTTTAGTTATCTCTCATTTATCGTTCAGGTTTCCTTTACTATTTTCACATTTTTAATAGTTTCAGTCGCTTAGCTGTTCTCTTTGTTTTCCCTCTGGTTCTCTTGAATGGTGGGCACCTTTTCTGCCAGGTGATGATCTCCAGCATCAACTTTCTTCCAGTATTTTCCTACCAACCTATCTCAACCAACGTAATTAAGAAAAACTAACTTCCTTGATGAGTGCGCACATTTAAATGTGTTCTGCCTTAATAAGTTACATTTTGTGTCAGCTATTATTTCAAATTAATCAAATAATTGTAGAACCCTAAGCTTCCCAACCCACATTAGCCCCTTACAACTTTCACTCTGTCACACTATGCCTCACATGTCACCACTACACTCTAAAGTTCTCCTGGTCAAAGCTCAACACACTTAACTCTGCATAAACATGTTCATTAAAACCTTTACTAACTTCAACTCCATCAGGCAATTATCCCCAACTTCATAAAATTAACAGTTTTCCTCACAAAACATTACTCATATACCCACACACATGTTCTCACCAATACAGCTCCCTCCCAACTGCCAGCCTGAGCTGTTTGTAACTCTCTTGAGAGTTCCATCAGCATGCGGAACACTCAGCGCATGCACACAGACTACTCAGTTTCACTGCACTGCTCACTGCCTCTACACCAGATCTAGAAGGAACCAGGTAATCTTTTAAAATTTAACCCATAGGGTTACAATAAACAGATTGTGAGCCATCTAGGGACAGAGAAAGTACATGCATATAATGAGTAGAGCACTGCGTATGTCTAGTAGCACTATAGAAATGATTAGTAGTAGTAAAGAGGCACAGTATGCAGACAGATGGGAAACTCACACATCTGTGCACAACCACCACTGAATGAACCTGGGGGTTCTTGTATGCTGACTGCCCATTGAGGTGTGCCTTTTTTGTCGTCCTGCCTTCTGCAAACAGTGGAGTCATCTCCTACTCCACCTTGGCATCTAGGGCTCATCATAGGGGCTCTTCTCCTGTTTTTGTTAGTTGTTGTATCTGTACACCAACACAGGTGCGTATATAACCACAGTAGCTCAATTTTCACAACTGGCCACAAAGTCAGTGGGTATGCTGTACATCACAGTACAACCCCTCCCCAAGTGTTTCTCTTGCAATACCACACCACGTCCTTGGGATGCATCACTTCCAGGGGTGGGCTGACCATTTGGGGAAGCAGTGCAAAAGGCCACAGAGCAGTTGGTGGTTCTAGGACCCAGCTCACACAACTGCCATCTCAGCCCACTCTGTGTATGCATCTGCTACTCCCACCTCTCTCACACCCTTCCCTGCTCAAACATCATGCTGCCTACACCCCTCCCCCCTGCATGTGTGCCTCCAACATGTCATGTGCCCTTACTGGTTTCTGGTCCATAGGCTTTCTGAAGCCAATCAATCACAATCATCTCTCTGCCACACTGCCCTCTTCCCAAAGACAGCCCATAGCTGGTCAGTGATTTGCTCACTTTCTCCACCCCTTCATTTATGAATGGGAGTGCTACATCATGAAGAAATCCAGTTCCTGGTTCTTCCCAACTCATTCTTGACCTTCCCCTGTTGCGAAAACATGGACCTGTCATCAACTGTAACACTAACGATATTGTTAAATGGGGCCCTGGGTATTTCTCCAACTGCCTAACTCATGTGGCACCTTGTCCCTTGCCCATTGCCACTTCATCTGTCTCCTCTTCTACCGCCCCTCTCGCATTGTCCACAGAATATTCAGATTTTCAAGATGTCTTTAGCAAGAAAGAGGCCGATACTCTACCCCTCATTGGAGCTTTGACTGCCCAATTGATCTGATACCAGATTTTATCACAGATCTCCCTCCATCGCAAGGCCACACAGTTATTTGTGTGACCATTGATCGCTTTTCTCAAATGGTCCACTTTGTTCCCATGCCATCCCTTCCTTCAGCAGCTACACTAGCCAACACTTTAATTCAATACATATTCCATCTCCATGATCTACCCCAACAAATTATAAGTGACCGTGGTTCTCACTTCACATCCCGGTTTTGGAGATCCCTTTGTTCTGCTCTCAGGATTACCACTCATTTTTCCTCAGCCTATCATCCTCAAACTAATGGTTTGCTAGAATGAATCAACCAAACCCTCAAAACCTTCTTACGAATGTATGTCAATAGTCGACAAAACAACTGGGCCCCTCTCCTTCCTTGGGCCGAATTCGCATATAATAATAGTCTCCATGCCTCTTCCCATAGGTCTCCCTTCTACATCATTTATGGACGTCACCCCCCCCCCCCGATTACCTCTTCCTGTTCCTCAAACTCGAGAACCTCCTGCTCTCCACCGAACCCTTCAAGACCTCCAGGATATTTGGAACACGGTCCAACTACACCTCCAACAAGCCTCAGCGCGATGCAAATATTTCGCAGACCGTAAAAGACAAGAAGTACCTCTTTTTCAACCAGGCCAAAAGGTATGGCTCAGTACTAAATTTCTGTGGCTACGCCTACCTTCCGTTAAATTTGCTCCCCAGTATATTGGGCCCTTTGTCATACAAATGCAGGTGGGAGCAGTCATCAATCACCTGCGACCACCTCCAAACATTAAAATACATAACGCCTTTCATGTATCTCTCCTAAAACCATTTTTGGCCTCTAAATGGCATCCAGAACCTAAAGCACCTCCTATTCCCGACACGGAGCCCGACCCGGAGTTTGAAGTATCGGAAGTTCTAGATTCTAAACTTCGTAGAGGTCACTTGTATTTATTTGCTGTCCTGGAAACACTTTGGTCCAGAAGATAACTCCTGGGAACCAGCCACCAATATCAATGCTCCCGATTTAATTCGAGAATTTCACTCCCGCTATCCATCTAAACCAGGACTGGATCAGAGGGGGGCCCATGAGAAGGGGGTACTGTCACGACCCTTACCCTCACTTGGACGGGACCAGGCAGGGACAGCCTCACTTGGGTCCCTCATGGCGCGGGATCAGAATGCGGGCAGAATCACAACATCGGCGGTTTCGGGCAGTGTTTCTGGGGCGGTGCAGCACAGGGTGGCAAGGGACGTTCCTTCACGCCGTGGCACCGCCTCCTCCCAATGCCCTCAGCCCTACGGAGCCGCCTCCTTCCAACGTCCTCTGCTCTCTCTCCTCTCCGAGGCCCTGCTGATGTCCCCGCCTCTGGGCTGTCTGAAGACACTTCCAGCTCTGCCTCCCTGACGTCAGACACCACCAATATTTAAACTGGGCTGTTTCATCTCTCGGTGCTTCGGCTACAACCTCGGTTGCTCGCTGACCTTCTGGTCTGCTCTCTTTCTCGTCTTCTGATTGCCACCTGCCAAGACCTTCGCCTGGACCCGGACATCGCCTTCTGATTGCCGCCTGCCAAGACCTTCACCTGGACCTGGACAACGCCTTCTGATCGCCGCCTGCCAAACACTTTTGCCTGGACTCGGACATCACCTCCTGACTAATGCCTGCCTGGAGCCTCGCCCAACTCCGGACACGACCTCCTGTGAGCCCAGCTATTTCTGTTCCTCCTGCCTGTTCCAGTACTGTCCCTCGGTCCCCAGCACCCAGATTATCCAAGATCTGTTGGCTGCCCGCACCCTGTGACTCAACTGCTGGGGAACGGCGGTCACCACAGGTGAAGCACCAAGGTTGACCGACAGCTGCCCTTGGAACAGTGCTCTCTGCTTCAAGGACAGTGCAGGGACTCACCAATCCTAACAAATAGATAATTTAGTTTGTTCATTCGGTGCACCCTTGGATTGCAATCTGTAGCTAGCTCCTTTAGACTGCAAAAATTTATTTTCTCACTGTTTTTGCTGTTGAGTGTGATACCTTTTACCTTCAGACGGGTCTCACCACTGGATAGCTTATACTCATATGTTTTAGGACCGACTGATATAAACTCTGTGAAATGCTTATCCTTAGGGATCTCGCTTGTTACTTCACCTAGTCACACAAAGGAAGATCCCACTCACCCTCCTTACTTACAAAAATCATAGAGTCTGTATCGTGATAAAGGCAGCGCTCTTGTAAAGCATCAAGTACCCTGTACAGCTATAGCTGGCCATGCGCTGTGGTAAAAGAGGCTATGAAGATGTTAGTGTTACCTCGTGGTGAACAAGGGTAAATTAGACCTTACCTGCTAATTTGCTTTCCTGAAGTCCCTCCGGACCAGCCCAGAATGTGACTGATGGGTTGTGTACGCCTTCCAGCAGGTGGAGACTGAGAAAAAAAAACTGTGACTCTAGGAGCCAATAAGAGCCCTTGGCAACCAGAGAAAGATCCAGTAATAAAGTACCAAAGCAGAAGTAAAGCCAGAGCACAAAAAACAAACTGTGCATCCGAAAACCTGAGCAGCCATCAGCACATTGCCAACAAAGGGTGAGTGCCTTTAAATATATCACGGTCCTGCAAACGGGACATCTCTGTAAAACAGAAAAAAAAACATTTCTGTAATTTATATATTCAACTTTTTTTTTTTTTAATAGAAACTCAAACTAGCAACACAGCTCCAAACAAAGAAAAACGCAAAACACAGAATACCTAAAGGGAGGGATCTGGGCCGGTCCGGAGGGACTAAAGGAAAACAAATTAGCAGGTAAGGTCTAATTTACCCTTCCTTAGCATCCCTCTGGACCGGCCCAGAATGTGACTGATGGGAAGTAACAAAGCAGTGAAATTATGGGAGGGACCCAAGAAGCCCGGCCGACAAAACACGTTCTGTAAAAACAAGGTGCTGACGACTGAGGACAACCAAATGGTAGTGGTTAGAAAACGAATGGAAACGACGACTAGGTCACCGCCCAACAATACCAGACAACGCTCTGCCCAAGAAGCTGCCCGACCTCTCGTAGAGTGGGCCTTAACATGCTCTGGTACAGATCTGGTACAGAAAGAAGATAAGCTGAAGCAATCATCTCTTTAAGCCATCGAGAAATAGTAGGCTTAGAAGCCATAAACCCTCTGTGGGAACCCCCAATCAGAATAAACAAATGAGCAGAGCGGCGAACATCACCAGTAGAGTTGATATAGAGATTCAACACCCGCTTGATATCCAAAGCCCTCAAACGCCGGTGCTCTTCTGAACCGGAAAAGAAACCCTAAGAGAGGCAAAACCACTGGCAGAGAAACATGAAACCGAGTTACGACCTTGGGAAGAAAAGAAGAAACTGGCCGCAATAGTACATGATCAGAACAGAACTCCAAAAAGGGTGATCTAGACGATAACGCCTGCAACACCGAAACTCATTGAGGCGAAACAACGGCCACTCGAAATACTGTTTTCAGAGTCAAGTCCTTCAGAGAACAGGAAGAAAAAAGGCTCGAAGAGAGTGTTAGCAAGAATCTTAAGCATCAAATTCAGGTCCCAACGAAGAAAAGAACATTGCGAGAGAGGGCGAAGACAATTAACTCCCCTGAAAAAACGCACAACAACTGGAAGACTCGCCAGAGACCTGCCTATGAGACAATCCCGAAAACAAGGCAAAGTCGCAAACTGAACTTCAAGAGCAGCCAAAGCAAGCCCTTTGTCAGAGCACCACTGCAAAAACTCCAAAATGTGCGGAACCGAAGAACTAAAAAGAGATAAACTAAACTCCTTACACCAGCTCTCAAATATCTTCCAAGCGCGCACCTAATTCAAAGAGGTAGAACGACGACGAGAGTGAAGTACAGTAGCAATGACCTGAGCAGAATAACCCTTCTTAATCAGCTTAACCCTCTCAAGAGCTCTAGCGTAAGACCAAATCAATGCGGATCTGGATGAATGACTGGACCGTGCGACAGAAGATCTTGCACGACCGGAAGCTTGAAGGGAAAATCCACCAGAAGACGTCGAAGGTTGGCAAAAACACGGCCTTTGAGGCCAAACAGGAGCCACTAAAATCAGACCTCTGTTTTGCGGCTCGACCTTCTGAAGAAGACGGCCTAACAGAAGCCAAGGAGGAAAGGCAAACAGTAGACCGACTGGCGAAGAGTGAAGAAGAGCGCCCACGCCCTGTGCCTTAGGATCCTTTCAACAACTGTATAACAGAGGACAATTGGTAGTACGTGCAGAGGTAAACAGATCCATCCTGGTCGACCCTCAATGATCCTTTCAACAACTGTATAACAGAGGACAATTGGTAGTACGTGCAGAGGTAAACAGATCCATCCTGGTCGACCCTCAATGATCGACCAGCAACTGAAACACCCCTGTGCTTAGCAACCACTCGCCCGGATCGAGCATGTGCCGATTTAGAAAATGTGCTTGAACATTTATTCCTGCTACGTGAGCCTCTGAAAGAGCCACCAGAAGAACTACTGCCCATTGAATCTGCAACAACAGCTCTAGCTCCAACGGCAGACTCCTCGTCCCCCCCTTGCCGAATGATATATGCTACTAATACTGAGGCAATGTCTGACATGACTCTCACTGTTCGGCCTCACAGGAGATGAAGAAAATACAAACCGCTCTGGTCTCTAACAGGTTGACTGAAAACAAAAACTCATGACGAGAATCCTTCTGGGATGACCAGCTCAAGAGAAGTGATCGCACAAGATGCCGCGTAGGCGCCCTGTCCCAGGGAACCATCTAAATTGCCGCCGCTATGAAGCCTAAGATCTGTAGATAGTCTCTTGCCGACGGACTCGAATCGCGCAAGAAGAGACTAATCTGAGCCTACAACTTGAGTACCCTGGTCTGCGGAAGAAACACGCGCTCCGTCGCATGTCGAACTGGACTCCCAGATATTCTGACGACTGAAAAAGGAGAAGACGGCTCTTCTGTACATTGACTACCCAACCAAGGGACTGCAAGAAATCTACCACCCACGCTGCCACCGAACGTCTCCCATGGGAAGACTTTGCGCGGATTAACCAATAGTCCAACGAAGGACGCACTAAAATGCCTTCTGTTGGAAAAAATTGTAGCTATCACGACCTTGGTAAATGAAGGAGGAGCAGACAACCAGTAAAATGAAAATAGGGTATTACGAGAATGAGAAAAAGCAGAAACTCTTCTGACCGCACTGCAACCAAGATTGGCCAGAAAGTCACCATATGAAAATCGGGCACCTAGAGGATTTGATTGACCACCTTGAAATCCCAAATCGGATAGAGAGACTACCTTAACACTGGTCCGCCCGAAGGACAGGAGACAATTGCCCAAAGGACCAGAAGTCTACGGAGATAATCTCTGATGACTCCGGTTAGGATGCAAGAAAGGCAAGGAGATTCTAGGAAAGGATCAGACAAAGGAAGACTTAACTGTAATGCGTAACCTTCCTGAAAAATCAGCAACACCCACTGATCCACGGGAATCTGGGCCCACCTCTCTTGAAATGACGTCAAACAAGCGCTGCTGGGAATAGAAACTGGGCCCACACCCCTTCTTCACTGAGAGGGGAAGTATTACTTGT
Organism: Microcaecilia unicolor; assembly: GCF_901765095.1. Classification (NCBI taxonomy): domain Eukaryota; kingdom Metazoa; phylum Chordata; class Amphibia; order Gymnophiona; family Siphonopidae; genus Microcaecilia; species Microcaecilia unicolor. Next base: position 72,429,246 of record NC_044032.1, read on the forward strand.
TAAGTGTCTGACAGCAGAAAGATACCTAATGACAGACATATATTAGTGTTCTATAGTAGGTAAAACACATGCAAACTCAACAATCTAGCACCTAAGCCTTAATTGAACTGTTGAGAATAACCCCCATAGAGATCAGTATACAAAGTGCTAAGCTGGAGAGTGGTGCTGCAGATCAACACTAACCACCTAAACCACAAATTAGAGAACTAGTGGGCAGACTGGGAGCAGCTGTGGCTACTGACGAAAGCGGGATGCTGAGCTAGCTGGACCCTCGGACTGTCCCAGCATGGCAAAGCTTATGCTCTTATGTTCTCATGCAGCCCTGATCGGATAAGTTTGGCTAGCCAAACAAAAACTACAAGTTGTTCCTTTGGCTGGATTGAAAAGGCTAGGTAGGGAGCTGCGCACACCTCTGCAAATGTACAAAACTGCTGTGTGGACATAGACTAGGATTGGGCTAAAGCATATAAGCAAAAAATGTGTACTGAAGCTTGAAAAGTGCATTAAGAGCTTCCTATTCCAGACATCTGCACCCCACTGTAAGAAGGAAAAGAAAAAAACGGTGGGTGGGGGGGGGGGGGGGGAAGGAGGAAAGGAAAGATGAGCTTAGAGCAGCCTTATTATAAATTGCTCTCCCCAAAAGAATGCTTTTCAGCCAACTGCAGAGCTGGAAGACCATACAGACTACTACTACTACTACTATTACTTAACATTTCTAAAGCGCTACTAGGGTTACGCAGCGCTGTACAAGTTAACATAGAAGGACAGTCCCTGCTCAAAGAGCTTACAATCTAAAGGACAAATGTACAGTCAGTCAAGTAGGGGCAGTCAAATTGGGGCAGTCTAGATTTCCTGAAAGGATAAAGGTTAGGTGCCGAAAGCAACATTGAAGAGGTGGGCTTTGAGCAAGGATTTGAAGATGGGTAGGGAGGGGGCTTGGCGTAAGGGCTCAGGAAGTTTATTCCAAGCATAGGGTGAGGCGAGGCAGAATGGACGGAGCCTGGAGTAGGCGGTGGTGGAGAAGGGTACTGAGAGGAGGGATTTGTCCTGTGAGCAGAGGTTTCGGGCGGGAACGTAAGGGGAGGAGGGTAGAGAAGTAATGAGGGGCTGCAGACTGAGTGCATTTGTAGATAAGAAGGAGAAGCTTGAACTGTATGCGGTATCTGATCGGAAGCCAGTGAAGTGACCTAAGGAGAGGGGTGATATGAGTATATCGGTTCAGGCGGAATATAAGACGTGCAGCAGAGTTCTGAATGGATTGAAGGGGGGATAGATGGTTAAGTGGGAGGCCAGAGAGGAGTAGGTTGCAGTAGTCAAGGCGAGAGGTAATGAGAACGTGGACGAGAGTTCGGGTGGTGTGCTCAGAGAGGAAAGGGCGAATTTTGCTGATGTTAAAGAGAAAAAAGCGACAGGTCTTGGCTGTCTGCTGGATATGCGCAGAGGAGAGGGAGGAGTCGAAGATGACTCCGAGATTGCGGGCGGATGAGACGGGGAGGATGAGGGTGTTATCAATTGAGATCGAGAGTGGAGGAAGAGGAGAAGTGGGTTTTGCTGGAAAGACGATAAGCTCGGTCTTGGCCATGTTCAGTTTCAGATGGTGGTTGGACATCCATGCAGCAATGTTGGATAAGCAGGCCGATACCTTGGCCTGGGTCTCCGCGGTGATGTCTGGTGTGGAGAGATACAGCTGGGTGTCATCAGCATAAAGATGATACTGGAAACCATGAGATGAGATCAGTGAGCCCAGGGAAGAGGTGTAGATTGAAAAAAGAAGGGGTCCAAGGACAGATCCCTGGGGAACTCCAACAGAGAGTGGGATGGGGGTGGAGGAAGATCCATGAGAGTGTACTCTGAAGGTGCGGTGGGAGAGATAGGAGGAGAACCAGGAGAGGACAGAGCCCTGGAACCCAAATGAGGATAGTGTGGCAAGAAGTAAATCATGATTGACAGTGTCAAAAGCGGCGGATAGATTGAAGAGGATAAGGATGGAGTAGTGGCCTCTGGATTTGGCAAGGAACAGGTCATTACAGACTTTAGAGAGTGCTGTTTCTGTCGAGTGTAGAGGGCAAAAACCGGATTGAAGCGGATCAAGGATGGCATGAGAGGAGAGAAAATCAAGGCAGCAACTGTGAACGGCGCGCTCAAGTATTTTGGAGAGGAAGGGTAGTAGGCAGATGAGGTGGTAGTTGGAGGGACAGGTAGGGTCAAGTGATGGTTTTTTGAGGAGAGGTGTGACTACGGCCTGCTTGAAGGTGTCAGGGACAGTTGCAGTGGAGAGAGAGAGGTTGAGGATATGACAGATGGAGGGGGGGATGACAGTATGAGAGATGGTGTTAAGTAAGTTGGTGGGGATGGGATCAGAGGAACAAGTGGTGCATTTCGAGGAGGAAAGAAGGCGGGCAGTTTACTCCTTGGTGATATCAGGAAAGGAGGAGAAAGAGGCCAGGGTTGGTTGGTTCAGGGAGAGGGTTGAAGGGTGAAGAGGAGGAGGTGGCTTGGTAGTGAACTCAAGGTTGATCTTTTGCACCTTGTCGCGGAAGTAGTCAGCCAGTGATTGAGGAGAGAGTGAGGGGGGGTGGGAGTGGAGGGCACTTTGAGGAGGGAGTTAAGGGTGGCGAAGAGACGACGAGGGTTGGAGCTGAGAGAACTGGTCAATTGGGTGTAGTAGTCCTGTTTGGCAAGGAATAGGGAGGACTGGAAGGAGGATAGCATGACCTTAGCAAAATAAAAAGAACATAGCAACAGACTAGAAAGGAGCATACAGATGGAAACATGGCTGTCAAACAGAGAGAAGCCATTTTTTTTTAACTGAGGCTGCCATACTAAGCATGCCCAAAGCAAACTTCTGTTTGAGCATTTGGTAACTTACGTATAAGTAAATGCACACCCATGCTCTTATTAACTTTAAATCATAAAAATAAATATTCACTTGCTCCAATTAACCTCGTGCCCACGAAAGTAAAATAAAAATAAAAATATGCTAGATTCCAACACTCTCTATCCCTCTTGTGTGCTGTTTGTGAAAACAGTAAACTTTAACTTTCACTGCTCTGCTACTGAAGGAATTTCCTGAGCAGAAGAAACAAAAACTGTTTAACCTCCTCAGGGAATCTAAACTGTTCAATTTGAACAACAGAGGCACCCCCTGCAGAGAATGCTTCCCAGGAGGGTCCACAGGCTCAGCTTTATGAAGGAGAAAAACCTTGTACTACTGAAGCACAAATTCAGGAAGAAACCTCCTTCCCCCGCTGGCAGCACGGATGGCTGTGGAACAGAAACAGGCTCAAAAGCCAAAGGGGCGTATGAAACAACCAGCGAGGATACATTCAAAATGGTGGCGTTTCCCGCCAAAAATGGGATGGAAGGAGACGCGATCGCCGGCCCAACGGAAAGAACGGACCCCCCTGACTAACGGTACCGACGACTGCCCAATCACAGTACCCTGGTTTCTAAGGAGCAATACCAAAATGGCAAACTCTACTTGCTCCTAAAGCCCGCTGCTGACAGACGGCACAGGAGCGGAATTTCCCCGACATCGCTAAGGGGAAAATAAACACAAAACAGCTGAGCAATTAACAGCTGATCGGATCGCAGCGAACCGCTCCGGAGCTGCCCTGCTCGCTGTTACTGCCCAGAAATGGCTCTGCCAGAAGCAGACCGAGGGGATCTCGCTTTTTTTTCTTTTTTTTTTTTAACTCTTGCTTATAAGAGCAGCTGCCTCTCTCTGCCTCTACAGTTCTTACTACGAAAAGCTGGAGGAACTTCACACAGTCAGACTGTTCCTGACAACAAACTGCTATTTAAAGCATTCAAAATTAAAATCATGCTTTTTCTTCAGGGAGGAACAGGGGGGAGGGACTCGGCCTTCCAAGTGTGGGACCCCCGAGGCTCTGAGGGACCCCCACGGGTTTCAGGCTTCCAAGAGCAGGTTTTTGTTATATATATATCCTTAAAAATGCACAGGGACACAGAAGAAAATTATACCAACACTTAAAAACTAATCAAGAAAGAGAGAAAAGTATTGAAAAGACTGAGACTGAAGGGCTCACCACCTTCCTCCTGCTGGAGACTGAGATTACTGGATCTTTCTCTGGTTGCCAAGGGCTCTTATTGGCTCCTAGAGTCACAGTTTTTTTTCTCAGTCTCCACCTGCTGGAAGGCGTACACAACCCATCACAGTGGCGTTCCTAGGGGGGCTGACACCCGGGGCGGATCGCCGATGCGCCCCGCCCCCCGGGTGCAGTGCCCCCCCCCCGGTGCAGCGCGACCCCCCTCCCGGCAAAAAGACACCCCCCCACCCCGGCGAAAGAACACCCCCCGGGTGCACGCCGCTGGGGGGGTGTCGCGCATGGAAACGAAGGAAGCTGACTGGCGCGCGGCAACTCCCCAGCGGCGTGCACCCGGGGGGGGGGTTCTTTCGCCGGGGTGGGGGGGTGTCCTTTCGCAGGTACGCCACTGGATACAGTGAAGATGTGGGTCAGATTTATTGAAGACATCTTTTGTGTCTGGAGTGGATCAGAAGCAGAGCTTGAAGCCTGCTTTCGGTATTAAAATGGATGTCATTCTACACTTAGGTTCACTATCCAGTACAGTAAAAATAACATCTCATATTTAGATGTCCTGGTTAAGAAAAATGAAACGGGTTTTGAAAGAATGATCTTTTGCAAGGACACAGATAGGAATACTTTCCTGGATTATAGAATCTGTCACCCGAAGAAACTCAGAGACAGTCTACCTCTGTCCCAGTTTTTGAGCTTTAGAAGGATCTGCTCTGATGATGGTGATTTTAAGGAGCAGTCAGTTTGCCTTAAGACGAGATTAATGGAAAGAGGTTATTCAAAACATGTAGTGAATAGGGCATTCAAACGAGCAAAGTTCAATAATAGGGACTACCTTTTTACACCGAGAAACAAAGATGTGGAAGAGGAAAATATAGCAACTTGTGTACTGAGATTTACAACTACAGGCATCTCAGGTGTCGAGTGCCATTAGGAAACATTGGCATATTATACAAACTTTATCAACATTTAGGAATACAAGTCTGAGATTTGCCTACAGTAGAGGCAGGAACTTCAAAGAGATTTTATCGCCTGCAGCATTGAGACCGTCAAACCACAATACAGACAATGAAGGTGGACATGATAAATGCAGAGCATGCCAGATGTGTGACATCATGATTGTCACAAATGAATTCGTAGATCCGCAATCTGGGAACAAATTTAGTTTGAGATCTAAAACATCATGTATGTCAGAGTATGTGATTTATTGTATACGATATCCTTGCAACAAACTTTATATCAGACAAACTTCAAGGAAGCTGGTGACCCGGCTGACAGAACATAAGAGTAACATCAACACCAAGAAGATTACAGCAGCCCTAGTGGCGCATTGTGATAAGGAGCAACACAGATTTGAGTATTTACAATGTGTTATTTTGCAACAAGTGGATTTTAAGATCAGGAGTGGTGACAAAAGACATGTACTTTTACAACAAGAGCAAAAATGAATATTTCATCTACAGACGCTGCAACCTATGGGTTTAAACTATAAAATAGACTGCTGCCACTTTTATTGAAAATAGACGCTTTAATTTTTCACTCGATATTGATTGGACAATCTAATTAGGTAGCTTCTGATATCACCTTATATCTTTGAGCGCCATTTTGGGGGACTGTATATAGAAGCATACCTAGGAAGTGAAGTTAGGTACCTAAAGTGGGTTTGTATGGAGGGTGTGGTGATAAGTAGATATGTTCATGTGAAGTCATATTATATGTTTTTGTTTGACAATTGAACAAACCACAGACCCTGAAGTGGACAAAACTTTGGCCACTGTTGGCCATGGAGATAGTGAAGACGCTGTGCACTTACATAAGATAAGTTCTTTGGTTTGGTGAACTTTAAAATTTGGAAAATTAAAAATTTAAATTTTGTTTGATAACTATTGGAGGTTTTTTGGAACAATGATGACGGCAAGTACTCTGTGAATTTATGGACTTTTGAGCCTATTATAAAGGAGTCTGTTGAGGCTTTTTCCTCCACTAGCACATTCTTTGTAATTGTATGACTTAGAACACAGCAAGCCACATTTGCACTTCAGTGGATCCAGTAGTAGAGAGGATTGTTTGATATAGTAAGAACGGCTTCATTATCCTCTATAGCTTTTCAGTTTGATTATAGACAAACTATGGAGCAACACAAAAGCAGATATCTGGCCTAATGTCTCATCTTAGGAAAGGCCCCACTCACAAATGCCCTACAGCAATGACCTGGGAGAAGGGACTGGAAAGGGCGACTACAGTCATGTGTGTTCCCTCCCCCCCACTGTGGAACCCGGTAGCACTTTCCATATACCTCACACCTGTGTCAGATTATGGATTGGCCAACATAAATTCTACTGCTATTACTGGCTGTGACAGGGCATCAGACATTCCTTCTCACCTCTTTTATAGCTACTGGAAGCATGGCATAATGGTCAGGTTAGAACTCTTCAGCTTGTAAAAGAGATGGCTGAGGCAGGATATTTATTTATTTATTTATTTGTTACATTTATACCCCACATTTCCCCACCTATTTGCAGGCTCAATGTGGCTTACAAAGTATCGTAAAGGCGATTGCCATTACGGATGATAACAAATACAAGGTTGTGTTATGGTCACAGGTAGAAGTGTTTCAGGCGTCATGGGGTCGAGGATAATAAATTGCCCAGTACAATCATAGATTATCTTGTGTTGCTGGGTGTGGGGATTTATGTTGGATCAGTGGGATAAGCTTTTATTGAAGAGGTGGGTTTTCAATGATTTCCTGAAGTTTAGGTGGTCAGGTATTGTTTTCACTGCATACAGGAGTCCATTCCATAGTTGTGCACTTATGTAGGAGAAGCTAGTACGTGAGTTGTTTTGTATTTTAGCCCTTTACAGTTTGGGTAATGTAAGTTTAGGTACGATCATGCTGATCCGAGTCTGTTTCTAGTTGGTAGATCAATGAGGTCTGTCATATATCCTGGGACTATGCCGTAGATGATTTTGTGGACTAAGGTGCAGATTTTGAAGATGATCCGTTCTTTGATTGGGAGCCAGTGCAGCTTTTCTTGAAGGGGTTTGGTGCTGTCGAATCGTGCTTTACCATATATCAGTCTGGCTGCTGTGTTTTGGGCGGTTTGGAGTTTTTTAGTGAGTTGTTCTTTGCAGCCTGCATAGATACCATTGCAGTAGTCTGCGTGGCTTAGGACCATTGATTGTACTAGTTTACGAAAGGTATCCCTCGGGAAGAAAGGTTTTATTCGTTTGAGTTACCACATTGAGTAGAAGATTTTCTGTATTACCGTTTTTACTTGGCTCTCGAGAGTGAGGTCGCGGTCGATAGTTACTCCGAGTATTTTTAGGCTATCTGAGATAGGGAGTGTGTGTCCTGGGGTGTTTAAGGTTGCGGGTTAGAAGCTGTTATGTTGAGAAGAGAGGAAAAGGCAGTGTGTTTTTTCAGTGTTCAGTTTCAGTTGGAATGAGTTTGCCCAGGAGTTCATGATGTTCAGGCTATCATTTATTTCTTTGGTTATTTCAGTCAAGTCATGTCTGCAGGGAATGTAGATTGTGACGTCATCTGCATATGATAAGAAGTCTACAAAACACTGAGTGGTTTAGAATGGGCAGTGGCTGCAGCTACAGTGAACTCAATAGACAGTAACTATTGTAAATATTTGAAAGTTTGATTTCTTTTTTAAATATTTTTGTTAAGGTATAGGACATTGACATTCACCACAGTACAATCCACTCACTACCTGCCATCTCCAAATTCTGACTACAAATGTACAACGCAATCTGTACTGCATAATGTTAAAACATCATAACCATATACAAATACACTCTTGAATACCATCCAAATGTGCCCAGTTAACAATACATATGTCCAATCTACCTTATTTTGTTTATTCCCCCCCCCCCATCCACCAACTCTTATTCCTTAATCCCTTCCCCCCACCCCCACCCCTTCCCTCCCCCCACTCTTGGAGCAGCATGAGACCCAACATGTAACACTGTATATAGCTTCCACAAAGAGCTATACGCCTGGCCACTTCGGTGTCCAGAGGATTGAACTCTCTCTCTCTCTCCCAACTAGCCATCTGTGCCATCTTTACCATCCACTGATGTACTGATGGTGGCTCTTCTGCTACCCAATTTACTAATATAACTTTCCTTGCTAACATTAATGCCACACATACAAAAGGCACCTGGGAAAAGGATAGCCCCTGTGCCTTCAAATTTTTGTCATCTCCAAGGAGCAACACCGTATAAGTCCATTCAACTGGCACATCTATCATTTGCTCTAGCACCCTCAACACACCCACCCAAAATGTATGTAGTTTCATGCATTCTAAAAAAGTATGTATAAGAGTACCCTCTGTTCGTTTGCAACACACACACATACTATCCTCCCAGAGCTCCATTTTCTTCCCCTTCTCCCTAGTGATAAACGCACCATGTAACAGCTTATACTGCATTTCTTGCAAATTAACACTGGTAGTTACCTTGAAGGCCCCTATAAAATATGCTGAAAGCATGTCCACCGTAACCTCTTCTCCCAATTGTTTCTCCCACCATTGCGCTAAACCCTCAAAAAAATGCTTTCCTCTGCTCCCTGCCTAAGGTATACCACACCGTAAGCTTATTAGCCTCCTTGGGGATCTGACAGAAAATCCTGTCCGGCTATGAGAAAGTTGGACCACACATACTCTTGGGGGTCAGTGTCACACAATAGTGCCTCCACTGCAAAAAAGGCATAAAGTCTGTCTGCACCAAACTCCAGGTCTCCTGCGCTTGTTTAAAAGAAGGAAGGGAGTCCCCCCCAGACCTGGTAAAATGCCCCACATATCGGCATCCTCTGCGCTCCCAAACCTTAAAACGCGTCACCCCCTGTCCTGCCGGGAACTGAGGGTTATCCACCACCGCCAAGAAAGGAGAGGGGCCTGATGCCCCCCCAGCCCCTCTCTCCACCCCACCCATGCACGCCTCAACGGTCGAAGCAGGGGCCCCAAGCCCCCTCCCCCCCTCCCCGCCGGCAGCTGCAAGAGATTGAAGGCTGAGTTGTCATGGAGAGTAGCATTTTCGTTACCATCAGGGGAAAATCTTCAGCTGGCGGAGCTTGGGATTCCCTCTAGTTACCACTAAACATGTGTTGGGTGGGCCTGAGCCATAAATGGGTGGGCCCTGGCCCACCCAAGCCCACATGTGGCTACGCCACTGCTCCCAGATAGATTCCGGTGCAAACCTCACTGCTCCTGAGTGCAACTCATGAATCCAACGTAACAAGGAGGCCACATTGTACAATCGGAGATCTGGGAAATTCAACCCACCTCTCGCTTTAGGCTGTGTAAGTTTTACAAATCCAATTCTGGCCCTACGTCCCGCCCACAAAAAGGACCCAATAAATCCTTTATAATATAGTTAATCCCGCTTCATGATCCACAAAGGCAACATTTGTAAGGGATATAACAACTTCGGTAACATAACTATCTTAACTAGCGCCACTCTACCGAGCAAGGAGAGCGGCAACTCCCGCCACCTGTGGCATAGTGCTTTAATACTAACTAGTTTGTCCTGTATGTTACGGCGATAGATGACTCTTAAGTCCCTGTGTAAGTAGACACCTAAATACTTTAATGTCCCTAAAGACCAGGCAAGAGCAAATGACGACAACTGCTGGCACTCACACGGCGAAGAGACAGCTAAAGCGTCCGATTTATCTAGGTTTATCCGCAAACCCGAGAAGGATCCAAATTGCAACAGCAAAGCTATCAGGTTGGGAACCGACGTAACGGCCTTGTCTAAATATATGAGCATATCATCCGCGAACAAGTTGATTTTAAACTCCTGGGATCCCACTCTAATCCCCTGCACTAGGTCAGTCTGCCTAATTTTAACCACAAAGGGCTCAAGTGACAACACAAATAGCATAGGCGAAAGCGGACAGCCTTGCCTTGTGCCTCTCTCCAACCCAAAAGCTGGGGTCAGAGCTCCATTTATCAATATCTGTGCCGTGGGATTTTTGTACAGAGCTCTGATACCCCCCAGGAAAGCACCCATAATCCCAAACTGCGGAAGCACCCAGAACAGATAATCCCACAAAATCTTGTCAAATGCTTTCTCCGCGTCCAAGCTTGTAATAATAGCATCTCCAGGAGCTCCCCCCAAACTCTGCAAAACTGTCAATGCCCGAAGGACGATGGAAGATGCATACCTACCTGGTATGAAGCCCACCTGATCCATGTGTACTAATACAGGTAAAACCTTCCCCAGCATATTAGCCATAATGCTCGCAAAAATTTTTATATATTGATTAAGAAGCGAGATTGGGCAATACGACCCCAAAGACTCTTCGTCTCTCCCAGGCTTGGGAAGTACTACAATATGAGCATGTGTCAGCTCTCTCCCCATCTCTCCCGCAGTACATATATGCTGGCACAGTTCCTGAAAGGGCAGACCAATTTTTAAGCCTAGGATTTTATAAAACTCAGGCCCCAGCCCATCAGGACCAGGTGCTTTCGCTAACTTCAAACACTTAATCGCCTGCCCTAACTCTGCCCCCATGACCGGTGCATTCAGAGCCTCCCGTTGTACCTGCGACACCTGTGGGAGAGCCAACCCTTGAAAGAAAGAGTCTTTCTGTTCCCTATCTACCTCTCCTTTATCAAAAGTACATAAGTAATGCCATACTGGGAAAAGACCAAAGGTCCATCGAGCCCAGCATCTTGCTTTATAAAAATTCACAAACTCATTCTGTATGCCTTCTACTGATGTTACTACTCTCCCCTCAGCCGACCTAATCTTAGTAATTATCTTTTTTGCCCCTTTAGGCTTGACCAGAGCAGCCAATAACTTCCCTGGTTTGTTTCCCCACCGATACACGTCATATTTATACATTTGAATGTCTTGTGACACCCTTGAATTCAAAAGATCATTGATCTGTCTACGTATGGAAAAATACTCACGCTTCACCCCCTCATCTCTAGTGAGAATATGTTTCCCCCTCAGTTGCTGCAATTTACTTGATAATGTGACCAATTGGTGTTCTTTCTCCCTACGGGATTTTGCCACATACGCCAAAATGTGGCCCCTCTTAACTGCCTTACCCACCTCCCAATAAGTAATGGGACTCACCGACTCAGGGTCATTATCCAGCAAATAATTATCCCACATTTGTGACAGAAAAGATTGAAACTCCATATCTAAATACAATGTGGGATTCATACGCCACATCCATGTCACTCCTCTCTGCTGCCATCTCACATCCACCCAAACTAAACACTGATCGGATACCGGCCCATCTACAATATCAGCCGCAATCGTCCTTGAAAGGAGAGAAGGAACCACCAGCAAATAATCGAGCCTCGCATGTACATCATGCACATGTGAATAAAAAGTATATTCATAAGATTCCGGATGCAATATCCGCCATACATCTAACAACCCCAGCTCACGCATCAAGAAATTGACCCCCTTGTCTTTCCAAGCTGGAGGACGTGGCTTTGCAGGTTTACAATCAATTAAGGAATCCACAGAGATGTTAAAATCCCCTCCTACCACCAATTGATATCCATTAACAGTCACCAATTGCGCAAGGAGACCGGAAAAAAATGAGTGAGAATATACATTTGGTGCATAAACAGAGCAAAGAGCAACCTTTTGACCTGCAACCTCTCCCAGCCAGAGAACATATCTGCCCTCTGGGTCTTGAACTAATTTATGCATGCATACATGGTGCTTTTTATGAAATAAAATGGCAACACCCCGTTGCCTACTATTGAAGGACGAAGAAACCAAATCCCCCACCCATCCTTGCTTTAACTTTTGGTGCTCTACCTGCGAGAGATGCGTCTCCTGTAAAAATAATACATCTATTTTCATTTTAGAGCAATAGGACAGAATCTTAGTGCACTTTATGGGAGAGTGGATCCCATCGACATTCAATGACCCAATCCTCAAGTTACTCATATGACGAAAGGAAACCCCAGACATCAAGCAAGTATATTTCAGTTCTGAGGTGATGTCCCAGCTCACCACCTCTTTCCTCTCCCCATACCCAAGAATACATCTTTGCTGCCCACTTCTTCCAACACAACTGCCCCAGCTCCAGGAGTGCCCTCCCAAACCCACAGTTCTCATCCTCAAATCCCTCCCCCTCCCCTCTGCAAAATCATCCACTGAATGCCACACATTCATCCCACACACACACCCCTTCCCCCTCCCCCCAACATTCTCGCCAAACATCCACACTATTCCCCTCCCCCATATCCCTCCCTATGCTCTCCAATGTAGCTATCCCCCTCCAAGGAAACTGCTCCCCCCGCCTTTATCCCCTGCCCCGCATACCCTTTACCATTCACATCTCTGTAGAGCATCCAACATTATCAACTGTAAACTCGTAGGGCATCATATATCAGTCTGTAGCCCGAACATGCATTTACACAACACCTTTCCAACCGCCCCTCCACGTGTGCGACGATGTCATTAAAATAAACTTGATCTAAAATATAAAACTAGAGAAATAACATTCTTGAAAACATTCCCACCTTGACAGAATATGCTCCCTTGTTTATAGCTTAGAGCTACCATAGCTCCTAGTACGCCACTCAGCTATAACCCCCGTATATGCCCCTTAACAATCCCCCCTCCAACCCCCCTAACACTAATGTTATAACAATAGCAACATACATATATGCCCAAATGAACATGGTTCTACATACCAAATTACTCAAACA